>NW_025953822.1:0-372567 GCF_022578515.1 Annulohypoxylon truncatum
ACGTCTTTATTCCTACTCTGTAAGTATCTCCCTATCAATTTCTGCATACTTACTACTATATTAGGAATAGTTACACCTATTATCCGAAAAAAAAAATTATTTTTGCAAAGATGTACATATGGGCCACGGCAAAACCTGTAATTCAATGCCCCAAAGGCGTTCCAGAAAATCGCTGATCCTTAAATCGTGCACCCTCAACCCCTCAATTTCCCCCAATTAACAACCAAAAAACATATTTCCGTGATTGATCTTTACCTAGGTACCCAGTATTCTTCCGCTGGTCATATGAACTCCCCACCTGACAATGTCTTCAACCCGGGTCGGCCCGCGAAGGACCTTAAAACAGTGAATAAGCAAAAAATAGAATGCGCAATGCAACATGCCCCCACACCGGATTGAACGATGGACCTCAGCATGAACTCATTACATGAAGCGTACGAGTGCTGCGCTCTACCACTGAGCTATAAGGGCTTCGGACGCATGACCAAGGAGGCAATGACTCAGCAAGACCCACCTTAACAAGGAAGATCTCCAGTAAAACTAGCCCATAACGATTTCTAGAATCACCCCTGTAAGATCGGTTGAAATCGCGATTTTTCGGGGACGGGAGAAAATCAACAGCTTCAAAAGAAAACGTTATAGATATGCCAGCCTTCGTCGATTTCTATGTTTAGATAATTTCTAAATGATACGATCCTGTTATGTGACATCCCTAGTATTAGAGAACACCTTGTTGAACCTTAAGTTACCTTAGAACTTAGAAGAATACAACATCAATTCCACCGTGCCCACTCCTCATACCCTACTTCGTCCAATACCCTTGGCACAGGGGTCACTAGCGTTCCAATTATATCACCTGGAATGATAGTTCTTGAATGTGCTCCTAGGAGATCATATTTTATAGAGAACTTAATGCCCAAATCCTCAAATATACTGCCAACCGCTATTGACGATTCGATTTCGGAGTCGTTGCTTGGATTCGTTTTCGCCGAAATGCCAAGCACCACTTCCTCGAGAAGTGGGAACTTCTGTGGAGCGTCAATAGCAAGCTGACGCAGACACCTTCCTATGCCTCTATATACGTACGAGATTCGGAGAAATCGGATTGATGGCGGGAGTAGATCGATCAATCGATTGGCAGTATCGCGGTCCTCCTCTTGGTATAACAAAAAGCAGTCGATCGACAGGTACTCCAGCCTAGGGAACTCGCGGAGAGTTTCGATGGGAGGATAATGTATTACCGGTGGTTCGACCAACTTAGGAAATGGGTCGAGGTGAACGCTACGCGGTAGAAACCCAATACAAAGCCTCTTAAGAGTTGCCTTGACGGGCTCTAATACACCTGCTAGGACTCTGAAACCATACTCCTTTCCCTCATCCAGATCGTCCCAATAGTACTCCAAGTCCTCCAACTTCGGGGTGCACCGCAGCAGGTTCCCCAAGTCGTCCAGGATCAAATCTGAGATTGCTAGCCTTTTAACATTAGGTAACGGTAGTTTATAATCGCGATCGTAAACCACCCTAGCTATCCAGCCCGACGCTTCGCACGCGTAGATAGTTTCGAGGTTTGGTGCGGCTGCGTATAATCCTTCTAGTTCGTTGAAGTGATAGTCAAGCACATGCCCCACCATTGCCAAAGTCCGTAGAGACAACAGCTTAAGATGAGGAGAATCTTCCAGGGCAAAAAACCGAGCGTTGGTATCAATAGTGAGATATAGACTTTCCAGCCGCGGAGAGAGGACTATGGCAAGCGTAACCAGCCACCGGTGCAAACTCTCCGCCTGACCAAGCCGCCACTTTGAAAAGTGACCATCGAGCCAGTCGTCAGGTAAAGAAGGCTTTCTGAGGAGATTTCTCGAGATGCTGAATTCGATTAATGGCTCGATGGTCCGCATGTGAGTCTCATACCCCGCTAGCATGTCCGTTCGCACAATATGCATCGTGGTGACCTGTGCTGCCAAATCGGGGCGCTGAACGATGGTGCGGACAAATTGCGGGAGGAAGTCTAGTTTATTCGGGAACCCGACTCTGTCATCGATCTCTTTCCTTACTCTACTGTTACCAGTCGCGTAACAGTGGTATAGTATGGGCTGCGCGACGGAGCAGATGAACTTTGACGTCCGGCATAAGCGAGCCAGCACTTTCTTGTCGTTACGTTCGTTCTCAAGGTCGGCATTAGGGAACACGCCAGGATTTTGGCAGTGAAAACAGAAGGAGCTGAATATCTGAATAAGGAGTTCAACAGGGAGCGACTCCATCGCGGGGCCGGTTTTTAGGCAAAAAGCCTACAGGTAACGACGAGAGTCGTAACCAATTGAAAATTCATCTGGGTTCGGATTACAAAATACCAGATGAGTGTTATCAGCAAGACACCTTTCACAGGTTTAGAATATTTCAAGAAAAAGCAAAGGGGAGAATGGCGTTCCAGGTCACTGTGTAGGTATGTACCTACATATAGTAGGCGTTGTTGCGGCGAGATAGGAGTTCGCTACCCACTCAGCTTATCGCCGAAGCATGCATATCCTGTGTAACCGATAATAAGCCGACGCCACTAACCTAGTGGACCTTCTACTAACAGTACAGGCAGAAGATTGATCGCAGTTTCGATACACATCCCAACCATTGGTAGCTGTGGAAAGCTAGAAAGTAAAGTCATGGATATCTACCTAAACCTTCTATTTTACGACGTTCTACACACTACAACACCCTCGTCGCAAAAAGTCGGTGAAGCCAACATGCGTTTGTACCATTTTCACTGTAAACGAAGGTCAAGCTGACCCTCATACTTACTCATGCCCGTAATCATCATCCACCCCTAGTCTCACAAGTCCCAACGCGCGAAAGTAAACGGAACAAGATATATACTTTATTCAAAGCTCTGAAGACAGGTATATACACGACAGGCATCTCTCATCCCATATCCTACCTACTTAACTCTCCTTTCCCCTCTAACGCGTCTAACCGGGCGTCCCCCTCTCAACCCTCCACTCCTCTCACAAACTCACCACTTCTTAATCTTACGCATGCTGCCCTCCTCCAGCAGCGCCTTGTGCATATCGAAGCTGTTAAACAGCAAGTGGGGCTCGTGGCCCCAGCCCTTCTTGAGGCACTCGAACTCGGCCTTCTCGAAGTAGTCCCTGAGGATGGGGCGGTACTCGTCGTGGGCGCACTTATCGATAATCACGCGGGCGCGCTCGCGCGGGCTCAGGCCCCGCACGTCGGCGAGCCCGGCCTCCGTCACCACGACGTCGAGGTCGTGCTCCGTCTGGTCGACGTGCGTGCACATGGGCACGATGCAGCTGACGCCGAGCGGGTCCGTCTTCGAGGGGCGCGTCGACGGCGTGTGCATGATGCTGTACTTGGCCGAGCGCAGGAAGTCCGCCGACCCGCCGAGCCCGTTGAGCATGCGGCTGCCCATGACGTTCGTGCTGTTGGCGTGCGCGTAGATGTCGACCTCGACGGGCGTGTTCATGCCGATCACCCCCAGCCGGCGGATGATCTCGGGCGAGTTGGACACCTGCTGCGAGCGCAGCAGCAGCTTGTTGTGGTAGGACTCCCAGTTGTCGTAGAAGCGGCGGAAGCCGTCGGGCGAGAAGCGCACCGACGTCGCCGTCGCGAAGTCCAGCCGCCCCGAGTCGAACAGGTCCAAAAACGTGTCCTGGATCACCTCCGTCCACACCTTCAGGTTCCAGAAGTTGGACTCGCTGAGCCCGCCGATCACCGCGTTCGCGATGTTGCCGATCCCCGACTGCAGCGGCAGCAGCGACTTGGGCATGCGCCCGTGCGCCACCTCGTGCTCGAAGAACTCGATCAGGTGGTTCGCGATCGAGCGCGACGATTCGTCTGCGGGGGTGTTGTCCGTCGTCTGGTCCGGGTAGTTGGACTCGATCACGCCGACGACCTTTTCGGGATCGATGGGGATCGAGGTGCTTCCGATGCGGTCTTCGACGCCCATAATCAGGTAAGGTTTTCGTTTAGGGGGTAGGTCGGTCATTGTGATATCGTGAAGCCCATCGAAACTCGGGATCGCCGTGTTAACCTCGATAATGATCTAAAATTCGCCGCGATTAGTTTTCTACCTTTCATTAAAGGCCTGGTGGTTCCTCTTTCTGCCTACCTTGTCGGCAAGTTGGATAAGTTCCGGCGTCGCGCCAACTGAGGCGCCGGGAACTATGTTTCCATCCTCCTTTATTTCTGTTGCCTCAACCACCACCACGTCTAGTTTATTGGACGGTCGGTCTTTTGTGTAAAATCCCTACTGACATTAGAATTCGACGAATTCGTACCAGATTCGGTTTACTTACGTATACTAAATCGACTGGAAACATGGACAAATGCTTATCAAAGAATTTAATCCTCCCCTCGTTAATACCCTTTGCAATTGCCTTGCCGACTTGGTGCGGACTGCGTCTCTCAATCATATCTAAGGCAGCCCATCGGTTTTCCGTCTCAGCCCCCGACGAGGCACCGACAAAGAGTGTATAGCGCATTTTGCCTTGAAGGCCTTCCTTCTCTACCATGTCGGCTAAGACCGTAGGCATTTTCCTAAATTAAATGGCAAGAAAATTAGAGGGGACGATAGAATGGGTGAGAATGAGGCATAAGTTACGCACTTGGGATAGCCCACGCCAGTAAACCCCGACCAGCCAATGTAGGCGCCATTGGGAAAATGATGTAGCAATTCTTCAGGCCGCCGAAGCATCTTTAGCATAGACGGCCTGTGGATACGCGCCTTGAGAGCAGCGTTTGCTATGACCGACATCTTGTCACGATGCGAGCTCAGAAGCTCTCGTTAACAGGTAGCTAGCTATGGTGTAGGTCGGAGGGGCAGATGACGGAAGAGACGAGGGGCACGGCGGCGATTCTACTGCTAACAAGCGCACAAGCACAAGCACAGGAACAATCAATTAAGAGCAATTGGGAAAAAGAAAGGACGAAGAAGTTAAGAAAAGGAAATTAAATTGAAGAAAAAATAGCCTGGAGAGTGGAGAGTCTGGAGAACCCTTGGAATCACACGGCTCCAAGCTCCAGTCGCGAGTCGCATGTATTTGAAGCTTCTGGGGGAAATGGAGGACGCCGAATGGGCCCCGTGCTCCGAAAACGAGGCCCGTTATTAAGCCCATAAATTGCAAGTCTAGGCTGTCTGGGTGGTGCCACTATCGAGATCCTGAGCCTATTCTTCCTATTCGGGTTACTATGACAGGTGATTTTCCGGCAAGAATTTTTTCAATTGGTATGATAATGTATATCGTGAATATACCTTATTTTTATTCTATTTTTTTCTAGGTATTTTGTTGAGCGTTTCGATTTGGTTGATGTCAGAATGCGTAAAGCGTATTGTTGACTATGACGACGATCTGACGCCGGTCGTCCGTATCTGGGTAAACTAATTCGGCTATGGTTCAGGGGAATTCTGGAGACGGATCGGTCCGAGCAACGTAAAAATTCCTTTGGCCCGGAGAGGAAAATATATATCATACAACGAACCCGCATTGATTTGACGCCTGCAAAACGTGCAGCGGAGTTTCGGTGAAGGATTTCATGTCACTTGACCACACATTCGATTCATGAGTCTCAGACACTTCGAACTCATCCTAGCTTTGAAATAAAAGTTGGAGCTGCGATCCAATTGGAGAATGAGAGATAGCTACGTAAATACTAATAGATATGAATGAACGGGTATAAGTAAGGTCCACTTAGTAGTACATGGAGGTTTACTTAGTGTCAGGTAGCAATGCAGTTCTTATTCTAGAGCTGATGGCAACTCAGCCGCATCTCAAACATGGGCATGACTAAGTCCACGAGAAGATCAACTAGCATGGCGATTCCATAAACCGTTCCACATCTCTTTCCACATCTCTTTAAATCCGTAATGCGGTTGCTTCGAGTCATATATCTTAGCGGATTGGTTGCCCCCGCCAAACCTCTCCAATATTGAACTCGGGGTACGTGCGAAGCCATCGATCATTGGTTTGGATGGCCCGCCAGCTCTATCCTTGATAACATCTGCGACCTGAGGCGCAACATCAGCGTAGCAATTGTTTAGTTCTCGCTCGAGTGAGAAGTATGGTTTCCTAGCAAGTTCCGGTGCCATCAAGTTATAGGAACGCGTAAGAGTGTTCAGGGTAGTAATCGAAAGCTCCATATAAGATTTTTCGGTAGCTAACCAGTGGGGATCTCTGAAAGGGGGCGGCAGAGGTCCATCCCGAGATTTCGCCCCACCATCAGCCGTCTCCGGTGCCGGTTCGGGATGTGTACCTGATGTTGTTTGCTGTCGTATTTTGACCATGACCGGATCATCGGTCGAGTTGGTAGGTACTGCTATTTGGTCCACGTTACGTCGTCGCGGGTTATATACTTCTTCGGCTTCGGCATACTCCCTTGCCCGATTCATTTGGTCTTCGAGGGAACCGCCCTTACTTGAAATCATACGAGCAGCATGACGTTTCCAGTCATTTCGCAGCCGAGTTCTGAACGAATGAGCAGCCTTAGATAATTCTTGCTGCTTCTCAATCCATGGTGGCACTATCTCTTGACGTTTAATCATCTTATTCATGATGTACTCAGTTGTATCGATAAATGGATTATCAGCTCTCGTGTCTCGCTCGATGCCCTTGCCCCTCGGGATATTCTTGAATTGTCCTCTCGCGATAGCGTCTTCGATTCTCTCGTTCGCTAACGAAGCCAACCCCGTCAACGTATTCGGCATCGCCCGAGCGGCAGGTCTGAAGCGGTCGCGGAATTCCTTTCTCAGCGTTTCCCTCTCATCTTCGCTCAACCCGTCTTCCAGCTCTTTCATACCCATGCCAGCATAGAAGGAAGCTTTGTCTCGAGCGGTGGCAGCTCTGTGCCCGGCATTCATTTTCGGTTCTTTTTTAATTCGCAAGTCGACTGGTTGAAGGTCCGGAATTTTCGGTCGGCCTCGGAGTTCCCGTTTCAAAGGTTTATGTGCATCGTTGAGCATCCGTAGAACGGCATCTTCGGTAGTTTCGGTGCCGGTCCACGGCTGGCTCGTAGCTGTGAGGCGGGTGCCAGCACCAGCTGAAGATGGCATGCCAGCCTCAGCAAAAGCTGCCGCATGTTCTGATCGAAATTCGGCATCCTTCACTTTGGCAAACAGGCGTTCCTTCAACTCCTCCGAGAAACCTGCGTCTTCGACAGCTCGTCGGCCCGCTCTTCCTCCCGTCAACAAGGCCTCTTCTGTAGCTTCTTCGAGGCGACGGGCCATGGGCCCTAGCTCAGGATCGGTTGCCCCATCTGTTGAATTCCTGGAATCGCGCTTCGGTTTATCGCTCGTTGAGTTGGCGGGGGATTTGGTGCTGTACTTCCTCCATGGAGTAGTGGCGGGAACTCGAGCATTTCGACTGAGGTTTTGAGCGCATCGGGCGCAAACAAATGCAGGTATAATTCCTCTAGCCATTTCCGCCTTCTCTATAATACAATGATGACCAAAAAAGAGTCATTTTGTTTTGTTAGAACACAAATGCGACAAATTACATGGCTGCCGAATTGCGCTGTGGCAAAGAGAAAAAATCTCGGAGATAAGTTGTTAAAGCGGAAGATTAATAATGACGGCAACGAGTCGATAATAATCATCCGAGATTTAGCCGTTGGAAAAGGGGTAAAAGGGGGGTGTGGGCAGTTGAAATACCTGGAAAGATAATAACCGATATTACAACTTATTCTACACATATTTCTAGTAATTATTTGTTGACTCATGTCTAGGTAGGTATAAGTTAATTCAGTATCGTACAAATTAGAAGACTTGTTTCCCTTATCATCTGATTAAAAGGGGCAGAAGGGGGAAACCCGAAACGTTGATATACCAAGCTCGAAGAATCAAGCCTAGCTTTCATCGTCTACTCCATAATTCTCTGAGGATTTAACAGACCTAGATCTTGCAAACATCGATTTAACCTTTTTATGTAAGGCGCTCATCTCATATGCAGACCAACAAGCTCGGACCCCTGGTACGCAGCCAACTATAATAGCCAAAGAGCATTCAATGATCCTATCGTGTGCTTTGTTAGTGAGATCAAGTTTAAGTTCTGTAATCCTCTACTTACGTGCAAAACAGTGTTACCATGAGTGTGGTTGAGTGGCCTGTAAAAGACATCGACTTGTAATAGAGCGAGATAGCACTAGCAGAAGTTGCACTGGGAATGAATGAATACTTCATATGTTTCTGGGGCTTCATATAGGTGGTTTCAAGGATAAAAAAGACTTACAAGATGCCTGTCAGGAAAATGATAGCTATTCCGACCTTCTTATGGAACGGAAGATTGAGTCCGGCAATAGCTGGAAGTGGAAGGATGATGACAATGATATCGGTAAGAACCGCAGTCGACCCGTTGGCAACACCCACAGAAATTGTTGTCTCCAAACACTGTTCGAGAGGGGGCATATAATCGCTGGCTGAAACTTTTCGAGAGCAAGTTGCACCAACCACAGCCGTAGTCGTCAAGAATAGCATCAGTGATAATGCGAGTGTAGTGTAGGACATCATACGTAACCACTTCTTGACCCCGAAGATCCGGACATAGAGAACTAGAAGTGGAGTTTTCGAGAAATACATCGTGAATGCAGCAACAGTAGTAAGTATTATGGTTTGCTGTGATTCATATTATATCAACACAACGAAACAGGACTAAAAGAATCCAATTACTAATATACGTACACGTAGTACATAGTCTATAGTAGTAATTGGCATGTTTTCCACTTGTGAGCCTATTATCAAATTAACTTGGAATCCTAACTGAAAGGTCGAGAGAAATGCTTTACCAGTTGGCAACTCAAAAGTATAAGTTACTGCGGAATAGGAAGAGAGTAGAATAAGGGCGACGAGTGAAAGAACTGGTTTATATTCATTCTTGTTAGCCTACACATCCTCGCAATATCTTATATTAAATGCCTAGGTAGCCTTACAATCGTCAATAGATAAACTCCTATTCCCGCGGCTACAACTTGCTGCAATGCGTGAAGCGACAAAACAACCCGCAACAATATTCAGAAATATTATTGCTCCGAGAGATTTGGTTATTGACACGCTAGGCACTTCAACAGGTTCCATATTAGCAGGTTGGTATAATGGTGAATGATAGAAGACGACCGCGCTGTTAGAGTCTGGAGGCAATCTCAAGAATGACTACGGCCCTAAATTCATGACATGAACGACGCGGAGTATATATAATCAAAATTCGAATATGGCTTAGTATCTTGCTACACGTATTCCGAGAGGTTGTTCGGATCGGGACACAGGGCTGCATTTTTGATTGCCTGTGTGAGTAGTATTGACGACTTGAGAAGATGGCTGCGTCATATATAAGAGGCGGAGTGTGTGGTGTTTGAACCAACAACAGTGGGTTGAGAGATGCCATACGAGTTGGCCAAGGATAGACTCTGCTTGTTGTAACCTAACTTCTGTTGCTCAACAATAACACACAACTCCAGTACGCCGGACAGTCAGGGGACGGTACGCTCTTTATGGGTCTTTCAATTAACTACAAAGATATTAATCTAAAAGAGGAGATGATCAGCACCCTGCAGGGACGCCCCGCATTCTCTGTGGTAATCTTGAGCCCAGAAATTACCTCTGATAATGTATGCTCGGATCTTCAAAGTGCGGCGTGCGGCCGGCTAGTAGACCAGTCTCACCGCGGGGGCGAAACCAACATGGTGTCGGCGACCTATTCGAAGTGTGAAGCGTGCGAGGCACAGCCCGCCAAAGTCCAGTTGCGAACATATCGTTCGTGATAGATGGGGGGCTGGTACCTCCCCACCAAATCACGTTCTTTCATCAACCGCCCACCTCATCACCCATCTTAGACGAGCTAATCAACAGAGCCCTGGTCATTCTGAAAGTGGCCCGCCCTGTAGGCGGCCGCTGTATGCCTCAAATTCGGCATACACTACCCGGTCCCGGGTAGCGCACCGCAGTATACGATACATGCTTTCTCTTTACCTCAATGTCTGCGGCGAAGAATATAGCTATGCAGATAGCATGCCAGCTTGATTATGCCCACCCTAGCGGTCGGCCTCCCACCTGCAATGGTGGCTACAGCTGAGCTGGCCTCGCTGTATGTAGATCTGGACAGGGGAAAGGGTGGTGAGGTCTGGTACACGACGCACTCTCTCCCCCTCCGGTGCCCCGAAACCGTGTTACTAGATCCGTATAGTGAAGTATCTGTCGAAGGTGAGATGAAACCTTCTGCTAGGACATCCCTTTTCCTAGCACCAATCGTGTTCATAGGCCACAAGCAAAGACAAGAGTGGTATAAAGCCTGCGGGCCATAAGCCCGGTCCTAACCACACATCGTGTATACATCATGGCAACCCAGGCCACAACTCCTAACATCCACAGAATGTTTCGTGACGCTAACACCGGTATATTGTACGCGGTCGGCCAAGGACTCATACAGTATTGGTCAACCACCATCAATGTCAACATCGCATCGTCTTGGCGTTTCTACGCTACCGTCCATGACTTCCTCGAGTATACCGAGGGTGAGTGCCTTAAGTTTACGAAGGGCTTTTAACTGATTAAACCCCTTTGCCAAGCGTGCATTTATAAAGTACCTAATTAAATAATTTTTCAACATATTTCCAAAGGACAGAAAAAGTCACAACACAAAATCCCTCCGTAAACTCAGGGCAAATGAAAAACAAGCGGTCGGGGTGGGCCATCACAATGAGTCAGTAAGCACCATGGTGCTGAAACCCCCTATTTTTGCTCAGGGGTTACTATTCCAAACTATATCAATCCCCATTCTTGGAAAAACAGAAACTTCACCATCACGTTCAAGGATAGTAAGACTAGCAGTAACTGCGATAATCAGATACCCGAATCATCTTGGAACGGCCCGTTAGGGTTCCAGTGGTTGCTCGTGTCCGAAAACCACGTATTCCAATTGTCGCATACTCTTCTAGGCTCCTTGAGCCTCTCGTCGGTCATCATCTCGACCAATTCCTGTTGGCGCTCCATGAGCTGTATAGACAAGCCGCTTGAGGCGTGCCAGGCAATGTGACAGTGGAACACCCAGGTGCCGGGATTGTCGGCCTTGAAGGCAACAACGAGGTACCCCCCTGATGGCAGAAGTGCTACGTCACGCCGTGGTGGGTTGTCGAATTTCAGAGGGACGTTCGGAAGTTGGCTTGAGTCGTTGCCCTGAGCAAGAAGGGCGAAGTCATGTCCGTGGAGATGCAGCTATAGAAAATATTAGACTAAACTCCCTCAAATTTCATCCGTGTAGGTATATTTTTAACTTACGGGGTGTGCAGCCGGGACGAAAGTCTTTTTGGAGTCGACCTGACTGGTGTCGGGAGCCGTGATGACCATATAAACCCACCTACTCGGGTTATTAGGGTCATTTTCCGTGGTATTATCATACACTATCACGTAGTCCGGGTCAAACGACGCGTTATTGAGATTTAAGATTGTCGGGTTCGAGAAGTTCAACCACAGAGGGTTCTTCCCAAAAGACCAGAATAAGAAATTGTCGGCCGGAGCTGGTCTATCTGGCTCGTTCTGTAGCCCGATATCATACGGTGGCTGTTCGGCGTCCAGAGCGGTCAAATTGACTTCCGGAATATTCCACTTATAGATAGGCTCCAGCCTCTCGTAATTTTCATCGCGACAAGCTAGGGAGTAGTCTTCTCTAAAAGTATTAGGCATAGTGGTGTTGGTAACATTGTATTGGAGTATATTAGTATTGGCTATGCAAAGCTTGCCTTTGTATCTTAACGGGTATTGCGCTTTAATTAATAAAACCGCAGGTAATTAATAAAAATGTCGAAGATTATCTAATATATTATATTTTGCGGTGATTTTTATATAAACTAAAAGTAGTTTACTTTAAATATATATTATTTTTTATAATAATAATTTAACTTTTTTTAATCGTATATTTATTAAATATTTATATATGAAAGTTTCGGTTAAAAGTTTAAACCATACATTAATAAATTAAATGGGTTAAAATTATATAAATTAAAAAATTTTATACCGTATAATATTTTTTTTTTAATAATTTTATTATTTAAATTATAATAATTTTTTATTAAAATATAGTTATAAAATTATTATTAAATTTAAATTTAATTAAAAATTAATATAATATTAATATATTAATTATTTTATTTTATATTAAATAAAAAAATATGGCTTATAATTTAAAATTTTTAGCCGGAATTTTTTAATAAAATTTAAATTTTTTAAAATAAAATATTTAAAAATATAAAAGTTTATTATATAAATTATATATATTTTATTATAAAATATATTTTTATAACATTAAAAAATAATTAATTCCGTGCTTTATTTTTTTAATTTTATTTATAATATTTTTTAACGATATATTAACTTTCATTTACATTATTATTATTTTTATTAAAATATAAAACTTTATTTATTAAATTTTATTAAATATTTTAACCTTATTATTATTTAATATATACATATAAATACCGTTTATTTTTACACATTAATTTTAAAGTTTTTCCATAAAAATTATATTTTACTAATATTATAAAACAACATTATATTTTCCTTAATAATATTAAATCCTTTTTTTTTAACTTTTATAATAATTTCTTAAAATCTCGTTTATTAAAAATCTTTAAAACCTTTTTAAATCACCCTTAAAAACATTCTTTTTAATTTTTTAACATTTAATAAAAAATGTCGGTTTAATTTTACATTAAATTATAACAATTTACCGGTTAAAAAACTTTAATTTTATTATTATTAAAAATAATTTATTTTAAATATTATATTTAATAAAACTAATAATTATTATAAAAATTCCATATTAACATAATTTAAATTTATTATTAAATTTAATAACTTTTTTTAAAAATTAAACTTATTATTTAATTCCTTTTAAAAATTAAATTTATAATTTATTTTTAACTTAATAAAAAAATTTCTCGCAATATTTTCTAATCTTTCTAAAAAGGCCGGCTTTATTATTACCGCGTTAATTTTAAATATAAATAATAAAAACATTATTTAATTTAAAACATACCGAAAAATAAACTTTATTATAAATAAAATTAATATATTATTTAAAATGAAATATAATTTTTATAATAATAAAAAAAACAATTAATTTTTTACTTAAGTTTAACACGTTATTACTTACGTTAAATTTAATCCATTAACCTTAATAATAAAAATATATAATAATGTTTTAAAATATAATTATAAAAAATTATATTATTTATTATATAACCCTTAAATATTTTTTATTAAAAAAACTATTAAAAAATATTTATTTTTTTACATTAACTTTTTAATATTTAATTAATTAAAAAATTATATTTAAATATTATTTAAAATTAATTATAAACATTTTATTACGTTAATAATAATTAATAATTTTTTTATATAAAAATATATTTTTATAAAACTTATATTTAATTAAGTTTTTAAATATTAAGTTTTTTTATTTTTAAAATTTAAATTAAATTTATAAAAATATTTAAATATATTATAATTTAATATTAATAAATTTTTATTTCTTTATTTAATTATAAAATATAAATTAATAAATAATAATTTATAATATATTATAAATTAATATATAAATGGTTTAATAATATTTTTAAATTAAATTAAAAAAATAATTAATAATAAATAAATTATTTTTAATTTATATATAAATAATTAAATTATAAATATTTATATTATATAATTAATTTTATATATTAATGAAAATTTTAAGCGAAATTATTTTATATATAAATTAAATAATTTCTTTTTATTTAAAAAGAATTAATTTAAACGGTTTTAAAAAATTTTAATTAATATTTATAAATAAATAATAATAATTAAATTAAAATATATTAATTAAAAATTAAGTTAATATTTAAATAAATTAATTATATTAACTTTGTTAATTATTATTAACTTATTTAATAAAAAGATTTAATTTTTAATTAATAAATTATTATTTAAATAAGTTTTTAAAAATTAATTTAATTATAAAACTTTTAATAACTTTAATTAAATTTCCGATAATTCCGAAAATGTTTAAAATATTTCTTAAACGTTAATATTTTTTATTTATTTTTAAAATCTTATTTAATTTAATGTAAAAATAAAGTATTTTAAATAATAACCCCTTAATTTATCGTATTAAAATTTTATCGTTTTTTATTTAACTTTAAATTAATTTTTTAAACCTTAAAATAATTTCCTCCTTTTATTTATTATTTCGTTACGTGTTATATTATATTAAATTAAATAATTATTTAAATATTATAATAATTATATTATTATTAATATAATTTAAATTTAAAATTATTTCCATCGTTTTTATTTTTATTAATTATAATAAACTTTATTAATATTATTATTAATATTAAAATAATATATTTTTACGTTTAAATTTTAAAATATAATTAAAGCTTTAAATATATATAAATTTATAGTATTTTATATTAAACCTTACGTTTTTTTTTTATAAAATTATTTTAATATATTTTATTATTAAAATTAAATTTTTTAATTTATTATTATTATTATTATTATTATAAATAATTTTAAGATTATTATAATAATTAAAACTATTAACTAGTTTTTAACTTTTATTTTAATTAATATTATTTTTATTTCCCTTTTTATTTTTACGGTTTTATTTATTATAGTTTTTAATAATTTCATTAAAATTAAAATTTAATTAATTATTTAAGCTTTTAAAAAAAATTATTTTAAGTTAATAATAAAAGTTGTTTATTATTTTAACGTTTTATATTACCGTATATGTAATTATTATTACGGCACTTATTTATATAATAAAAACGGGGGAAATAATTAAGTTTTTACCCTTTTTTAAAAAATGGTTTTTTATATATAATTTTATTAATTAATTAAAGTTAGTTATTATATTAATACGTAATTTATATAATATATTATTAATTAAGTTATTAATGTTAATTAAAATTTACGCTTTTAATTTAAATATTTTTATTAATAATAAATAATATGTTTTTTATAACGAAATTACGTTATTTTTAAACGTATTCATAGTTAATTAATATTAGTAACATGTAAATTAATTAATAATTATGTTATTATTTATTAATAATTTAACGATTTAAAATATATAATATTAAAAAATAATATTAAATTTAAAAATATATATAATATAAATAAAATTAATTTTAAAATTAATTATATTAACGGTGTTTAATTATGGATTTAAATTAATATTACTAAGTTTTATTTAATTAATTTTAATTTTAAAATATTTATTATTATTATTAAAATTTATTTTATTATAAGATTAACGATTTTTTTATTTTTAATTTTCTTAAGTTATTAAATATTTAAAAGCTGGTTTATTAATTATTTTAAAGATAAAATAATTTTAATTATTAACGATAATAATTAAATAAATAATATAATAACTTTGGAATGGCTTAATTATTTCATTTAATATATAATATTACGAAAATTAAAAAAAATATATTTTTTAATTTTTAATAATTATGAAAGTTATTTTATAATTAAGTTTTTTAATATAATTAATAAAGCGAATATTATAATGTTTTTATTACCGTTATATATTACGTATTTAATATAATTATTAAATAAAGGTTTTTTTAATATTTTAAAGTTTTAATTTTAATAATAATTTATTTATTTCGTTTAATAAAATATATATAACTTTAAGAAAGTTAATTTTTTAACTAAATATTATTATGTATACGATATAATATTCACGCGGTATAATATTTAAAATACATAATATTAATATAAAATTTTACCTTATTATTTAAACTTTATATTAAATTAATTTTAAAATTTTTTATTTTTAACCCCTTTAATTATATGTTATTAAAATAAATTAAAGTATATTATTTTTATTCCCGGTTAATTTAAGGAATTATTTAAAATATTTATAATATTATATAAATATTTTATTATTAATTAATTAAATATAATTACTTTTTTAATGAATTTACGAATAATTAAAAAATATAATAAATACGTCGATTTATATATTAAATGAGCTGAAATTAATTAAATCCCCTTGTTTTTAATTATATTATATATATAATAAAAAGTTAAGAAAACTTTATATATAATAATTATTAACGGTTTTATTATAATAAAAAAATTTTAAAAGATTCGTTTTATTATAATTTAATAATAATAATATATAAATAAAAAAAAGGTTATATATTATAACGGATTAATTATTATTAATAATAACCGTTTTCGTATAATAATTAATAATAAATAATAACGAATTCGGTAATATATTAAAAGCGAACGTTATAATAAAAAAATTTAATAAATAAAAAAAACTATATTATATCGGTGGTTAATAAATATTTAAATAACACTTAAATTAATAATAAATCGAAAGATTTTTTAACGGTATAAACCTTTTTTAAATAATGTAAATTTTTTCCGTTATTTTTATTATTTTTAACGTAAATTACGTAAATTTTTTTAATATTATAAAAATAATATTATTAAAATATATGTTATAAAACTTAATTACTTTATTACGTAAAAAAGAATTAATATAATATACCTTAACCGATATAACCGTAACGCGTTTTAAAATTAATGGATAAAGTTTTTTTAAGATACTTTTATTTATATGTTTTTATATAAATTAAATTTCGCGTTTATTAATGAAATAATTAATGTTTATTATTATAAAAAAATTACTTATATATAATAAAAATATAAGATGTTTTATAATAAATAAAAAACTTTATTATAAATTTTTAATATTAATGAAATTAATATTTAAGTTATTTTAAAAACATTAATTAAAAATGTTATTAATAATAAATTAAAAGAAATAAACTTTAAAAAAAACTTAAAATAAAAAGGTTATTATTTTAATATTAAGTTTAATAATTTCGAATAAAATTATAATATTTTATTTTTATTATAAAAATTATATTATGTTTTTTTTAATAAATTTCACCGCTTTTCCCTTTATTAATTTTAATAAAAAAATAACTTATTAATAATAAAATAATATTCCGTTTTAATATATTATTAAATAATCTTTTTATAACTTTCGATAAAATAATCTTTTTATATTTTATAATGAAATTATATTTAATTATTAATTAAAATTTATAAAGTTTACTTTAATTACCATTAAAAAATAAAAAAAAATTATTATTTATTTAAATAATAATAAATTTTTTTAAATAAATAAATAAAGCGCGTTATAATTTATTTAAATAACCACCCGTTTTTTTAATAACTTATTAACTTTAATTAATTATTTAATTTAATTATAAAGGTTATATATCTTAATTATTTTTAATTTTATATAAAGATTTTTAAAATTAATTTATAAAAATTTAATTTTTTTATTAATATTTATTATAATAATTTTTTTATTTATTATAATAATTTTTTTATTTATTTAAAAAGTATTATAATAACCTTTTTATTTATTATAGTAATTTTTTTACTTATTTAAAAAATATTATAATAATTTTTTTATTTATTATAAATATTTAAAACCATTTAATTATTTATTTATTAAAAAAAAAGCAAATAATTAATATTTAAATAAATATTTAAATATTAAATTAATATTAAATAATTATTAAGTAAGTACATATAATATAAACCATTTATTTTTTTATATACTTATTAATTTTAATTAATTTTTAAACTTAGTTATAAAGTTTTTAATTTTTTATTTATTTTTCCGAAAAATTATTTTATATAAAGATTTTTAAAAATTAACTTATAAACATATAAACTAATAACCGTTTTACATTTATTTTAAGGATTTAAAAATTTAATAACCTAAGTAAATAATTATTATTAAAACATTTATTAAAGTATTTTTTAATTATTATTTAAATATTTATTAAAATAATTTAATTATTACTTATTTATTTAAGTAAACATTTATTAAAATAACTTAATTATTTTTTAAGTAAATACTTATTAAAGTAATTTAATTATTACTTACTTATTTAAATAAACATTTATTAAAATAATTTAATTATTATTTAAATAAATATTTATTAAAATGATTTAACTATTATTTAAATAAACATTTATTAAAGTAATTTAATTATCCTTTAAACAAACATTTATTAAAATAACTTAATTATCACTTAAACATTTATTAAAATAATATAATTATTATTTAAATAAACATTTATTAAAATAATTTAATTATTATTTAAACACTTATTAAAATAATTTAATTATTATTTAATAATTATATAATAAAATAAATATTTAATTATATATAATTATATAATATATATTATATAAAAAATATATAATATTATTACGAAACAATTTTTTAAATAAAAATTATATATTAAAAAAAACTTAACCCGCTTTAATTATTTTCTATTTCCGTTATATAATAATATAATTTATTATTTTTTAATTATATAAGTTTACTTTAATTTTATTAAGGTTTTATTAAATTAATAAACTTTTATAAAATGTATTAATTTATTTTTTTATAATATAAAAATTATACCGTATTATATCGTTTAAATAATAATTAACTTAATAAAAAACGTTAAGTTTTTAAAAGTATAATTAGGTAATAAGCTTAAATGGTTTAAATATTTAAAAATCATTAAAATAAAAATAAAAAAATAATAATATATTTTTTTTAAATTAACAATTTTAATATAAAAATACAACGTATTAAAAATAAAAGAAATTTACATTAAAATAATAAAAAATGTTATAACGTTATAACATATAAAATAACCGCATAATATACTTTAAATAAAAATAATCACGTTAAAAACATAACGGAAAAACTTTATAACATTTAATTAACTTACTTATAAAAAATAAACGAAATATATAAAACCATATTTATATTATAATTAAAATTAAAAATAAAATACCCACCACTTAACTTATATTTAAATATAAGGTTAATGGAATTTAAAAATAAAGTTAAGTTTTTAAAATTTAATAAATTAATTTAAAAAACCGGGGATAAAATTATAAAATAAATCCTTAAATATAAACCGAGCTAAAACTAGCAAAATCGCGCTCCACTTTTAATAAATTTTAAATATAATTATAAAGCTAAAGAAAAATAATTAAAAAAATAATTTAATTTTAACTTAAAAAATAATATATTAAAAAAATAAAATAAATTATAAAAACCAACGAAAAAAACCCCCCCCCCCCCCATCCGCAACCCCCCCCCCCCCCCCCCCAAGGATATAATAATTAAAGAATAATATTATAACTTATAAAAATATAAAACCTTAATTTATTATAAGTTTAAATAAAAAAAATAAAATTAAAAACATTTTTATTTAAAAAAAAAATTTTAAATATAAACATATTTAAATATAATTATAATAATAAATAAAAAGAAATTATATATTATATAAGTAATTATAAAATATTAACGGTATATATATAAAAAAATAACGTTATAAAAGCGGATTACTTTTAAGAAATTATTAATATAAAATAATTATTTACATGCTTTAATTAATTTAAAAAAAGTAAACATAATAATAAAATGAATTTTAAAGAAAAACTTTTTTTTAATATATAAAGTAGTATTATTATTAATAATAAAGGAATAAATATAATTTAAATGAAAAAAAATTAAATAATTTACGTATTAATAGCGGTAAATAAAAAAAATAAATATATTACCATTATAATAAAGCTTATAAAAAATAATTAATATTTATATTTATATTAAAATAAACTTTAAAATTAATAAAATAAATCTTTTAATTAATAAAAAATAATATTAATTTTTTAAAAAATTATAATTAATAAAATAAAATATTAAAACAATTATTTCGTATTATATTTATATTATATTTACATTACCATTAATAATATTTAATTATAATTTTTTATTAAAAAAAAAAAATATTTTTTAAAAATAATATAATTTTATTAAATATTTAATTTAATTATTAATAACTTTTTAAGCTTTTTATAAAATTTAATTTTATATATATTTTAATATAAATATTTTATATTTTTAAGAAAAATATAATAATATAAAACATTAATAAATGTAATTTAACCTTTAATAATTTATTTATAAGTTAATAATAATAAATAAAAAATAAAACGTTTTTATATAAAAAATAAATTAAAAAAATATTTTATATTAAAATATAAGTTTTAAAAATAATACCGTTATAATATATTTTTTTATTTTTAAATTTATTTAAAATAATAAATTAAAGTATTTACGGCATTAATTTTAAAAAGTTTAAACGTTTTATAATATTAAGTTTTTGTTTTTATAAAATTAACCTTTAATTAATGTACGGTATTAACGAGTTTAATTTAAAAGTGGGTAAAATATTAATAAATGTTATTAAGGTAATTATTAAAATAGTACACGTATTTTTTAATTTTAGCGAAAAAAGGTTTTACGTATTTTAAAATTTAAATGAAAACGAGGAAATTTCTTATTATACCGAAAGTAATTTAATAAAATAATTAATTAATAATTAATAATAAAACGGTGTTAAAACGAAATTATATTATTTAAGGATTATTTATATAAATATATTTATTTTTTTTATTTTTATAATGAATATAAATTTTTATTATAAACTAAAAATATTAACATAAAAATTTTAATTTAATATTATAAATAAGTGAAAAGTTTATAAGCGTAATATAAAAACATTTTATATAAAAAACTTTCAAATTAATAATATAAAAAAAATCCGAGGTATTTATAATAAATTTATGTTAATATCGTTAAAAATATAATTATAATTTATTATTAAAAAAAGTAAAAAAAGTTATTTATAATAAATTTATAACATAAATTTTTCTTTATATAAATTTTAATTAATAAAAGGCTTTTTTATATTAATAAAAATAATTATATAATCCTTTTTAAACTTAATAATATAAAAAATTATTATTATTATAATAAAGGGATTTATATTTATATTATAAATATAATAATTATAAGTTAAAAATGTTTTTATTTATTTAATAAATTTAAGGTTACTTCGATAATAAAATAATATTAATTATTATATAATAACCTTATTTTAAATCTTTTATATTATTATTTTATGTAAATGTATTTTATATTATTTATATAATTATTTTTTTTTTTTATTTTTATTATTTTTGTTAAAACATTTCGCACCTTTTATATACTTTTTTTAATTTTTAATAATTATGTTTAAGGTTTTTATTAATGGTTAATAAATTTATATTATTAATAAATTTTATTATTAAAATATTATTTTATTTTAATTTTTTATATAAAATAATTATATATAAAATAAATAAAATAAGTAACAGGAATAATTTTTAAAGTATTTTAACTTTAATTTATTAGTTTTTTATTTTTTTTTTATTAAATATTAACTTAACTTTTTTATCGTATATAAAACTTATTATTTATTTAATTATTTAAGAAAAATAACTTTTTTAATAGAAAATGTAAGTTATTTTTTAATATATTACATTATTAAATATTTTTAATATATTTAATTAAAATAATAACGTTATTTCATTATATTTTTACGTTAAATAAATATTTTTAATAACCATTTATATTATTATTTCGGTAAATTTATATACCTTATTTCCCATTTATTTTTCGGGGAAAATATGTTTTTTTTTATTACGGTAATAATTTATTTTATTATTACTTTTTTTATAATTTTCCCCATTACATTTAATAATGTAATAAGTTTATATACGTTAAAAAAGGATTTTTCTTTTTTTAATTTATTTGGTTTTAATAATATTATTATTATTATTTTTTAAAAAGTTTTAAAATAATAACTTAATATAAAACTTTACGTTACGATTATAATTAAAGCCTAATATAATGGTTTTTTATATATTTTTAAAAATTTAATTAAGAATATATTTTTTTAAAAGCTTTTTAAAGTTTAATATTTTTAAAAATATATTTAACTTCTTTTTATTTAATTTTCTTTAATATTTAAAAAGTTTTTTTTTTTTTTTAACTTAAGTTTAAATTAATTAAAATATCCGATAAATTAATTATTAAGTTTAAAAAAAAATATTACGCTAATAATGTGTTTTTATTTTAATGGTTTTTTACTTAAAGTTTTTCTATAATATTTTTTTTTAAAAATGGGATTTAATAGTTAATGTTGGGTTATTAATTTTTTAACTTAATATATTTTTCGATTTTTTAAAGGATATTATTATTTTTAAAAGCTTTAATTATTATCGTTTTAAAATTATCCCTTTTAATGGTTTTAATTATTTTTTTATATTTAAGGTTTACCGTTTTAAATTCGTTTTATAATTAAATTATTTATTATATAATTTATTTCCGTTTTTATTTAATTATATTTTCTTTTACTCGTTTTAATTAATTATTTCATTATTTTATTATTTTATTATAAAAAACTTTACACATTTATATTATTATTTCCGTAATATTTTTTAACTTTTAACTAAATAAAAAATATATTTATTTATATTTTTAAAATTATTAAAGTTATTAAATATTATTATTTTCTTATATTTAATTTTTATTAATATTTTATTTAATTTTTTTTATATTTTATTATTTAATTTTAAATAATTATATAATTAAATATTTAAATTTTATTATATATATATAAAAATTATAATTATATATTAAACTACTTTCAATTTATATATAAATTATATATAAAACGGAAGTACCTCGACATTTTTATTAATTATTTGCGGTTTTATTAATTAAAACGCAATATCCGTTAAAATATGAAAGCGAGTTTTACATAGCCAGTACTAATACCCTGACATTCGTCAGGCGCATTCCCCGTCTCGAATCCTTGGCAGTCATCCGCTGTGACTGTGCGAATCCAGTAGTTCCCATCAGCCGATGCAGGTAACGAATCAGTGTCGGTAGGAATTGCATTCAGAACGATGTGGTATCTTTGGCCTATCAAATGTAACACATGTTAGTAATTGTACATATAATTGAGTTGATAAAATCAATTTACCAATTCCTATGACAAGGTGTGTCACGTTGTAAGGGGTAACCGGAACAAAGTCCGAAGACATCACTGTGAAGTTGTGGTTATCAATGCTGAAGATCCAAGTCGTGTCAACGGATGTATTGATGACACGCAGGATATATTTTTTGCCCTATAATGTAATCATTAGTTCCTCTTGATATTCCTTGAGGGGTATCTCCTTACTTTTGTCACGGTCATGTTGAACCTCTCATGCGGGTAGCTACCGGCATAATTTCCTACGAATGGTAAGTTAGGAAACTAATGGAGTGATTAAGGGAGAGTTGAGAGATAGAAACATACCAACTCCGTTGATTAGCACACTATCCATCTTTGGCAGGGATGGAGTAGGCACGAGTTCTCGCTGCCAGGCCTCGAATGCACTGTGATGGCTCCAATCGGTGATTAGTATAGGATCTCTTCCTTCATCGAAATTAGACGATGATGGGCCGAAGATAGTGATAGGCCCAGCTAGGCCGTCTGCGTATTGCAGAGAGTAATGTGAATGATACCACGAGGTACCATATTGAACGGCTTAATGACGTGCAAAAGTTTTAGCTAAAGATTCTGAAAGCGCAATATGGACTTCCATACCCTTAAATTCGTAGGTGAAGCTATCGCCTGGGGCGATAGGGCACTGCGTGACACCATTGACACCGTCCATTTCCATAGTTCCATTTTGCCTGATACCGTGCCAGTGGATCGTTGTACCGTTATACTGGAGCTTGTTCTTGATGGTGATCTTGATAGTGTCCCCCCAGCAAGCCTTGATCCAGGGTCCGGGGTAAGTCTGATTGAAGACCTTGCCTCCAGGGTTTAGGACACCGTCACCATTAATCTCCATCTCGTCGACTTCTAGATAGTACTGTTACGAAGTCGATTAGATAAAATATGATCACGGAAGTAGGGCTACTTACTTCTCGGAGGATCCCTGTAGGGGCGAAATTCTCATAGTCTGTAGTTGTGTTGAATTCTTGTCCTGTATCACTGTTCCTGATCCAGCATGAACGGTTGTCCGGGGTCGAACATGACGTCCAGTTGCCTTGGAGGTTTGAATAATCACAGATGAACTCTGGGCCCGAGTCTGGGCCATTGGGTGCCGGGAACGTTAAGTTCTCCTTTCTGATATGAAAGCCGCCAGGGGAAAGGACGGCTTGGTTTGAGCCATCGTTTATAAGATGGAACGGTAAGGTGAAGATAGCGGTCACGGATACAGCAACAGCTTTACAGGCGTCGTAGAAACCCATATTGGCTAGCCTTAGCAGCGAAATACGTTGAAGAGAGATTTGGAGTCAAGCACTCGAAGGAATAATGCAATTGGGGACGGACGCAAATAAATCCACAGCCTTGTATGGAGAGTCCCACCCCTATTTTAGCCAGCTGCACTTATCCCTACACCAAAGGGAGGGTATCAGCTCGTAAGATACCGCCATGGCTCTGGTGGCTTTAAAAGGCTTTGTTGGAGGCTAGTCTTTGGAGCAGGCTATACAAAGAGTGTTTCCCGTATGCATACCGCAAATCAATAAGGCCGCTGTTTCTTAGTCCCTTGGCTCCGTCTCATGACAATATCAATGGCCGATTCTAGTCGCCGGAACTGACCAGCACATCGCTCCTCACCGAATGACGGCAGTGGTTCTCGAGACCGGGCTATCTCTCGGCGCATTATTCCTCCTCTGCTATGAAGAAAAGGACGATATGCTTGCAGGGAACAGGTAAGCTAGCAGCGGTGAGCTCGATTGATAGGACGCCGTATGAAGCTGAATAGGATATTATCCTCTGTATCTGACGTTAGAAACGGGAAGCCAAGTCCAGCACGCCACTGACGATGGGAATGTAGGACGAAACTTGTGTAACGGGCCAAGTAGATGAACATCTGGGCATGTAAGCCCTAATGGTAAGCCGTCATAGCCTTCGGATGAGTACATTCGCCGCAATTGGAAGAAAGCCACCGATTGTGCCGTATCCGCGAATTTTTCAAAAGCACCTGACACAAAATGACTAATTTAGGTATTATACCTAGGTACTATAGGTAGTCGTATGGTATTATGTGAGGATGCTTGAACTTCGTATATATGCGAGTTTCGCTGTTTAGGACTTCCCGTCAGATTTCAACAGTCGTGAAACGCTTACAGTTTTTTTGGCGTGCTGAACAAAATTTCAGCTTTTACGTGGTTTAAATATATTGGTTCATATCAAATCACTGCAATTGAACATGACAAATCGACAATCAGATGTAAATTAGTTTAATGAACTATACATAAGTAGGTAGTTAGTTACCAAAAGGCCGCAATGGGTCAACTCAAGTATAGGCAGAATTACGCCCAGAATCGTGATAGTGCGCGTATTGATACCGATTTGAGATATCTTAGCCGTGAGCCGTTCCTTAAAGAGGTAGTACGGTAAGCTGCCACTTCATTGATATGTATGTTTTGCTAATATAAGACTCATGACGTCTATTCGAATTCAAGAATGTCATCTTTAAGAGTGTCGGAACACAACCACCCCTGAAACCAGTGAACACAGGACAAAGACCTTTTGATAAGCGAATTGTGTGGCCTTAAGATAACCAATAACGTTCATTAGTCTTGATCGTGAAGACCTCTTAAGAAGTAGTTTCCGCCCCCCTAATTGGCCTATAGCAAGGCTTTCTCACCATTTCGTTTTCAAGGGTGGGTAATTGTATCTCTACGACACCCTAGCAGATAACTCTTGCCCCTGCCGAAGCTTACTCTGATTTATCGAGCCGTACATTTTGGTGGTTGAGACTCATGTCTCCAATCAATATCAAGCCAGCCACATTTCAAGCCTCGGTTGCATCGTCAAAAGAAATGCCCAATAGCTGGATCATTCATTGACAAAAGGCAAAAAAATTATTGCCGATGTCTCAGAATAATCGTAGTTGTTGAAGTTCGCTTATACTTCCCGGATGCCATGAGGCGGAGCCACAAGACTACCTAGGTAAGAATCAACGACGTCGTTGCACGAAGATACCTTATATACGACAAATGCATTTTTAAAGTTAATTGTGTTGAAATAGACGCAAGCTATGAGTATTATTGATGTATATTAGAAGGTTAAGTTGCTAGAAGTAGGTATAGGCTGTTAGATAGTACATTATATACCTGTGGATACAGGGCGTAGACTCCCAGCCACCTAATATTCCAGCAAATTGCTTCGTCTTTTCTTGAATAGTTCCTGTTCCTTGAGTGGGATTAGAGCGCCGGGGAGCAACGGGCGGTTAGCGGCCAATACGGGGTTGGTACTTCGGCATATGCATAGCGCCATAGAACCGGCGTTTCCAGCTTTTTCCTGATCTTGATCACCACCACCCTCCTTTTGCTCTCTAATAGCTTGTGCAGTAGCTACTGTAATCGATCCTCCTGACTGTAGATGTTTATTTTGAGTTCTTCGTCGCTTACGAAGTGGGTCATTTGACTCTCTACGCCCGATCACCTCCTGACGCAATAAAGTGACCTCATGCATTAACTTGTACGTAGTTTTCCTGATTTTACCGAGGGCGTCTGTGATCTTAGTTGGTGAGCTACTTTGATGATCTGTGATATGGGTTCGAATCAATTGAGCTTGAGAAACTGCGTCTGTGATAGGTTTTTGGTGCTGAAGAAACCCAAAGAGTGGCGATAGGTTCGATCCCCGGGCTAGGCGTTCGAGGCAGTTTCACGATATCTAATTTCGCCATAACTTAAACTAGATTAAAAGGAACTAGCCCAGTTCCCTTGAAGCCAGCCCGTATATTTGCTTCGCCGGAAACTCTTTGATACGACTCCTTGAACGCGGGAGAAAAGTCTTTTTTTCCTATAGGTGTAATATAGCGGTGCATTAGACCTTCAATAACAAGACCGTAGGCCCGTTTTAAAGGAGTGAAAAGGCCTAAATATAGAGGCTAAAGCTTGTGTAATGAGTGAGGAGGTACACAGAGAGTGATGATTTGTTTTTGATACAGTATTCCTCAAATTCGGCGGAGTGGTAACCTTCGTGGCCACCTAATATCAGAAGGCGTTTGGTGCCTACTTGATGCTTGTTTGAATGGAAATCAAAGTGTTTAATCCATTCTAAGCATCTCTCATTATTAGTTCACCCATTTTTAGTTATTGATACCACCCAGCCGCCGAGAATGTTGCTATCGCGATACTAGGATGCGAGGTGAACCTTCCCCGCCACAATGATGAACGGCGGTATGTCCCAACCAAGGGAATTTGATTGACGCAATTACTGTAGCCCACTCCTTATCACCTTGCTGCGCCTGGTGAGTTCTGGAGCGCCTTTCTGACATCATAACAACCAGTCCTGTACTGGTAATTCCCATCATAAACCCAGTCACGTCAAAGTTGTAGATATCGTCAGGTTGGATACGAAAATTATCAATTGTGGCAGCATCAAGGTTAAACCATCTGCGAAAAATAGCAGCATCTTCGCAGGATACTCTCTGATAATCTACACTTCGATGAAAACGGGGTTTGAGCTCAGATCGTCGTGAAACGAACCGCGAGGCCGAGTTGCTTCCAACTTTGCCACCACTACGCTTGGCCAGTAGAAGATTCGCCATATCTTCGATACAAGCAAGTTTGGGAGGAAAACATCTTTCATCTAGGTCTTTTACCTTCTCGATAATAATTTCTTCTTCTGGCGGGTGCAGCTTCCTGCTGGCAGTCGAGATATTGCTCCTCGGAGCAGTACCGTGTTGGCAATCGCGGAGGGTGGAAGCAGTAGCCAAAAAACTAGGAACTTGGGACTGTGCCGGAAGCTCATTTTTTACTTAGGTACATAATTACGAGATGAATACAATATATTAAACGTCAAACCAAAAAGGCTGATCTAGACTTCCTCAATTGACGGAGTTCCATCGTGTTAGGTACCTACATTGCCGAGACCTCCGATTGAGCCCGACTAATTAATTCGCTTTCGGTTCGGCTTTTTCGTCATTCGCGGAAGGTAATCGTTGGAAATCTTCTTCATGGGTCATGAAGGCATCGTCGTTGAGATTGCGATATCTCCAATGAAAGATGACAGTCTGGACGAAGAGCGCAATCGCAGGCGCGGCCCAGGCCCATACGAGCGTTGGATCGACAATAGCAGGGATCAAAATCTCGCCCAACGCACTGCTCAATGCCGTCATAAACAGGAAGAGAGCCAAGATAGTGGCTTTCATGTGTTCGGGGGCGCGCGCATATGCCAGTTCGTACGAGGTGACATTGACGAAGATTTCTGATATAGCGCCGAGTGCAACATTGGGGATCTGCCACCAGATCGAGATAGGCGAAACATCATCGCAAGTACTAGCGTAATAACCGCTGTTTGAAAATGGTGAGTAATTATTATCTTCTAGCAGGAAAATATAGGTTGAGCCACTCACCAAGGACTAGTCTCGTATACGCGGTATTGGACGATGGCACCAATTACACCGGAGAGGATAGCAAGGCTAAAGCCGAAAGTCATTCGACTTATGCGTCCAAATTTAATTTTCTTTCGCTCGAGAAACGGATAAACGACCTGGGCCATTAATGGCGAGAACACGATGATTACTAGAGTAAGTAATAATGATTAGTAACAGGAAGGTACTCAGGTACCTGAGAATAAGGGGCTCAGGGGTAAATAAGCTTAGTAAGCTCAATGATATCGATCTTACTCGTAGCAAATGCAACAATTGATAGAGAGGAAACCTTGAATTGACATACCTAGAGGATTGAAATTATTTAGTAAGTCGTTTGGAGCTCCATTAGAAGTCATAGCGGCTCCTTGGTTGCTTGCTACGGCGCCGACACCGCCATCGTTCAAGATCCAAATGGGGACGTAAAGGAAGATCGAGACAGCTTGCCAAGAGCGTCGCGCATCATCCACGTCCTTTTCTGAATAGCTGACATGCGTTCCTTGTTCCGCTAAAATAGATGGCTGTACGTTGTGCCATAGATTTTTCGAGAAGAGATTGCCCTTGCTCTTCTTCAACGCCAATACTGTGATCTTGATAAACTTGGTTAAGTCTGAACCGTTAGGTGGCTTCCTAATCGTGCGCTTATACATGACTGCAAGTAATATAGGAAGTAAAAAGTACACAATTCCCGGTAGTAAAAATGCTAACCAAAAGCTGTGGTATTTCTCAACGTATACGATGGCAATAGAGAAGAATGCACCGATATTGACAAAGGCGTAGAAGATGAGCATGATATGGCTGACGGTCGTTTCTGGGTCAACAAGCACTTTCTCTCCAGACTTTAGCACCTTGGTGTACTCGCGCTGGTGCTTGTACTGGTCAATTATGGTGGGTGCTACATTCGGCTTGAAAATTCCAGCACCTATAGCCAGAAGGAAAAAGCTTCAGGTAATATGTCATTAGCTTTTACTTACATATGATACGTTTTCGCTCTCGGTTTGAAAAGAACTAGTAACTTACCTAATCATAAAGGGTGCGACTCCTTTTCCAGCCTGCAGCAGAGCCGGTGCAGCACCGCCTACCATGATGACATGGGCAACACCTCCGAGGAGCACACCCCAAACGATAGTCTTATATCGGCCAAGATAAGTATCTGCGATCCAGGCCCCAAAGATGGGAACGATATAGGCTAGAAAGGTAAACAAAAGACCTAATGCAGATGCCGTTTGAAGACCAAGGTTGAGTGCGCCGGCGTGCGAGTTTGGCTTGCTTCGATCGATAGCTCCTGTTCCAGGGCCACCTTCAGGAAGAGGGAACTGCATGTAGTTGTTGAAGACAGCTTTGACGCCATAGTAAGAAGCTCGTTCCGCCAATTCCACAAAGCAAAGGGACCATGCCGTCAGAGGGATCGAGTCGAAAACTTTCCGCAATGTTTTTCGCTCCTCGTCAGTCGGAGGCGGGTAGGCTTCGTCGTCGATGCCGGAACTGGCTTCTTCCAGGGACGCGGGCTGCGACTTGACTTCGGGAGTAACAGGGGCTTTCACCGCGTGAACACCCTGGTCCGCGCCAGGCTCCGCGACCTTCTGGACATTGAGACCAACAACGTTTTCGGCTACAAAACATATTAGTTACACCTCTTAATGAATTGAAACAATGTAAATACCCATTATAGGCAGATGCTATCTCCCCAAGATTCGTAATGTAAGTTGCCAGACTGGCTAGAACTATACAGGCGCGCAGAGGCCCAGCTGAGGGACCCCCACGACCTTAATATACATACGAATTCCTGCGGAGGGGTGATTCCATACCTGTATCACTCGACGCTGATTGGTAAAGATAGCGTAAAGTGCATCGGGTAAAAATGAATTGACTGCATAGAAAGATTCAGGGTTGCGCATGAGATTGACCAAGATGGGAAGGTTACAATTTCACAACCTTGACGCAACACCAACAGTACGTGGCGTGCTCGCGGGAAAAAAAACTCAAATAATAGATAGCGTCTTTCGACAAGCAAACCGGGAACTATCATAACAAGCTTCTAGATCTCGACGCATTCCAGGATCCTTCCCAGTCAAGCATCTGGCGCATACATGGCCGTAGTAGCTGACCGAATCCTTGGGTCATCTAGCAGTAGCTTCCAATGTCGCAAGGTTACATCGGCGGCAGGACGAAGTGGACCATAAGGGAACAGCTTCTTTGAGTTCATGATTCTGCCATTCTCGATAGATATTGCTGGATTTTCCGGGGTTCCGCTCGTACGTACGAAGTACGCTAGAGCTAAGACATCGAAACAGGGGGTAGAACATGCTAAGCGAGTGCACCCAGGTAAGCAAGCCATGTACGAGCTATTCACATCTCGACCTCCTCAACCCCTCAAGCGTTTCTCAGTCGTCTATCCGCTTTCATTTGGTGAAACCGGATATGGCAAACAGTCGGTTGGAGTGCCTCCCGAGGTTGGCGTGAACTCGTTAAACCAAAGAACCTAGAAAAGGCATAATATTCGAGTTAAGCTTAGAAGAAGTTAGATTGGGCTAGACAATATGATAACAAGATGTAATAGGGTGAAGTTGAATTTGCGCACGAGTTGCGATTACTAGGTAAGGAAAAAAGGGCCGAGGGAGGGTGGACGAGAAAAGCAACAATTGGTTCAAGACCCTTGGTTACACGATAATAATGTTTGAGGTCCAGAGACCAATTGATCTCATCCTATCCGGCAAGGTTACACAGCTCCTAAATCCTTCCGCGAGCGACTATTTGGTTGCAAGTAGCACGTGCTCCAATACGAACCATACCCGTCAAGGTCCTGAGGGCGTTACACCTAGATACGCCTAGCGATGTAAGGAAGCAAGTGGACATTTATCAAACTTATCACAATACCTCTTAGTCTGCGGGGTATAGAGAAGTAAGTAATTACTAGAAGAAAAACGCGTGATAAATTAAATTTCTATCATACAATTCAGAAACCTATAGGTAAGCTTCTTCAGGTATGTCATAGAGACTGACCATCTCGTAATCCAATATCTCGCGACAGCCACAGTGGTCGATGAAGGTCTTCCAGTTTCCGCTTTTCCGCCACATTTTACGAGTCCACCCACTGCGTTCGCGGATGATCTCTTCGACATCCCACGAGGGCCCAAGATCGAAGTCGCAGCGTATCTGACCCGTCTCACTGCCCTGGTTCTCAACCATCTCCCGGATCGCATCAGCAACTCCTCTGTGGAAGTAGCTGCCTTTAGCACCCGGCTCAAGGGGCTCTAGCTGTGGATATTCCCTCATGGGATGGGGAGCTCTGAACATGCCGCGGGCGCAGGCTACTTCGAGGGCGTGCCGGGAGCGCGCGTCGGGAATCACTGTATGTTCGAATATCCACTCGGCAAACATGCGAACCGGCCTCCCTGAGAACACCAGGGAGATGGCGGGAGGCAAAGCTAAGGCTTCACTGATCCAGAGACTTATGGCACTTGTAGGGTCGGTTGGACTCCGAAGTGGGTCGCTAATATCGCTAGATCGTGGACCTGCAGGCCTTGAGAACACGGTCGGGAAGAGATCAACTCGACGCTCGATGCGGAGATAAGGGTTTTCTTCGCAGAACTCAATAAGTCCCCTTCCGTGGCACTCGGGAAATGCAACCGAGACGTAGCTTTCGTCCAGGATGATCTTTCGCTATTAAATTGTCAGCTTATATTTCGGTAAACGCCCTAGGCCCTCTGGGATGAGCCCCTTAGGCCTCAAGAGTCGGGCAAGATACTGACCATGTGACGTCGAATAGACGGATGCCGGCGAAGAAACTCGATAGCATACGCGGCTGCCGAGAATCGATAATTCCACCGTTGATCGTCTGATGGAACTTCCCAATACTCCTTAGTTCGAGACGATTCTTCCGGGAATCTATTACGATACTTCTTTTCTAAATCAGAGGCTAGCTTATCAAGTTCAGATGCGGGAAGTATGGCCCAAGGGAAGTCGCGACAGTAATCGTTAGGGTGTGGGCCCAAGATATCCCACAGGTAGCTGCGGAACAGCGACGGTCTCTCGCCGAGCTGGTTGAAGATCTTTTCTCTGTCGTCGTCGTTGTCCTTGGCGGGAATAGGAGGATGTGGCCCTCTCAGCCAGTCTAAATGTGGCAAGAAGCACGGGTAATCACGAGCTATACGTTCCCTCATATCATCATCGATTGTCTCCCTCTTGTACCACGCCATCATTATCTGGAGATCAAATGCCGTCATCGGGCCAGTGCACATAAGTCTTTGCCAGCGGCTCGCCTGTACGCTCTCCCACCAAGACCACAGGGCAGAGAATGTGATAGTATTGTGACGAAGGGCGAGGCCTTGCATTTCTTCATGTATGAATTTGCATGTACCCTGGAGCGCAAACTGGTGTTTGGGCCTACCGGCACCCGTGAGTTTCCAGCCCGGTGAATCAAGTACATAGCCGCCGTCAATATACACATATTCTGTGTATATCATGTGTCTGAGCTCAGGGGGAAGACTGAGGAATCGAAAGGATGACGACATTGTGAGATCTACCATAGAGAAAATAACGATCAATTGATTTGCACTGCATCAATGCCAAATTAGGGACGAAGACGGGGGTATAAGTACCCTAGATGTCACAAATCAATGAAAGGGGGGCAATGATGGTGGAATATTTGGTGGCGGCAAGCCTGCGCCGCGTATTTTAAGGGTTTGTTTACTACCTATTGGCTTCTATCAATTCCTAGCAACTTAACGTTCTAACGTAGCTGCTATGACACTTAACCCACGTCTATTTCATCAAATAAGCCCATTGAGCAAAGTTTACGTTATAATTCATGATAATTAATGTCTCTAATCATAATGAGGCGTTATACTATCCACTAGACGTAAAGGCCAATACGCCTCTACTACTAGAGGCATACGGCATGGCGACGGCCCATTCACGCCCATTTTCCCAATAAGCACATGAGTACCAGGCCTCCTATCAGCCCGAAGCCCGCGAGACTGGTCTCTGCAAAGCTTGCATTTGCTAACTCGCCAAACATCCAATCCCCCGCCCACATCTCTACCACGCCAACCCAGATGAGTATGCCTGCAGACAACGCGTCGAGCGTGCCAAGAGCGATCAACGTGCTAGGGTCGTTTCCATTGAATTGCCTCAGCACGCCGATACCGATTGCCATACCAATCGGGGTAATCAAAGCAAAAGGAACTGCCATGAGCAGTTTCTTAGGCATAGAAAGCGATTTCCAGTTCTTGTTCTCTTCTACTGAGTCCGGAGTGCTCGTGGGTTTCGGCCCTCGATCAGATAGGAATTCGGTTATAACTGGTGGAGTGTGGTCGGCGTTTCGCGTTTCGTCTCTAATGTGGTGGCCAACAGAGGCGATACGAGTTCCAAGAGCAATACCTTCGAACATCTGGTGGAAGAGGATGACCACAAAGAGCGTAATGAAGAAGCTATCCCCTGAAACCACTAGAGTCACACCGATTACTAAGACTACAGGTTAGATCAAGTTATAGATAGTAGGTAGGTAGCTACGAGATTTGACTTACGGAGAGAATGGAATATGATACCAGCCTCTAGTACCGCAACACCGACTACTTCATCGTTATACCGACTTCTTGTCCAGAATTTTCGGGCTAGACGATGACTGATAGTCTCTACCGTGAATGCAAGGAACAAACCTGCCATAACAATTGCGGCCGTCGTTCCTTCATACTGAAGTTCGCCAATACATTCATTGCTGAACATCAATTGTGCGTGGGTAAGGAGCTAGACAAAGGGTATCAGTAACTAATAGATTTGTGGCTGGTACCAGTTGAAAGCTTACGTGAACAAATGCTGTTGCTATGACGACTCCAGTGCCGAATTGCTTTAGAACTATAAAGACTGTTTGGAACTTCCGTGGTAAAACGGGCTTCAGAAAGATTGGCCCGGCAACCCCTGAAATCAACTATGAGATCACCGTGCTCCGGGAACCAATTAGATAATAATCGTTCAATGCTCACCGATGAAACTTGTTACGAGAATAACGAAAAGAAGGCCAATTCTGAGGGGCACATTGTATTCGCGATCACGTCGCGAGCACTTTTCCTCAATACTTTGGCTCTGTTCGTTTTCAGTATCGGTACAATGTCTGTTATAAATTGTTAGAAAGAGATTATGAGGATAGCAGATTAGGTAGATAGGTAGTTTCCTACTCGACGCCGGCATGAAAGTGACAATTTTGGCCTCCGCTTCCATTATTGGTACTTCCTTCCTCTGAATCAACCCCAGTCGAACTTCCACTGTTAAACCCGATGACTTGGACATCAGAGCCGTCTGGCGCAACACAAAAGCTAGCAAATTAGTCTCCCCTAATGGATATAATGGAGCTCGTCGACTTACTACTCATCATCATGTCCATGACAGCCAGTATAACTGGGTGGAATTTCGGCTGTTGTCGTTGTGGGTACCACTACCTGAAGCTCCGTTGTGCCATGGAGACAGAAGCTAGCAATTGTCAGCATAGAACATGAGCCTTGTCAAACTAACTGTTATCTTACACTGAAGCTTCATGTTGATGGCAGTCGGACACGGCGGTGAAAGTCTCAGTCGCTCGAGGGAGTATAGCATACGAATGGCCCGTAACCATTGGAGCTTGTTGCCTATGTCTCGGAGAAACATGCGATGCCATAACATAAAGTATTATATGGGATGAAGAAAAGAGTACGAACGACGCTGCGGCTAATCGATTCGGCAGGTAAAACATTTTGACCGAGTCCAATCCAATGCAACTTCCGGATAAATTCACTTGTGAAGTAGATTTTAGGTATTAAAGTCGTAACTACCCTTTCGATGAAGTTGTCGAGGAAGCACCTAACATCATAAACAGAGCCGCATAATACAGTTTAAGACCGACAACCTGCCTATAGCAAGTGATTTTATGTACCACAAAACCGTTTCTGGCCATCAGGGTGTTTCCATTAATCCCATCCTTGGAAGGTCGTACTTGGCACCACACTCGGCGTTCTCACGATGGGTGCTCTAAGTACCCCCTATTCCCCACATCGGCGCCCTTGGCTATTCCTCAATTTCTAGGCAGATATAATGTCGCTTCCAAAAGAGTCTCAATTGGACGATGATGAATTCTTAGTTATATGTTGTTATGTAAAGAATATCTTGGACAAAGACCCTGAAGGGCATCGCAAAGATTTATAGTAATATAGTATTATTAAACCGTATCTCGAAAGATCATGTGTGCTAGTCAAAGGGGGAACATGCACAAGAATGACCACACATATTATGTGGGATGACGAAAATGCAACTATATGAATATGTGAATGATACACGCAACTATTGCTGTTTGCAACGGAATGGTGCATTACAATATGCGACCACTATGCGTATATTGCTTCGATGTCACTATATGCACGACTCAAAATCATACGCCAAATCGGATACAGGTCGCAGTTATCGGCAACACTATCTGACTCCAGGCGTTTATATTGCCCTGCCACTCTATATACACTGAGTATTTGATAGATCATGGAAATACATGGCACCTAGAGTCCCATTCCCGCAGCTACGACTAACCCCCCTATCATTGCGGCATTGCCAATTCCTAGTTTCTCAACACCGGCGGTTGCCGTTGACTGGACGGCCGACGTACTACTAGTGACTACAGCTCCATCACAATGCCAGTGATCACCATGAGGCTCGCAGCCAACTGACTCCGTAGGACTAGGCGCCAGACTTCCAGTTCCTTCTTCATGTTCTTCGCTAGTTGATGAGCTGATAGGAGACGTGGTGGTAGAGCTTGACCCTAGACTCTGGGTAGAGGCGGTCACAGAGACAGTGCTTGAAGCTGGTCCATCGCAATGCCTAATCGGAATTAGTTTAGTAAAAGACTTGCTCGATAATAAAACTCCAAGTGGCCTCACCAGTGATCTTCGTGAGCGTGGCATCCGACAGATGCGGTTGGGGATGGAGGCAAGGTTTGCGCTACTGCCCACGGGGCGGTCAGGAGAGCAGCAAACAATACACTACAGTTCCGCATTGTTCGAAATATGCGAAATAACTGTACGGAAATATGTGGTATAGTAGTTAGGTATTTAGGTAGGTAGCTGTTGAAACACGAAATTGAACAGTCCAGATGTGCGCACTTCGACCGATTGACTGTCTAAACAGGTCAAAAGCTACTTTTTAAACTAGTAAAATCTCAACGAGGTGCGAAGGCCGTTCTCCCGTCTGGCCAACATGGAGCCGTGTAAACTTACCCCCGACTAACGGAGTGGACTAAAGGGGCTACGGACTCGGGTACCTATTAGGCTGACCGAAGGCCACATGCACTTTCCGCCAAGTCGGCAGCGTGGATAGTCGCGGCCTTGGAATTCGCCCATTTTATTCATAAATATTTGTTCATCCTTGGATTCGAAGTTGAGATCTCGTAATATTCGGGAGACGGCATGAAAAAAGCACCTTGATGGCGGTTTTAACGGACTATATATCTTGGCCTGAACTCCAAGACAGATATGTGGAATCCTACGTCATCTTGGCATGAGGAGTCAGCCTGGTCTTCGGCGATGCCAAGTTGTCGAAATTTTCAATTCTGTCTTCAAGATGAGTTAGTATCCGGTTCACTATTAATGGCGCTACAAAATTAGATGATAAAAGTTTGCAAGGAAAACATCAGCGTCCAACAAGGTCGAAATGATTTTTCTAGCTGGAAAATGATGATGCATTCCCGGAAGAGAGGTTTATATAACTGGGCCGATATACCTCTATAGAGTGGTTGAGGTTTGGTTGAATCAGGGTACCGGTTCTGCAAGGAGGTTTCGACGGCCTATCTCTTCTTTGATAACTTTCCTAGGGTCAATCAAATCAGTTTCTCAAAATGAGATATCTACTTGTAAAAGCTCTTCTGACTTGCCTTGGCGTCAACTCCGGCTCTGGCTTTGCGGCTAGATTGCCTGTGAGGCAAGATGCGGTAACCGTCATCCAAACAATGACACTCCCAACCCCAGAACCTACAACTTACAACTGGGCCGCCGGAGCGACAGAGCAGTATCCGATTCACAGCTCCTGCAACGCCACGGAGCGCGCGCTCCTATCCAGGGGTCTCGGTGATGCCATTAAGCTTGCCGACCATGCGAAGAAGCATATACTCCGCTTCGGTAACAACTCAGACTTCTATACTAAGTACTTCGGTACGGCACCGACGGCGGAGGTTATCGGATGGTTTGATAAGATAGTCAGCGCTGACCGCGGCGGAATCTGGTTCCGCTGCGATGACATTGACGGCAACTGTCATCAAGAAGGTAGAAGAAATCAGCATCCCCATTGATATACCATGGTAGAAGCTAACAACAGCCCTTACTAGGCTGGGGAGGGCATTGGCGCGGAGAGAACGCCACCCAGGAAACAGTCATCTGCCCTCTTTCCTACACAACTCGGATGCCTCTCGAGGGGCTCTGTGGCTACGGATATTCCGTTGCGACAGGGCAGCTCAACTTCTATTTCGGATCCGACTTGATCCACCGTTTGTACCACCTCCCGGCCATCGGCGAGGGCGTCGTCGAACATTACGCCGATACCTATAATGAATGTCTTGAGTTAGCGGTCCATAACCCGGCAGAAGCAGTGCGCAACTCGCACACCTTGCAGTACTTCGCGCTGGATGTTTACGCATTTGATGTTGCAGTTCCCGGAGAGGGTTGTACGGGGCGGACTCCCGAGTCAGAGTCGTCTACTACTCAGTCCGCGACGAGTACGTCTACTCCAGGGCCATCCTCGACTAGCACAGCAGCCACGGTACGTAAATTCAAGTATCATATAGGTAAATAGGAGCCATGAACACTAATCGTAAAAACAGGAATGTCATACGCACGCCGATGGCACTGAGCACTGTACATAGTTCTCGAAAGTACTGGCAAGGCTACCAATTCAGTCTAGGACAGGCATATGTCTCCTTGTAGATTTAAAATGAGCTTCTAGGAGTACGGTTAACTTTCCTTCTGGAAGTTTGAAATGAGCAAGTCGCGAGGATTATGCCGTACCTAGAGAATTGAACGGATTTGATCTGTCGTAATCCTATTTCCGGTACGAATTTAAATTATAACGGTATTATCCTCAATAATCGGTGATAAAATGCCCTCGTGAAACCATTAAAAGATCTTTCTGGAGAGAGCAATATTCCCGCGATAGGGAGAAGTCTCTATTTGTAAGCGCACCCAACGAGCAGGCAGGCAAGTGTCTATCCCGAAACTAACCCGGAATATTCACGAAGCTCGTCGGTCGTATAAGCTTTGTTATCACAAGAGTATCATCATGCAAACACCGTGTAGTTAAGAATTACCCCTTTGTAAGAAGATCGCCAGATAGGAGTAAGTGACCCACTTATTTTCTCCGGGTGAGAACGGCGCCCAATTTATAAGCTAACAACCTCACATCGCGTTGGTGGATTTTAATATTAGCATATGGGTTAGGTAACTCTCGCGCTTTACTAAAAGCCGGGTCTCTTCGTGGTTAAGACAGACACGCAATTCCGGGAGCTCCGCCGGATTTTAACCAAATGGGGAAACCCACTACCCCCGAATGCGATCAAGTGGAGAAACCTTGGCGTTTAAGTCCGCGCTTCTCCGTGACCTTCCACCACTCAGTAGTATGCGCGGACGAGATGGGTAGGAAAGGGGAAATGGAGATGTCATGGAATGGCACCTGTGATAGATGTCTATGACTTCTCATGTCGTGTATAAATTCAAGCTTGTTCCTCTTGTGTTACCTCTTCTCTCGACACAGCATCAACCACCCAATACCATAGACTATCAAGACTAGCACCAAACCAAACTCATATATCGACCCATCTTTACTACATCATTCCATTCCAAACATTATGTCATCAAGCAACTACATCAAGAAGGTTGCCATCGTCGGTGTAAGTGAACCCAAATCCTCTCTCGTCTCCCACCCCGTTTTCAAACCGGGCTCCCGCTAACCCCTCAGAAGGCAACCGGCACAGTTGGAAAGTTCATCGTGGAAGAACTTCTGAAGCTGGGCAAGCATGAAGTGACCGCGATCACGCGCAAGGACAGCCCGGCCGCCAGCTCCATCCCCGCGGGCGTGAAGGTCGCCGCCGTGGACTACAGCGACGAGTCGAGCCTCGTCGACGCCCTGAAGGGCCAGGATGCGCTGATCATCACCATGAACGTGCAGGCGCCGCCAGAGACGCAGCTGCAGCTGATCCGCGCCGCCGCGGCCGCCAACGTGCCTTACGTCCTGCCGAACGAGTGGGGGTGCGACATGGCGGACGAGCAGTTCGGCAAGGAGATCTTCCTGGGCGGCTCCGAAGTTCCCGCTCGGAAGCTGGTCGAAGAGCTGGGCAAGAGCTCGTGGATCGCCGTGGTTTCCGGCTTTTGGTACGAGTACTCGTTGGGCATGGGCGAGCAATGCTACGGTATGGACGTGAAGAACAAGACGTGGACCTTCTTCGACGATGGCGAGACCAAGATGAACACTACCGTGAGTATAGTGGACTATCCAAGGTTTGTTAGGACCTTCCAGTCGTACTGACTATTTGGAATCGCAGACTTGGCCACAATCGGGACGAGCCGCAGCTAAACTACTCTCATTACCTATCGAACCAGAGACGCCAGGAGGTCCGAGCCTATCCAGCTTCAAAAACAAGTTCGTATACGTGTCCTCGTTCCTTCTTAGCCAAAAAGACATGTTCGAATCAGTTCTCCGTGTCACGGGAACCAAGGAGTCGGACTGGACGATCAAGTATGAGGATAGCGTCAAGCGTTATGAAGAAGCCAAAAAGAGGGCACTTTCCGGAGACATGACAGCTTTCCCTAAGCTCCTATACAGCAGAGCTTTCTACAAGGACGGCGTTGGCAACTTCGAGGCTCGACGTGGAGGTCTTGCCAATGACATTTTAGGTCTACCAAAAGAGGACCTAGATGAGGCAACCAAGATCGGCGTTTACCGTGACGAGAACGGTCTCAGATACAAACACGTAGACGCCGCGAAGTAGCTCAATGTAAATAGTGCACTAGATTAGGTACTATAAGGAAGAAATTCTCCATTTAAAATGTATTTTTGCTGTTGCCATTTGTGAGCTTAGAGTTAGGTTCTGTTTTTATCAAACTATTCCAGGACTTGCTCGACCAAAAAGCAGTCCTGATGATGGGCTCATGGGCATGTACCTGGTCAGAGCGTAATATATGCCACCGGCAATTATGCTCGGGTCGATAGGCATATGTGGCCATGAGACGAAAAAGGAACCAGCCACCGTAAAGATCATTACGCTCAGAAGACTAACGGCCATCCAAAGACACACCGTATGTGCCCAGAAGGTTTCTGTGCACTTGTCCAACGCTATGCTAAGAAGCAAGGGTAGAATTTCGGACAAAATGGACGTGACTGAAACGATGCCTAGATAAACATCTCGTCGTCCGGGCGTCAGTGAGGATCTAATACCGCTGAAAGCATCGGTTGGAGGTGTCATCTTTCCGGCGTCCCCATGATATAGTCGGATACGATGAAACAGTTTGTGGGGGCTAAGAAAGGCAACAGCTAAGCGGCAGAGTTAGCATGAAAGATGTAGGCTGGGAGGTTATTTATTGTAGCTTGTCCGTTGCACTCACCTTGAAAGAATATGTCCCAAATCAGCGAGATTATGACGCCGACAAAGGTAAAGATAAATCGCACAACACGCCATCTGCCCATCATGAATTGGACGTATCCTTGACCATCGCCCGTAATAGTATACACCAGTAGGCCAATCTCCACGGCGCATAGTAAAGCTAGGAACATAAGCCTTCCGGCCCACGTAAGGATGAAGAAAGGCATCGTGTTGCCCTTCGTTTGATGCCGCGAAACCTTGTCTTTCCGAGGTTTGCCAGCCTTCTTCAATGAATGGGCTTCATTTGGAATCAGGATGCTGTATTTGAGGTCTCCATTATCCTCCCAATAATTAAGAACGAATGATATTCCCTTGAAGGCTTTATTCAGTTGACAGTTTGAAATCTGACCATTCTTTTCACGTAGGCGTCTTTGTACTAGAGTCTTGATTTCGTTATTAGCGGCGAGGTGTACCATGCAGATTAAACTCCATGGATTCTCCTTGACTCCAGTGTTCCATTTGCGAAGTACGACAATAACTAACCCGACGAGGATAACCATAAATGCGAGAAGTGCTACAGCTATCTGTGCCCGTGCCGTGTAGACACCGAGCGCCATCGAGCAAGTTAATGTGTCTCCTTTCGTTGTCGCACAGTCTGGGTTTTCTAAAATTATTCCAATAGCTTCGGAACTCAAGGGAATCATGATGACGCTTCCTAACACTAATAGTCCTGTCAGAGTAAGGAGAGCCTGTCCATTGAGTAACGAGCGAACGCGTGCTTTCAGGCTCCAAGTGCTAGCGGTTGGGAAGCATAATGTATCACAGGCTTTCGCTCCTGGTTTAACACCTCGAGAAGACACAAGGGCATGGAATGGTTGATAGAGCTTCGCCGTGTGGTCAATAATTCGGATCGGAATTGACACCAGGATCGCGACGAAAGTGGGAAACATGAGGCCCAAGAAATATTTTCCGTTTGAGATCGGGATTAAGTGCAAGGTTTTATTTTCTTTCGAGCTTGGTGAGACCGTCAAGGTTGGTATTGTGACCAAGGTAGTAATTGTTGAGGACATTGGAACAAGTTCAGTTTCCGTCTCTGTTGCAACGCCGTTGCTATCGAAATGGGTTACGAGCGATACAGTTTCTTTAATTGAAGAAGTCCGGGTAGCCGTCGGGTGACCATTCTTATCTCTCAAGACTTGGGTGGTCATGCTGATATAATAATCAACCGTTTTCGTTGCTCTTCCTTGGTAATCCGTGAGGACCGTCCGAGAGGGCGGCCAGAGGAAAACTGAGCCCGAATGGGAAGACATTTGCGCAAGGATTGTCCGCGTCGTTGATTTACCATCGGCACCCGTATACACGGTGACTAAATTTGTCAAAGGATCCACGTGTTCTTTGACACCGTAATCTATAATGCTCACAAAAGTAGTTGCGATCAGAATTCCACTAAGATGCGACACCGAAGTTGTTATCGTTGTCGTAATAGGTGGAGGTGGTGGCCGCGCATCAGGAGGGACGGTAATTGTTGCGATAGGTTCTGGGATACTAGGTGGCACACTGGTGTAGATTGGATTGGTGGCCATGGCTATGTTAAATGTGGAAGACATGCTAGTGCTTTTCGAGGTGCTGGAAAATGACTGTTTCGCCGATATCAATGGTTCAGTCGGAGAACCCGGACGGGTAGAACTAGGCTCATTTTCTGGAAGACTAGTACTTGTACTCGAGGTTTCTATGATAGACGTGCTAGTGTGTGGATGCGTGGTGGCCTTGGGCGGATCTGTTGTTGTCCCGGAAGGGTCTACGGAACTTGAAAATGGAAGAGTCGTAGACGATGTGGTAGACGAATCCGGGCCGGATCCTCCGGGGAATGGTCGTGTAGGCAAATTTTCAGTAGGCAATGTTAAAATGGTCGATGATAGTGTAGGTGGGACCCACGTAGGTAGAGTCTCCGTAGGGAAAGTCTCCGTAGGGTCTGTTGGCGGAGGATCTGGGTGTGTGGGCCCTGGATTTGGAGGGTCTGGTAGTGATGTTGATGAAGGCGGGTCATTAGGACCCGTCGACCAGGTCGGAAGAGTGAAGGTGGCACTAGGTCCATTAGGGTCCCCCGTTGGGGTTGGTTCTTGATGCCCTGGGAGGGTTCCAACCATTGAGGTCGACTCTTGATGCCCTGGAAGGGTTCCAGTTATCGTGGTCGAGTCCTGTTGTCCTGGGAGAGTTCCGACTATCGAGGTCGACTCTTGATGCCCTGGGAAAGTTCGAACTGTCGACGATGGCTCTTGATGTCCTGGTAGAGATACAGGCAACGTGAAGGATGATGAAGGTGGAGAATCCGATGATGAAGTTTCCGCCGGCGGCGGAGGCGGCAGGTTATCTACCGGGGTAGGAGAATGTGGTGGCGGAGGAGGCGGTTCGGCTTGCGAGACAGTAGTGGGTGAAGCTAGGGGAGGTAAGGGTGGCGTTATACTAATTGGGGGCAGAGGGGGGTCTATAAGCGGCGTTGAACTACTAGACGATGATGAGGTCTCCGCAGATGAAGTTATGACTGGGACTGAGACCGTGGTTGAGGGCGCCGGTGCCTCGGTGGTATCTGTGCTGACATCCTCTCCTGGCAAGGACGTAATGGTTGATGACGTTGAGGTTGAAGATAATGGGCTTTCTGTGGTTATCCCATTTCCTGTAGTAGTAGATTCGGTAACAGGTACCGTTTCAGTTGACGATGTAACGCTTGTCGTCGTGTCTGGTGCCGGGTTATTGGGACTAGTATTGTTCTGACGTTTAAAGAGCTCCATCGGGCTATATAGACCAATTTTGCCAGTAAATGGAGACCGTGGACGGATTTCGATCGTGCTATTGGGCACTTGAGAAGGTGAAGCAGTACCGGAATCGCTAGGTAGAAGTTGAATTGCAAGCTCAGCTAATCCGACAAGAATTAAGAGTATCAGGAAGAGAATGAGTAAAAATCGTCTTCTCAGGACAGGCGGCCTATAGTTTGGAATATCAAAAGAAACTTCCCCTTCGATCTTCCCTTCCGAACCACGATAGCTCAAGTCGTTCGAGAGGTCGTCTACATAGAGTCCTTCACAAGATAAGGAAGAAGGGACAGGCTTAGCGCAAACCTCCAGCCCAACACTGGCCTTAATGCTGGGTGATGGCGAATGACGTACGACTTCAGGGCCATAATATCCATGATATTCGACAAAGTCTCCGAGATCCACTTCATCATAGTGCCGAATTGGTACATCCAGATAATCGCCGCCGACAAGCGTGGTGTCAGAAAAAGCAGGAGAGCTGTGAATGCTGCCTTGCAGACTCCTATGGTCGGGATCCTGTTCCTGTTCTAACGCGCTCCGTTGGAGCACTTGTCGGATTTGACTGCTAAATTCCTCACGAGTCACCTTCCGCTGCTGCTGATCACCATTGCCATCCTCATCTGGAGTGTCGATTTGCGGAATAGGGGCAAAACCACCGTTGCCAATGCCCCTCCACCCGGTCGGCGTATGCTGCATCGTCGGAAACTAGGCGTCGCCGCTAAGCGGTCACACATCTGTTACCTAGTCCGGCATGGTCCTAGTGATAGCTAGGCACTAAGTATGGCTGTATTTCGATCGAGTGTTTCGCCGCAGACCCGAAAAGTAGTAACGAAACGAGTATTATAGATCCCAGTAGCCAAAAGAAATTTTAAACAATCTCACATCTCGTAAGCCCCGGCCGAGTAATCGGCGGACTGGTCCAGAACGATGAGCTTCGAGGAAGAGTTATTGTCATCCTATAATTACCCCTCAATGTAGGGTCGTACAAATAGATAGATGCAGTTTTTATCCCACACCTATTCCTAAGGCGCAGCCTTTTCTCAAAGGAGGCGTGTTGGTGATATAGCTGAGCTATGTGAATGGTTTAGCGCCCGCGTCAGCATATGGAGGATCCAATAAGGGACGTTGTATACCCATCCAGCCTACCTTGACGGCCCCCAACATGCATATATAATATAGCGACTTTACCCAGTCTGGTGACGATAGCATTCACACAATGCATCTTGAGGTAACATCCACCTCGGCTTTTCAGATACGTACGAACCTCTTAGCGTTCATATGTGACACCGCCCTCGATCAATCGTCTGATCTCGATCCTGGGTAATAGATTCTCGTTGAAGCGCCAAGGAGCGGTTGAGATTTTCTATTGATAGTTTTCGAGGAACATGCATGATTGCTACGCTGTTGTTTATGTCGTTCCTGTGAATTGCTTCGGACCAGTTGGAGATGAAGTGGCTGTGACCACGGACTTCGCGATCGCGATGTGCTATAATTAATTTAGACACAGGGTCCATTGTCGGTCTGTGAATGATCGCTTGGGGCTTCGGTTGGATGCGAGTTCGGATTCCGAGCTTCGCAGCTTTCCGATGGAAGAGGAGAGAGTCGCAAAAAGAATTGCGAATGATGGTTGCTTGGGTACCTCTTCTCGCTAATCCAACCCGCTGCGACTTCTCTTCAATGTTAGGGAGATCGTGACGGTAGTGGCTTGTGTTGTGGCGTCGCTCATCCCAATTGGCCCGGTACATAATTCATAAAATTTTAGAAGGTAGGCACTCCCCGATTGTTACTCCCTGTCATCGGATAATGTTCTATCCAACGCGCGTAATCGTTCGGAATAAGTTTTGGAGTCGCGATTGTTCCGGGGAAGGTTCATGGTGTCTCGAGCAATATATACCGTCTTCTAACAATATAACATCATAAGAAACCAGGACCTATTTCTCAATGAAGGAGCCAATTGTTGTTTCGACGGGCATCCGTTACGGCATTAAGCGAGGCGACTTCATCTAACATTCTTTTGCGCACCGTCCTTTCCACTCCGATGCTCTGCAAGCGGCCGATGGATGGAACTCCGCGTGCTGATTGGATTGTTGCAAGTGCCTCAGCACCCGCGTCCGACTTAATCTTGCGTAGAAAGCCCCAATATCCATCACCCGAAAGTCCAAGCCGTTCCAAACTGACAATCAATGTATGATAGAAAAAGAAGACTCATACTATTGGATCAGTTTGCGCTCCTCATAGACGTCTAGCGATGACGGTGATATTGAAGGTACGCGCGGTAACGTAAAGCATAGGCACCTACTTATTTGACGAAGAGGGGTTAGTATGAGTATGTGGATCAGAATTTTTACATGGTGGCCCCTTTACTTTCACTTCGGTCCCAGAAATCGTAGCCATTGATCTTTCAACAGGGTGGTTAATTGTCGCATTAACTAGAAGTACATTCAGTAGGAAACCCGGCTTTCAGTCGCTTTACCAAGGTCAACTCTTTCCAGTGTGCAAACATTTGCTCACGTTTCAACCTATGCGATGTATGGATCTCATGGTCGAACGAAAGGCTCGAGAACATTTTGGGAATGTCCAAGTGCCATTTTAATCGACCGTCGACCCTGATTTCTATGTCGCCAACGTTTTCGTATATGATTTTGCCATACTTGATGGTCGATACGCCAAGATTGAGTACTCGGAGGAGCAGCGCTCTCACAAAATGAGCCAGGTACTCCGCAGCAAGGAGACTCTCACCCTCATCCTGGCCGAGTGTCCAATCATTCTCAAGGTCCGGAGGCGCCGCCATATCTTCGACTTCCTTAAAGTATTGTATGAAGGACGCGAAAGGTAGGATGCCCTTTTCACTAGCCGGCAAGAAATCTAGGATGAGATTTTGAACTGTGAAACCTCCGCTATCACTGTCTCTATCCGAAACTACTGGGCCATTTCGAAGGAACCCCGCCAGCAGGTGATAGAATAACCAAACGATTGGTGGAGGTCCCGGTTTGTCCGAGCAGTATGGGTCGCCCATTGCATGCGGTTGCAAGTGCTCGGGAACGTCGAAGATCCGAAATTGTGCATACACATTCCCTAGTGACCGCTGAAGTTTCGGTACCGACAACCAAGTCGGCCATAGCGTCCCGTCTTTCAGAAACGCAATGTCGATGGCATAGTTTGGCGGTCTATTCATCCGCCGTAGCGCATCTCGCGCCTCGCGATGAACTTGACGGTTAACTAGCAGTAACGGAAGCAATGGATTTCGGAATGATGGCCGCTCAAACCAAACGCGATCCCTAGCTAAGGGTGCTATAGAGTAGCTCTGTCGCTCACAAGTCCTACGACATTCCCGGCGGTAAGTTGATGGTTGTGGTTCCGAGCGCGCATCAAGGCAAACGAGGGTGAAGATATGGTCCCGCAGCTCTTGAGGGAGACTGAGCAACATCGTTGAATCGCGATGCTGTGGACAATTGAAGAGGATTTCATTAATTAGACCCTTTAAAAGCAAATCAATGTTTTCAAATCGACGTTAGATGATACACGTCTTATTAAGGGTGACTAGCGCAGCCTGTTCGTCCTTACCGGAATCATACTGGGCTATAAGTTAGGTACTATGTCGGCAGGCTCCCACAATAGAACCCGGTCGGCGCCAAGAACCATCTGCCAAAAAACACGGTTCGGCGCCGCAGAATGAGGCTCCCTACAAATATGTAAGTCAGAATAGATCATGTTGAGTAAGCTGGCAAGCAGCCGATTGAGTCGGACCCGATGCTTATCGATCGCATTGCAGATAGTAGTAATAATGGTGGTTATTGGCTCCCGAATACTTTCCTGGTGCCTAGAGTTGATCATTTAAGCGCATGCACGAAGTGCAGTGAGATGGTGAGATGTTCCATGTCAGCAATAGGCACAGTCGTAAATCCTAGGCAAAGCACATCCAACAATAATTAGTGGTACATGGATGTGGATGACCTCAGGTATTGCGGCCGGATTGTAGTGATTAAGATCATCGCTCCAATATTGAATGGTTATAGGATTAGTGAACATGTAGTTCTTCCAGCTAGTGATGGTACACTAGAAATCCCGCTATACGATTGCGGCAGCTTCGCGTCGATGCGATGAATACGATGCAGTAAAGGGCGGAAAAGCTAGCCCGCGTAATCGGTCGAGTTCGCATCCGGAAGTAAAAAAAGATGCTGCCTGGAGAGCATGATATCCTTGATGCGCACAGCCACTTATTCCCCTGGCACTGGATGGTCATTCAATGGGCCTCTCTTTACGACGATGATATTGATGACGCCAACATGTTCTCTTTCACCGAGGTAGTTTTCCTCGGACGAACGAGTCTGCTGGTTCAAACTTGGAATGGATTGAGTTGATGCAGGAAATGGATACTTACAAGTCTATTCGAGTTCCTCTTTTAATTGAATAATTATTGGATTATTATACCCCACCATAAGCACTACCTCGGAAGAACATTGCACCCGCAGCCCCTCCTATCCTTTTCCTTCAATCTTCGATGTTCAATATGTGGCTATCTGCAATTCAACTTCTTGGAGACGACTGCAACAGTCGCATTCTTAGCCAAGAATTCATCTATCCTACCGACATATAACGAATACTGAGGACATTTTCAGCAGCCACGCTGGCGGTCTGATACTAAATGTTACGGCAACGGTACGATCTCCCCCTGCATCTCCAAATTATCCCGCCGCATCACTTGAGGTTCTCACTTTCCAGCATGATGAACACTGTTTGGCCTGCTTTGGCTGATATACTACGATGACACACAAACATTAAATTATCACAGTCTGACTGGTTACATACCTATACACGTCCTCGTCATGATTGTTATGTGGATATCGACTTGGCTAACGTTAAGTGAAGGGAGATATACGACTAGCACCATCTATACTCAGAACCGATCCTATTCGTACGCTTATTAAACCCCGGTCGATGCATCCATAGTGCCCATCACCTTCGTAGAAGCTATCCGTTTCAAATATCAACACTATACTATATATGATGTGTCCACAAATTGTTTTCAGTGACTTGTTAAGACGATATTCGGGGGGATAGTGTGTTAAAAGGACTACTGTAGATATTGAGAGCACAGTTCTCAGACTAGGTAGATAGGTATGTATACAATCAATAATAAGGACATGAACAAACTTTCCAACAATTTAAATTAGCCAATGAATTATGAAACACGTCTATCAATAAAGAGCCAACTTGTAGTAACCTTATAACCATTCATTAACCTTCAGTGATGTGTAAATGCGAAGTCATCCTAAAATCTGCATTAAAGATAAGATAGTCCGATGGTTCGGAACCTTGATGGATCAATCACGACGCTAGGGCCACGAACGGAAGATATTTCATTGGGCAAAAGATCTCCCGCACGTTCCTTGAACTGTAGAACGAGCTATAACTAGCTCAATTTGGAGCCGACTTTTAACAGCCTCGAATACCTCGGTAATTTCGAGGATCATAGGCACAGTGGCGGAGTGGTCTAACGCGTGTGACTCGAATCTTCTCAATCTTGGGTTGATCACATCTCTTCGGAGGCGCCCGTTCGAATCGGGCCTGTGTCGTCTTTAACTTTTGCTTTTTTGTCTTCAGTTCTTTTTACATCTACCCATCTATCTTTTTCCTTTTGTCTCTTTCTTTTTTTATTTTTCTGTCAATTATAGCAACCCCACTTCACCTTCGAATCTTAACTTCTCCTTTTCAACTAATGATCCTCAAGGTTCTCATAATGCACTCAAAGAGCCTGTCGGTATCATAATTCGATTCATTATCTCGATTCGTACCTTGCTATATGAAAGCTGTGCTATACATCGGCGCTACCTATCACGTTGACATAAGGGCTGGCTGCTAATGTGTACGCCAAAATAGACATCCTACCAATGAACCCACACCCCCGGAGATTGATTGCCGAATAGACTCCTTCACTAGCAAATCCTACATATTTGTCTTGATATGCCGAAACCTGTCAGTATGTTGACAGGTGGAGGGGGAGAGATACGAGGAACTCGACTAAGGCGACTTTAGACATATTTAGCGACTCTTTGCTAAACAGGGCAATAAGGTAACTATACTTCCGACCTCACTATAGCAAACAATCATTTCGAGGACGGAGCTATTATAGCTTCTGATGGGTACATCAAAACGTACGGTATTAGCGGCCAATGTTTATTCGGGCCATTTAGGCTACGTTCATCGACGCGATGCGTTGCGCGATGCCCAGGGGGGATCAACTTGACTTGACTCTCACTGGGGGAAAAATCCAGCACGAACTGTGGGTATCGGCGGTGGTGTTTCTGCGGCAAAGCGACCTAAGTTTTAAGAACTTCCTAAATGATACCATACTCGGTCCTAATATCTATCTCGGGATGTTCCGATCGTCCTGAACTCCGGCGGTCCCTGAGACTAAAACGATCTAGTTTGAAGGGCGTACTACGTAACACATCGCGGATGAATATATGCGGGTGAAGTTCCCGGACAAGTGATCTCATGCGTCGCAAGGGGAAGATCGTGGTTTTATCAATGGAATTTATAGAATATAGAAGCAAGGGTGCTAGCGTGTTGCCCGTGCGGGCATTGATCTACGCCAGGGTAACGAGAAGGGGTCCCATAACCATTCTTAATACGTTAGGTGGTGAAAATCCGAGGGCTATGCTAGGACGTCGTTCGGTGTTAGTGCAGAGCGTGATACTTTTCTAGGGGTCGGGATGAGATTACTGCGCAGACATGAGCCTAGTCGCAGTAGAAGCCAAAGCTGTAAAAGCTTCCTTGTGAGGATCTGTTTCGACCTATCATGTATCTGGCCTCAGTGCACACCACTGTCTGATTCTTGTGTCATGTCTATTACCCAGGGTGAGACTATATGCGGGCGAATCGATCTTCTAGAATACTATTCGGGAGTTGCTCTCACGTTGTCGTATGAAGATACCAGTTTCTAATAGGCAGATCATGGTGAAATAAGCAAATGGCTTGATACTTGATCAAGGCAGGCACCTACATACTGCTAAATAGGCCTTGTTGTTGAGCCCGACATCGCGGATACCAAAAGGATCTTTTGGGCGGACCGTGCGGCCAAGATATCTCCGTTTCGAACTATTGAAGGAGCTAATGTCGTCATTCAGCTAAGTACCAACATATGTTACTATCCTAACCCATGGCGGCACCGATTCTCTACCTAGCCTCGAGGTTAGCGTCTGTGCTCCGCAGGAGCTGAAATACCTAGCCGTCCCGAAAGGCGCATCGGTAACTTGCCTACCAAGATCATGAGACATGCAAAATTCTCTATAACTCTGTGTTCATTGAGGCAATACGCATAAGTGGTTATAGTAAGGGTTCAACAATAAGGTGAAAGGGTATTGGTAGTAAATATTCCCCTTACTCCATCCAAGCAACCGTCCCCTAACGCCACCCACCACCATATATAATATACATAGGTACATAATCAGCAATTGACTCATAATGAGCCATTGCTAGATGCTTTAGAGTGTAGTGCGCGATCATCGAAGTTACGACTTAACGTTGCGTGCGAGCGACTATCCGTAGTAGAGACAGTAAACTGTGTAGTACGCATTATGCCCGTGCCAGTAAGAATTTCCTCGTCCGAGTCTCGTGATGATCGAACTTCGGTATGCACTCGCCTGCCGCTCATGTCCTTCAGCCCGATGCTGTTCTCTGGTCCATCTGTAGTTCTTATATAACCCTGTTGTGTGTGTGATGAGACGCCATATTTGTGCTTTCCGTAATAAGATTGGTTGTTAGTCGATTTGAGACGAGGAAGCCAGCGACGGACAAGTGGCCACAGCGCAGGGGCCGACGCAGTTAAGATCGCTAGGTTACACTCGATGGAAGATACACAGAAGCCGAGAGAGAAGTTCTTGTCAGGGCTCGTATCATTGAAATTCTGAGCAAGGAAATATAGACGGACGATGCTGACAACCGTAACACTTTAATAGAGATTGCATTAGCATTTGACTTTTGAACTTGGCGAAAAAATAGGGGTTTCTTACAGTATGCCGAGCATAAAGACGCCAATCAAGGCAACTTTTCTGTTCTTGTTTATCTGCAGTCCCAGGAAAATATAGAACGGAAGCGCAACAGAGACAATGTCGGTCATAATTGTCAAAGAAGCAGCCGCTACACCGAATTTGAATTGCTCGATGCAATGTCCTTTAATCAATGGATTCCAATTCATCTCGATGGGTATACATTGTAAAATAACGACGATGAATATCGCAACCATCAGAATAGTATTGAAGATGATAGTAGCCCAGACGACGTATCGGACCCCAGACTTGACACCCGAAAAACGGAGCAGGAAGACGAGGACGGACTGCTTGACTAATGTTAAGATGGGCTGGTAGACGGCGCCGACAACATAGATCCAGATCAATCCCTCCGTGGGATCAAAGGGCGGGACATCATAATAATGAATCCCTATGTAGAGTGATTTCATAACTATATCTCGTTAGATTAGGTACAGCATTGGTTTGCGTGAAATTACATCTCCATACCTTTAATTGAGCCTACTGCCAGAGCAATGCTCAAGGCCATTGCAGAAACGATCAGGCCATCATCTTGATTCGATTTGCGTCAGCGTTAACCCCATCTCTAATGGGTTATTATAACATACCCCAACCGAAGCTCTTCGTGTCGAGCCTGATATATGTCCTCAGGACGACGACTATAAATGCCAACGCAGGACATACCACTTCTATGGCGATACCTAAATTCTGAAGCCAGCTTGTTGGATTAGGGTTCGTGACTATTGTTGTAGAAGTCGACATGGTGACTGATCGTTAGAGCATCTGTGCAGAGCAGCTACTCAGATAAGCTCAAGATCGCAACGGGGATAAGTCGACTTAAGTGGTAGAGATCGTCGTCGAAAACTATGATGGGTCGTTTCGTTCATATATATTTCGACACTGGACTTACAACGGCTCATAGATCTAGGTAACGTCTGAGTAACCGGGCACCGCTGCAACATGACCAAGGGTAAATGAAGTCTTGATAACTTCTCCAACTCGTACATATCTGCTGAATTATCTACATGATATGCTCATTTTCGAACGGCTTAGCTGCATACCATGATCAGCGACAAGGAAAACCGAAGCGCAGATCCTTTCATGCCCTAACTACTACGTTCTACGGTAAAAAGCTTGCCATTACGTACATGGATTCCCCAGTCCCAATCCAAATCTAGGCCCTCCAGGACCGAAAACCAAAACTGGATATTATCCCAGGCTTGGCTGACTACGCGCCGCCGCCCGAAACTCGCGCGAACTAGAGTATTATACCATAGTATTAGGGGCATTGTATAACCCACGACTTTACTTTGCTTGTTGACTAAACTCATCAACGCCAAAAGTTCTTCCTAAGCGATGTCACATCGTCGGGCATTCGTAAAGAATTCTTATCTTCGCTCGGATCTTTTCCGTGTATGTTGGCGGCGTTACAAGCAGACAATTTGAATTTCCATACCAGGTAGGTGCGTAGTATATTCGGAGCTCCATAGGTTACGCTACATGTATAACAAGGATATATGCCCCTTAGTTCACTCTTAGTATAATGGTCCGTCAACGTCAGTTCGATCTATAACTACCCCGAAGTTTTTTAGACACTCTGAAGCCTCCTAGCGTATCGAGTTCATGCGGGCACGCTATGAAAATTTCTATCCTTATTTTGACATAACGCCGGCTCGTCACAAGTTAGATGTTGGTCCAGCTGAACGCACTCCATGTCCCTCCTCGTCTGCTTGTCCATGGTCAAGCTCGTCGTTTTAAACCCCGGATAATTTTTCTGTCTTGTTTTTATGGGCCCGTCGGATGCTTGTTTCCTACCAGGCGAGCATACCTACCTAGGTAGGTAGTAGACATGTGCAAACTGTCACATTCTACGCGGCCACCTACGTCTACTACCTTTGTATACTACATCGTAACTGATCATACACCACATTCCGTATTCAACTCGCGAAGATCAGCTCAGAAGACATAAGGCTAAGTATGTCGGTACGTAGATCACCACCAAATAGTGGATAGTATGCGTTTAGTGGGTACATTGGTGGTAACATATAATATGGGCCCTCCCCCGGCTTCTCTTTTGTAATACGCACGTTTATATCTAGAAAATAGACTTGCTTCATGAAGAAACCCGTAGCATGAAGTTAAAAACTTGTTTATAGCACTCGCTAACGTAAACACAAAACGGCTTTGAATACGTATCGAGGCTTAGTTTCTGTGAATCCACTGTGTTGGTGCTCGATTAAACACAACCCTGGCTGGCTAATACCGATTTCGACACAACAAGCGGGGGTAGATACCACGTTGGGGCATTGTAGTAGTCAGGGTAGCTTTTCACGGACGCGTACCTTGCGTAATTTATTACATGCGTCGTTACCGGACAACACCCACCCTTCCGTGTTCCGGAACAGATGATCGAACTCTTAAGAAGAAGCTGGCAGCCCCCTAGCTTGGGACCATGACAGTAGTGTCGGGTCAAACTAACGCAAAGTTGGTAGCGGGCTCTTCACCTGGCCTTTGTATCTAGACCCGGTAAGGTGTAGCTCGATGCAACACACCTCCTAGTTCACCTGTTGAGATTCTTTCTCGAACAACATGAGATTGCGGAGGACTGCTCTGTTATGTGTACAGAACTGCTAAGGCTTGCCGGCGCCCTTAGTAGCGTAAAACTTATGATAATACTGTCTTCTATATACACTTACACCTGGTCAACTCCTTATTGTTCCCCGAACTATTGATGTCTCCTGCATTAGCACGCGTGAACCCACGTGGTTCGCAAGGAATATCGGCGTTCTATCGGGTTCGTATAAAGTAATCGCGCTGCACGCAAGGCCGATCCTTTGGGGATTTCCATCGTAGTCTCTCAGCAGTGAAGCTTGTTCGAAGGCTGTTTACCCGGTGTCCAGTAGCCAGGCTTCCCTCCTTCTCTAACTTGCAGGAGCCTGCTACAGTACACCAATGGCGCGTCTCGCGTTCGTTGCGGCTCTTCCGCTAGCCAGCTTAGCGCTCGCTCAAACAATTCAGAACGGCACTGGTAAGCTAAACTTTTGATACATACACTGCATCATTGACACGCCATGGTGATTATGTGGCTCGCTAACCCTTGTCATGTCAACTAGAAGCCACTGAAGACAACGTCGCGCCAGCTGTTGAGACAGTGGACACAGACTCTGCATCGTCGGGCGTTGACTACTTCTCATATGAGTCGAGTCAGCTCACAACCGACGTTATCAGCAATTTGACAAACTACAATCTCAGTGACGTCGCACTCTTTAATTTCACTGACACTGAAGCTGAAACTACGGCTGCAAAACGCTCCGGCCGTATCTGCAAGGTCTATCCGGGAGACAAAAGCTGGCCGTCTCGTTCAATATGGAACCTTCTCAATATCCTGCTCGGCGGCGCCCTGATCGAGGGTGTGCCCGCTGCAGCACCATGCTACTCGAATTGGCCTCAATACAATGAGACTACCTGTGCATCAATCACTTCCCAATGGGAGACTCCTTCATACCAGTGGGCCATCTACCTTCACCCTCACATTAAATAGCTTCTAACCTTAGGTATCTAGACTATCGCAACCTCTAGGTATCCAATACTACATCTTTGAGGGAGTGAGCTGCCTACCACCCAGTCTTACACGTACAGGCGCCAACTGTACCCTTGGCGGCATGCCCTCGTATGTCGTCAATGCGACGAACGTGGCGCAGATCCAGCTTGCCGTCAATTTTGCGCGGAACCTCAACTTACGATTGATCGTTAAGAATAAGGGCCACGACTTTAAAGCTAAGTCCACCGGTAGCGGAGCTCTTTCTATTTGGACCAATGCCCTTCAAGGCATCCAGTACCTAGGATCCACCTACGCTCATCCGGCCTCGGGCTACAAGGGGCCGGCTTTCAAGATCGGCTCTGGTGTTGAGGCTTTGGCTCTCTATACCGCCGCTGACAACTTGAACCTTCACATCGTCGGCGGTAATACCCGAGTAAGTACTGTACCTCTCCTCAGTTATTATGTAAAATGGAGCTGCAGATAAAGTCTAACCTTGATACTTTGCTAGACCGTCGGTGTTGGTGGTGGATATATCGCCGGTGGTGGTCACTCCCCCTTACTATCCAAGTATGGCATGGCAGCCGACCAAGTCTTGTCTATGGAAGTTGTTCTACCTAATGGCCGATTTGTGTCTGTCGATGAGAAGAACAACCCTGATCTGTTCTTCGCTCTCCGTGGCGGCGGTGGCAGCACCTGGGGCATTGTGACCTCTCTCGTCATCCGCGCTTATCCGAAGACTCCTGTTTCTACCCTCACCTACAGCTTCGCCGTCAGTGACAATATCTCAACGGAGGTATTCTGGAATGGCGTCAATACGGTCTTTTCCAAATTTCCTCAGTATGCCGATGCGGGAATGTACAGCTATTTCTCCGTCGCCTGTCTCCCCACCTGTACCTTTTCCATGACTCCGCAGTGGGCGAACGACCTTGTCGCTACTGGACTCCAAAACCTATCGGCCCCCTTATTTAATGAGTTGGCCAGCCTTGGTATTACTATCACCGATGCCGTCTACACGGATTACACCGGCGTCCTCGGCGCCATCAACGGCACTTGGCCCGCCAGCACCGAGGCAGGTGGTGTATGGAATTTCAACACCGGGTCTAGACTATTCCCTCGGTCCAACTGGGAGAACTCGACACTGCTAGCCGCTCAAAATGCTGCTCTCCGAACATCCATCGAGGCGGCTGGCATGATGCTCGGATACAACATGAAAGCAGCCACGAATCCGACCGTCAACCAGTCCAACGCCGTGAACCCGGCGTGGCGCGAGACCCTCTTGCACGCCTTGCTAGGCGCTACTTGGTCCCAAGAAGCCACGCCCGCAGAGATCGCCGCGGCGAACAAGAACCTAGTCGAGACTATGCAGCCGTGGCGAGACGTCTCCCCTAACGCTGGCGCGTACCTCAACGAGGCCGACATCAACGAACCGAACTGGCAGCAGGCCTTCTACGGGTCTAACTACGACTACCTGTACGACTTGAAGCAGAAGTACGACCCGTGGGGCGTGATGTGGGCTCCCACCGCCGTCGGCTCCGAGGATTGGAACATGACCGGCCAAATCGCCTACTACCCGACACAGAACGGGAAGTTGTGTCCCGTATAATTCAGCGACGCTTCGTACCGGTACGGAATTTTTTAATGTAAATTATAATTAAAATGCCATAATCACATACATATTAGAAGATAAAGCTTTAAAGAAATAATAATTTGTATATACATAAGCTTCGCGTGTGTCTAAGTGCTTGGTCTCGTGTGATAATTTGTTCCCATGGGATCGACAATGAGTCAATTTTCATCCTGATTATTGTGAATTTGGTTGTTCAATGATTTCCATTCTTTGATCTATTCAAGGGGGTGGTGGAGATTTCGATGACCCCTATGTTTACATAACCAACCTTTTCACTTTCTAAGAACATATTATATCTTTAGGCAATCCAAACAGTTTATTGCTTCCATCTACGCTATCAAACTTCTTTTGTCAACTTCGAAGGGTATATATAATATTACCATGTATGTACTTCTTAGTTGTTATGTAAACATCCAGCCCAGGACTGTTACCTAGGCGGGTAAATGAAAAGGATTATCAAAAATATCTTATACGAACATCTTTCTCAGTACCTGCCTAACCATAGAAATTCTAAACTAATTGATAATCTAGGCGGGTTGTTCTAGATCATGATCAAAACGAAGTTGAAACGGACAGGATTCCACATTCATTGCCTGTTCAACTTATGCTTTTATCTGGACCAACATCGAGGAAGACATGTCAGTGGTTGCTCTTGACTTAATTCAAAGAGTACAAGGCGATTTTCTTACCGTGGAACATAGATTTACCAGCCAGATATTATCATATATTCCAGGAGCTGTTGTAAGCCACGAAATGCCACCCAGTCAAAATAGGGGCTTGTATGTTACACGATAAGATAAAGCTATAGACTGTTTACTTAAACCACGGCACCTGAGCTAATCTACTCAAGATGATTGAGCACCTGAAACTTGACTCCAAAGTTGATGACTGGAAGGTTGCTAAAGCTTGAACGCAGTAGAGAATGCCATCAGCTATTACAAACACGAAGCCACATCTGGTCTTTACCTATTTTAAGAGCAGGAATTCTTATGTTGTATGATACACAGTCATGTGGAAAACACTACGAAGTCTGATAACTATGGTATGACTTGCTATTACATCGGATATAAGGAGAAAGATAACAGGTCAATTTCTATTCATGCTAATAACGCATCAATTTAGGTAAACAATTAAGAGAACAGGTAAGACAAAATCCAATTTTACTCTCCTATTCACACGTGCTTCCATCAATGGCTGTTTCTATTGACAATCTACATGCTAAGTAGATGCTTGATATTTGCCCACTTACTGGGCAATCATTGAGACAAAAGCTAAGTGGTATCGACGAGTATTATAATTCTCTCATAGAATAGAGGTTTATCACCCGAGCATTATGGTTCTCATATGCAGATTTCCTGTTGAGTCTACTTCAGTCCCTGGCCTATAGATGTCCAGTCCGCGTTCCCGCCGCTACCCACTCGGCATGTTCCGTCGTGGTTATAGGGCCGAATTAAACACCAACTACCGGAATAAATGCCGGAGCTACCTCTATAAGCCCACAGATCTCTATATGGACGTCGCCGAGCCTGAGCTAAATATCGTGAACGTCGAAGCACGAGGTCCCTTATTCGTCAAATTCGTTACACGACACGTAGACAAGCGGACACCGGAGTTATTTTGTCCATGTCCTCCTTTTGACACGATGCGTAGAAGCATGCATGGAAAATAAGACGCCGTCTACGCCCAAAGAAACCAAAAACGGAAATAAGCATAGGAGATGTGCTCAGCATCGCAAATTAACATCATATCTCCACGGAAAAATCGCATAACTAATGCGCGCCAGTCTGACTTATTGATCTTAACGTTGTGACATCGTTTCCGCTCTCGAATGCGGACCGTCGAACCATAAGCACCTAGATAGACGCATGCCATATTACTGTGTTCGTGCCACGCATCTGCGTACGTGCTTACCTGTCGGCAGCTTCGCATCGCCGGGAGCTGCGGGAGTAGATCTGGCCAGACCCTTAAAACCCAATTTCCGGGGCCGTGCAGAATAGAAGGGAACGGACGATGATCATGCAGGGACACATCACAATATGCAGATGTTTGTGCCATTATTGGACTACTTCCACAGAGGCAATTGGCATATGGGAAGATAGATAACCTAGCATGAAAGGCCAACTACTCTAGGACTAGCACGATGTCTATCCTGCGGGACGTCAAGCTAGAAATACTCGGCTGGCGGCTAGCCACCGAGGCGTCCGGCATTCCATCTCAAATGGATCTACATTCGACCTTACCCCAAATTTCGTCTCCAATTTCCGCGTACGGTGGCTCGCCAGGCGCCAATGCATCTCACGAAGCTTCGGAGCGGTCTAGACCCTCATGTGGCTGCATATGTATGAGGATTTTGATACCTCCAGCGATCCAAGGGCCAGGAAACAGGGGATTGATATCTTGGCGCCGCCCGGATGTAGCCATCGTCGGCCAAGCCAGCTTATCTTCACTTCGAGACCAAGATCTCGGCTCGTCGCGCGGTCTAGACCCTCTTAAACCTTGGGGGCCGGCTCAACGTCATCGCGGTAGTGGTTCAACCTTTAATTCATTAGTGTCTGAACCGTTGTCGCGGAAGTTGTTGTAGGCTTATGTAAGACATTGGAGATAACTGGGGAGGAAAATGTTAACCGACTTGGGATTTATTTGTTGGTGCGGCTGAACTGGACGGTAAGGGATAGCATTCAGCTAGGGCGTACTGAGGCTTGGGCTATGGCGGCCACGAAGGGACAGAATTGCGTATGGAACGTCGCTAGTTATCCCTTACGTGTGTGTGACATCGTAAGCATCAAATATGCCATCATACTAGGGCTATCGCCGGCTCATGGATGTCCCAGCGCCCATCCCACCACGGCCACCCGGCCACGAGCTCCGGACCCCGGGGAAACCCCCTCTACCAGTTCGGCCTTGACCACGACAGCCATAGCAGCAACAGGAATATGAAGCCCCACCACTTCCGCCGAGGCGACCACGAAGCGCATAGGGATCTTTATCCAATCTGGACGGCACGGCAACGTCGCTCATGGAATCCTTACTAGCGGCATTCCTCGCGCGTCTCGGCGCAGAAGGAACCGGCATAATCACGCTAGAAGCCCCTTCGGCATTTCTAGGCGTCCACGAGTTTCCCAACCGAGCACAACATCTGTGCGCTCTTTCCCTCTCTCTCTCTCTCTCTCCACCCACCATATCACCCACCCTGCCAACCGTCCCGCTGATAGGGGAAAAAAAGCAGAGGAAGTAACCCTTAAAGCCTAGCGCCCTATTCTAGCCTGAGGATCTCACAGACTGCGAAGCCTGGTCCTTCGAAGCACGCCGGCGTAAACACGGCCTCGCGCCTCTACGGCGCATGTGCGGAGTGTGGACCCTCGCCGATGTCTGCTGCCGGGCCCGGATGCGCCGGAGGAGGTCGGGCGGAGGATAGAGCGGGTTAGGGTTAGGAGCGCGGGGGTGACGTTGCAGGCGCGGAGACGGAGACAGGCGGAAAGAGCTGTCCGGGGATCATCACTATGTTACGTAGGAGGGATGTTTGGTGGAGTTAGGTATTTTGAATTGATCTGCCATGAATTTTGGATACGGCGGAGGAGGCGATGCAACGGCGATAATGTCGCAGGGAGCTCGGCAGAGCTCGGCGAGGGAGCTAGTGGCGGAATGTCTTACCCCTTATGGTGGTGAGGTTTAAGGTGAGGGTGAGGGTTGCGTGCGTAATGCTCGCGTGGGGGTGGGTTACGTACGGTTAGACCCTAGCTGGGTATAAACATATCTCATACGCACATGCTGCGGCTGCTGGTTGTCGTCATTGGAGACGTCGCTTGGAGGTTCTATGTGAATTTGGGACATCCCAAAGTATGAAGTGGGTTAATTCACGTTGTGTCTCGGCCGTGTCCCATGTCTCTGGTAGATAGGACTCTTTTCGACCTCTTGCATATGAGTTGTGTATCGCCTCTTTCGGCGTATTTCTAAGCTGAATGTCTTAGAAGCTCAAACACCCTTCCATGGAGGGCGACGGAGGGATTCCCGTGGCCTTATCTTGCACCTGCCGCTTCCCGTCGATATCCTCGGGTCCAAGAAGCCAATAGGGGCTATGCGCCTCATATGTTTGGGCTGATCATGCTCACCTCCTTGGCGACGAAATACGGAGATTGAGATGACGATGACGGGGCAAACGCGTGGTTCGGCAAGCAGGGGCTGACCTACCGTAGATAAAGTTTGTTGCATGCGTTAGCCCATCCTGGGGTAGAGGGTCTGGGATTTTTAGGTGAGGTTGTAGTTGCCAGTGTGGCTAGTGGTGGAGAAAGAATCTGCTAGGGCCATGAGACATACAGGACGCATCGAATAAGATCGTGAGCTTACATATCAAAAGAGGGTAGGCTTGGCACGAACCGTGTGGCTCGTATCCCTGAGAAAAGGACTTGGCACCATCACATGCTCGCGGCTAGTCTCTGAACTAGTGTAGAACGCGAGCTACGCCGGTGATCATTGCTATGGTGCCGGGTAAGTGCTAGGTGAAGAAAAGGGGGTCTGGTGAGTTAAATGCGACATGCGCGTATTCCGTCGGGTTTCAGCATCATATCCAGCTGTTTGGAAAGATTGCAGCGCTTTCATTCAATGCTTATCAACATCATCAGCGTCGAGTGACGCAAGGGCCATATAAAAGGATATGACGTGCAGAATTAAAATGAGGTTGAGCCGTCTAGTCGGAACTGGCACCGGCAGGATTCCGCAATTATGATCCCGGGCCTGCCGGGGTTGGAAACAGGAATCAAATCTCCTATCTACGGTTTGGCTGCTTGGTTTCCGAAGACAAAGGGTCCGGAGGAGACACTCCTTAACGCGATTAACCACTTCTGACACTAGTCAAGGGGCGATTTCTAGTATGTAACACCAGTGGTAAAATGACGATAGGATAAACGAAAGCGGATACGACGGAAAATATCATCACTACATAGTACACTACCTAGCTCCGTACTCGGGAGGGATGTGGCTGTGGCTAGTTCAAGTAAAGGTGTGGCGACCTATTTGACGGAAAGGGATGATTAGACCAATCATCGTATAAGCACTGGGCACATTCGCCTTAGGCACTCTAAACACTACTCGGCGGCACACGACTCGGTTGTAAGCATACCTCTCGTCGACGAGGTGGCCCCTTAAGTTTACAATTCAGTATCGTGGTGCGTTCAATGGAGATGTAGTATTGGCACACCTAAATATGATACCCTTTGAAATCCTTCTTGTAGGTAGCATTGTGGCATGAGAGGGGCTGAGGGGTCGTCAATTGTAAGGAGACTATAGCGATGGACATTGGCTACGAAATGCTCCAGTTACTTACTCGGCCGAAATGATCCAAACTTTGGCGCTGAGGTAGGGCTAAAGGATGGAATAGGGGTGGCGATTGGACCACCAACGTGCCATTTAGTCACCCCCAACAAGAATTTAGTATGGGCTGAATCGTGCCGAAGGTCTCATTACCTTGGAAAACGACCGAAGCGATGTGAGCCTCTAGCATAGCCGAATATCAAACTCGCTTCGAATGAGAACCATCTTCTCCAATTTGTTGATTTTCAATTTGTTGATTCAAGCTCGGGCGAAGTTGGCCCGCTGCGATGGTTTGTATGGCTGTCTCCAGATAGTCGCGAGAAACTGCCTGTAGAATTGAGACCTTGAAACAACACGACCAAGCATGCGCGGCTCGAATCTATGGCCGATTCGTTTCTCAGGCGGATGGGAGAGATGCAGGCCCTTTTGTATCACTACTATGGCAGACGGCAGATGGCTGAAGGAAGTTAAGTACCTGGTTAGGTATTCAAGCGACTCGTAGCCCGCCGAGCCAAATTGACAGCGCGGGCCGAGATAGATATAATTGTTAGATCTCTAATTGGTTTCGACGCTGATCAAACTAAGACGTAAGTAGAGTTATATTCCAGATGATTGTACGTAACTAAACACGATACGTGTGTCGTGTTGGTTTTCCACTACAGCGAGTTGGATCCGACTTGAAATCCACTACGGTTTGCACACGACAGCAGGTGATAGAAAGTGACTTGTCATTTCTATCGGCGAGGCCCAGAAAGGAACATTGAAAGAACGAAGCGCGATACGTCCACCTCAACTGCACCTGCACAAGGAACCTGATGCAAGTAATATGAACATGCGGGCTTCAAAGACACTGTATGGACACCGCCGAGGATGAATACTTCAAGTTGGTAAAAGGAAGCCGACGTCTACACTGTGCTGCACAATGCGGCTTGATTGCTGATTAGGCAATAAGCCATGTTTCTAATTAGGTATTTTATTGGATTTATAAATATCTTTCACGATGTACTTCCTTCAACTTTTACGTATAATAAACTTATATATGTCCTAGTCAACAAGAATATGTACCTAGGTTGGCATATACATAGCTTCCGGCGCGAACGGGATGAGAGATATAGGTCGTAGGTACGCCTCAGGCCATTACCCCAGGTTCCTGCAAGGGCACTCACTCACCAGCCTACGCTACCCACTGACGACCCAGATTCCATGGAGCAGAACACGGATCCGTAGGTAGAAAGTTAAGGGTACATCACTTTTTCAGTTGATATCTAGCAACTTCTCGTACCGTATAGTCTAAGCGACGATGACGCTGACCTCCATCAGCTTAGCTCGGTTTTAACATTGGCCGCATGGAGATTTTGATCTTACATTCTCACACCCATAAGTTAAGTAGATCGAAGGCGACGACTTGCACTTTATGCCCATCTTCTGATGAGCTCCCTATCTCGTCGTAGTTCTAGCTTGAGTTTGCCGCTCTCTTTCTCCTCTTCGTTTCTTGGATCTCGACGAACCCCGGCGCAAATCCCAGAATTCGCGCCTGTCGCTTGCGGCGGAAAAGTATATCGCTCGAGAGTCCATACCTACTGCGTGGTAGCGTCATCGTAATCGATGGATCCCTGTTCCTTGTCCCGTTCTTGGTACCTAATGTTTGTGATAGTGCAACAATGCCTCTTAACGGAAGTTTCTAATGAAGATCATCTAACACCCATCAATGCTGGATATTGAACAATAGGGCACCGAGACGAACTTTAGGAATTACGCAGTACTTTCTAACGTTTACATGCTGTCGATGGTGTACATACCGATTTATCCCGTTATTGTATTACCTGTCGCCGATTTTCGTCGTTTGAGTGGTAGCTACATGTTCAACGTGGATCCATAGATTCAGGTAATGGATTGAAAGTCTGGCAGAGGCTTCTCTCAAAGGAAAAAATATCCTTTCTGCGGTGCAACGACATGGTTGTAGGTCCGAAGCGAGGTACCATTCAATGACCGCATTGGGTAGCGGGCGAGGCGGGGATCCCTCACAATAAGCGCTACTCGGTTGGCGACATAATCGACAAATCGATATTCCGTCGCGGTTCAAAGGCCAAGAGCCCTGACGATGAAAGTTGCAGAAACCCTGCATCAACGTCTCCTCCTACGTATGGACATCAAAGAGGTAAACAGTCCGGGGAAAAGTGTGTGTGGGGAAGAAGGGTCTTGAAGAGATGGCTTTTTCGTCACTCGTCCATCTTGCGATGGCTTGCTCATGGACGAGGCACGTGTGGTGTCGGACGTCCATGGATTTTGCCGTAGATGATATGGCATCGTGAAGTCAAGCACTGTTTTCTGCGAGCCGATATTATAGTCTAGACTGCGGTCTATGTAGTCGATATTGGAGAGAATGCTACAGTGTGGTGACGATGTTTTCCTGCTGTCAGGGATGCTGTCTAGGTATTGAACCAGCTAGACGTAGAGGCTGAGTTTCACACTCTCACACAGAGCCGACGCGCCCTTGAATGATTGCTTCAGGTTGTACAGATTCTCAAGTCACAGCAGATGCGCTTACTGCTGTTGCTCTAAATCAGAAACGGCTATGCTTGCGGCATTGCATCGATGGCAATCTAATGATCGGAAATGCAGATATTCGTCAGACATCTTATCAATTGATTACCTTCTTCCTGGTCTATGTAGCTTTCAAGCTCAAGCAAGCTGTGGACTTGACGGACAGTATTGTCGTCACCTAGTAGGCGGGATCAAACTGCGGCGCATCCTTTGAATCGAATCGTGCATTTCCCCAACTAATCTATTTCATTTGGCAGCAATATTACATGGTATAATCGGGGGCGGGTCAGCGATACCCCTCATTGCGTGCCATGGGTATTTCTGCTTGTTTGTAAATAGCAGCAACGGAATGCTGAAAAAGGATGGATGACAATATGTTGCTGTTTGAGACGAGAGCCTCGCCGAGTGTTTGTTCTTGGCCGGAAAAAAAGAAAAATAAAGGGTAGCCGATGTATCCCTCTGATTCTCCCTTTCCGGATAACATCCCACGCATAAAATAAAGAAAAGATTGATAATCGTTATCTGAGAGGATTAGCAGCCGTTGTTACTACAACGAGCCTGTCGATCAGATTGACGATGTATTTCGTTGTAGAAATCGTCGATCGACTACCTATATCCTCCACCTGTGAGCCGAGCCGGACGGGTCCGGATCAGCAAGCTGTAAAATGTCTGAGGCGCTACTACGCCACCACCGTTGCGCATACATACGCGAACAAAACAAATTATCCAAAGATATATATTTTTACTTTTTTTAATAAGGCGAATTGTTACCCTTCCTGCCCTTCCTAGGGGGTTTCGTTTACAACGTTGTGACGGCGTACCTACCAGCGATCGCCAGCACGTAAAGAGATGGTGAATTTCATGTGACGGTGTTAGAAAGTGCTTGGATGTCCATCGTGCTTGTAAAGAATTATCCTATTTGTTGAAAATGGATCGAGCCGTTGGGCTGAATAGAAGGGAAGGACGATGCCCTCGATCCTTCGATGCTCATATGCTCATATGGGCTGAGACGACATGTCGAATTTACTGTACGACGTGATCAGTCTTTTCTAGCAGCAATCAATTTAAACTGAGGTGCAGCTCTCCGAACCAGGTAGACCAAGGATTGGTACTCGAACCATTGATCCCTTAAGACCCCTTAAGCCAAAAGGGTCTTCGCCGACTTGCTTTTCCCCTACTCCTACAGTGAACGTCGCATGTTCTATAATATGAATTAAAATGGACCAAATACGTTTATTAGAGGCCCGAACTTAACCATATATGAAATTCTTTAGCTACGTCAAGCTTGGAGAGTGGGATAGTGACGCAGTTTAGGGAACCGTGCCCGCCCACCGGGCGATCCAAGATGTACCTACTACGTAGATGTAGCCGCACGCGCTTCGTTGAGCATCCTGAGCATCCTGAGCATCTAACTTCTTAGTCTAGGATCTCCCTGCCTATCAAAGGCTGTCTATTGGGCTTGGCTAAGTTCGGTCACACGTGGTTGACGATATCCCATATGCAGACCTCTAGTTCGCCCTTCTTCGCTTTAGTGTTCTTCATCGAACGAAACTCGATTCGTGAAGTGATAAATACTCCCACAGGGTTGACTTCAGTGTTGGGTATGTCGAACGTAACGGCGATGGCCATCGACCCACTCACCGGCCGAAAGCAGCTTGGGAACTTTTTCTAAGGCTGCAAGACGGAGCCAATCATGATCCTGGTGACGCACGGAGAGCTGTGCGATAAGCTGCCACATCCTTGGACTCAGTCCAATGGCCATGCCGGAGTCGATCCCACCCCTTTTATTAATATGTGAATAGACTATACTCGTACTGTATAGGACTGCCATAGCCGCAACCCTTCCAGCGCCGATCATACGGTAGCTATTGCGTCTACAGAGACTACTATGTAGGTATGTACATACGACGGCAGGACGGCAACGAAAGTTTCCAAGTTTTTGTCTTGTCTCTGTTCCGCCAATTCCATGAATTGAGGCATTAATCCAAAGAAATTGATTCTAGACAGGAAGTGGTGGAAATGGTGTTCACCATCTACTGCTTGCTTGTCTTTGAACCCCGCGGCAACAAATAAAGGGGAGGCTCTCTCATCGCGGTTCCGAGTTTTAGTCTATTCCCAATCCGGATTGTGCTGCCAGGCTGATGCTATGATGCTATGTATTTTTATGGTCACCGATCAGAAGAAAGGGAAAACATGAATTACGTGCTTACATGCCTCGATGGATGTGACCTAAGACCTTAGCGTCTTGGGGGGGTTAATTTTTACTGTAACCTTTTAATTTAATAATGCTTAATAGTAAAAGTATGGTTTATTTATTTAAACCGTTAATTATTAAAACGTTTAAAATATAAACGGTATAAAATTTAAACGGTAATTTTATAATTTATAATTAAAACGTTTAATATTTTTAATATAATTAAAAATTATAAATTATAAAATTATAATTTAATATTTTTAAACGATATATATATTATTTAATTAAATTTAATAATTATTTTTATTAAATATTTTATATATAAATTATTTTATTTAAAAAATTATATATATATAATTTAATAAAATTAATTATTTATATTTTAAATTATTTATTATATTAAATTATTTATTTTAAATTAATTAAATATTTATAATTTATATTTTAAAATAATTTATTATTAAAATTAATTTTAATATTAAATTATTTTTTTATAATAAACCGAATATTAACGGTATAATAATATTAAATAATTTAAAATTTAAACGGTTTATATTTAAAATAATTTAATTAAAATAAATTATTAATAAACGGTTTATAATTTAAAATATTTTTAATAAAATTTAATTTTATATAAAAAATTAAATTTAAATAATTTATTAATTATTATTAAATAATAAATATATTTAAGTAAAAATAATTTAAAATTTTATAAAAATAAATAAAATTATAAAAAATAATTTAAAATATATAATTAATTTATTAAAAAATATTTTAATATATTTAATAATTATATATTATATATTTATTATATTTTTTTTACCGTTATTAATTATTTATAATTAAAATATTATTAAATATTTTCGACGGAAATTATTTAAAAAATAAAAATAAAAACTTTTTTATAAGTAATAATAATAATATAAATTTAATATATTAAATAAAATAATTATTATATAATAATATATATTAATATATTTAAAATATATTACGGGAAAAAATTTTAACTTTAAAACGGTTAATAAAAATAAAAAAAATATAATAAAAACATGTTATTAAAAATAAAAATAAAAATAAAATTAATATTAATATAAATTATTTAATTTAATATTTATATATGAATTTTTATATTATATTAAATTATTTTATTAATTATATTATAAAATATTATTTAATGTAAATTTATTTATGTTTTAAAATAATAAATGTTTTTATATTATAAATATATTTTTACTACGAAAAAAAAATTATTAAAAATATTTTTAATTTTTTCGAACCCGAATTAATTAAGTATTATAATTATAAATAAAAATTATTTAATAATATAAAAAATAATAAACATTATATTTTTAAATATATAAAAATATAAATTTATATATTTATATATAATATTTAATTAATAATTATTATATTATAAATATTATTTATAATTTATATTAAAATATTAAAAAATAAAATTTTATTTAATTTAAGGTTTAAATTAAGCTTAAAAAGATTAAAAATATTAATTTATTTAATTTAATTATTTAAAAATTATTTTCGGGTTTAAAAGTTTATATCGGATTATATTAATTATAATAAATTATTTTTATTAAAATAATATTATATAAAAAATATAATATATTTAATTAAATTAAAGATTAAAATTAAATTAATTAAATATAATTATATTTAAAAATTTAATTTTTAAAATTATAAAATATATATGTTAAAAAACGAAAAATGAAATAATTAAAATATTAATTTAAAAACATTTATTAATGTTTTAAAACGAAATATTATTAAAGTAAAAATTTAATAAAGTAATAAAAAAAATTTTTTATGAAATTTTTAAATATTAATGTAATTAAAAATATTAAAAGTTTTAAATAAATAAAATCGTTAAAAGTTATATTCGTTTCGAAATTAATAAACTATTATTATTTATAATTTAAATTTAATTATTTTAATAATATTTAAGAATTTATATTAATTTATATATAAAATTATATTATATAATAAATATTTAATTTTATTTTACATTTATTTTAAAATTTAATATTTTTTTTATTTTATTTATTTTAATTTTTTAATTTTAATTAATTTTTTTTTTAAATTTATAATTTATTATATAATTAAAATAAAAGTAAATAAAAAAAATAATATAATATAATGAAAATATTTATATGTAATTAAATATATTATAATAAATGTTATTAAATTTTAAAAGTTTTAAAATTAATTTAAATTTTTTATTAATTAATAATAATAAATTATTTAAATAATTATTAAAAATTAATTTATAATTAATATTAATTAATGAATTTAATTTAAGTTAACGTTTAATTTTAATTTAAACTTATTTAATAAATGTAAATAAAAAATATAATGTGTTTTATAAATATTTATTTTTTAATTTTAATAATATACATTAATTTTTATTTTATTTAAATTATTAATTTAATTTTTTCGTGATTTATATATTAATATTTATAATTTTTAAACTTTTAAAATAAATTAAATTTATTAAAGTAAATTAATTATAATAAAAAAAATTAAAAATTTAATAAAAATAAATTAAATTATTAAATTTATTTATATTTTAATTTTAACATAATTTTAAAATAATTTTAAAATTAATTATTAATTTATAATTAAATTTTTATTAAAATTTAATAAAGTTTATTAAAATATATTAAATATTATATAATTTATTATTATTAAAAAGTTAACGTTAAAATTAATAAAAAATAAAATATAAATTATTATTATAATATTATAAATTTTATAAATATTAATTATTTATTAATATATAATTTTTTATAATTATTAATTAATAATTCATTAAAAAAATATTTAACGTTAATTATATAAAAAATTATTTAAATTAATTAAAATGTTTTATATTATTTAATATAAATATAAAGTTAAATTAATTTAAGATATTAATAAACGTATAATTATAAACTTTATTTCTTAAAAAAATAATAAAAAAAAACTTAAAACGAATGTTAACTTTAAAAATAATATTAATAAAAAAATATTTAATATTAATTATAAAATTAATAATAATATTAATAATTTTAAATTTTTATATATTTTTATAAATGATTTTATTTAATATGATATTATATATTTTTATTTATTTAAGTTATATATATTATTTTAAATTAATAAAAATATAAAATTTTAATAAAAATAAATTAATTAAAATATTTATTTAAAATAAAAATAATAATAAAGTTATTTTTAATATAAATATATAAAGTTAAATAAAAATAATTAATAAAAAAATATTAATATATAATAAGTTTAAAACTTTTATTAATTATTAATTTTAAGGTAAATTTAAATCGGATTATAATAATAAAATAAATAATAATTAAAATAAAAACTTTAATAATAATATTATAAAAAATAAGTTATTATTAATAATAATAATTTTTATAATTATAAATATTAATAACGAAATAAAAGCTTTAATTTTAACATTTAAAATATTAATAATTATAATTATAAAAGAAACGGAAAAAACGAGAAAAAACATAAATAAATATAATTATATATAAATGTTTTTAAACTTTTTTTTAACATTAATATTAATAAAATAAATACGCAAAAACTATAAAATAAATAATTTTATTTTAATTTTTAACTTTTATTATATTTAAAATAAAATAATATATAAATAATATTTAATGTTTTTAAAAATTTTTAACTTTTTTAAAAATAATAAAGTTATTAAAATTAACGAATTTTTAATAATAATTAATATATTAAAATATTATATTTATAAAAAAATATTATTATTAAAAATAAAAATTTAATTTTTAATTTTTAATTTAAATAAATTATTATTTTTATAATTTTATATAATTAAAATTATAAGTAAAAGTAAAATAAATAATATTAATTAAGTTAAAAATTTTTATTTTATAAATTTTATAAATTTATTTTTATATATTTTATTATTAAAATTTATTAATATTATATATTTCGGTATAATTATATTAATAAATAACTTGGTTAAACTTTAATATAACGTATATTAAACGGGATTTATTTATATAATATTTAGTGAATTTATTTATTATTTTAACGTTAAAGGTTAAAATAAAAACCCGATTTTTTTAAGTAATTTCGTGGATTTTAAATATAAATAAATAAATTATTTTTATTAAAAAAATAAAATAACATTATTTAATATAATATATATTATCCATATAAAATAAATTTTATAAATATACCGCGATAAATATAATAATTTATAAAAATTAAATAATTTAACCGTATTAAATAATATTATTAATAAATATTATAATTAAATTATTTTTATTATTAATTAATTATAAGAAAATAAATTATTAATAAAAACCATTTAATAATATAAAATTAAAATTAAAATAAATTTTATTACCATTAATAATTTATTATTTTATAAATTTATTTTAATTTTAAATTTTATAAAATATATAAAAAATAATATAGTTTTAAAATATAAAATTAATATTAATTTTAATTACGTTTTTAAAAATTATTATCGATTTAAAAATAATGTTATATTAATAATAAAAAAACGATTTATTCGCTAAATTTTTTAAATAAAACATTTAATATATTTATTAACATATAAAATTTCTTTAATTTTTAAAACATTAAAAATGGAAAAATTTAATTAAAATAAAATAATTATATAATTTATTAAGTTTAAAAAAGTTCGGTTTTTATTATTATTAATTTTTATAAATAATTTTAAATTATATTAAGTTATATATAAGTTTTTAATAAATATATATTTTAAAGTTATTTATTTATTAAAAAATAAATGTAAATGTTAAAAAAATATTTTTTTTTTTATTTTAAGTTTTTATAAATTTAATTTATTTAATATTATAAAAATATTAAAACCGATAATAACATTAAATAAAGGGTTTTTTATTAATATTAATAATAAATTTTTTATTATATATATTTTTATTTTAATTTTTATTAATAATATATTATAATAATAAATAAACTTTAATATATTTAATATAATAATAAATAAAAGTTATAAATATTATAAATACGAAATTAAAAATAAAAGAAACTTTTTTTTTAATATTATTAAATATTAATATAAATATATTAATGTTTAATATTAACGTTATTATATAAAATAAATGAATATAATTAATAAAAAAAAATATTTATTAATATATAACTTTATTTTTAAATTATTTATTATTATATACATTATATTAATTTTAAATATTATTTAAAGTTATTTAAATAATTTAATTTATTCGGAATTTAATAATATTTTTAAAATAATATATTAATTATTTATAAATTAAGTTTAGTTTTATTTTTTTAGTTTTTTTTTTTATTATTATTTAAAATTAATATTATAAAAATTTTTTAATTTAAAGTAATAATAAAATATTATTAAATGTTTTAATAAATAAATTTTTTTTTTAAATAATAATTTATTTTATTTTTATATTATATATTAATATATAACTTTTATAAACATATTTATTAAATTATTTTAATAATTATTTTTATTCGTTATTAATTTTATAAACATTATATAAAAAATACGTTTATTTATGTTTTTAAAAAAGAATTTTATAATAATATCCATAAAAAAAAATTCGAATATAATGTTATAACCGTTAATATTTTTATATATATTTTAATTAAAACCGTTTATATTAATAATTTATTTACCGAAAATAAAATATATTTAAAAAACCGAAACTTTCATATATTTATAAAGATAATTATTTTTAATTACCGCTTATTTTAACGGTTTTATAAAATAATAATTATTATATTAAATAAAATAAAATAAAAAAATTATAATAATAATATTTAAATAATTCCATGTATTATTCGTTATATTATTTAAATTTAAAGTTTTTTTAATAATTTTAATAAATTTATTAATAACGTTAAACTTTTAAATTTTTATTAATAAAACATTAATATTATTATTAATAAAATAAAATAAAATAAAAAATAATATTAACGTCGATTATTTATTTATAATATAAAAAATAATTAAATATAAATAATAAATTTTAAAATTTAATATATATATTAAATTACATTATTTAAAAATATTTAAATAATATAACTTCGTTTCGTTTTTAATAATTTTATTAAAGGAAAAAAAACATAAATAAATTTATTTATAATTTATTATCGATTTATATAATATATTTATTAAAATATTTTATAAGCTTTAAAAAAATTTTATCGATCGGATTAATTATTATAATTTAAAAAAAGATTTTTTTAAATATAAAAATTTAACGTAAACGTTATAATTAATTTTTATTAATAATTTTTAATATAATAAATTTAATATTATTAAAGTTATTAAACGGTTTAATAAAATAATATTAATTATATTCGTAATATTATTACTTTTAAATTTCGAAAATAATATTAAAAATAATAATAATTTTTTAATAATAATTTTAATTATCGTTAATATAAAATATTATTAATTAATTATTTTAATTTATATTAAATTAATATATTATAAATAAGTTTTAAACTTTTTTATAAAAAAAAAAAAATATTAATATTATTTTATATAAAATTATTAAAAATATATAATTTTAATTATAATAAATTAAACTTTTTTATTATTAATAATTAATTTATTAAATAATAAAAAAAAGTTTTTTTTTCGGATAAATACGCATTATTAATTTAACTTTAATTTTATTTTTATTAAAAATATATAACGTTTATATTATAATATTAATATAAAATTTAATTTTTATTAAATTATTTTTTAATAAAGTTAATATATTATTTATCGTAATAATTATAAAATTTAATTAAATTATATTTTTATTTATAAAATATTTTCGGATTAATTTATTTTTATATTTTTTTTATATAATAAAAACGTTTAAACTTAAATTAAATTAATATTAATTATTAAATTTAATTTACACGTAAATTATAATTTATAAATAATTTAATGTTATTAATTTTAATTATATAATAAATTCCGGATCGTTATATATATTTATAATTATAATTTTAATAATAAAAATTTTTAACCGTAAAAATTTTTTAATTAAACTTTTAATTATTATTATAATAACCGAAAAATTTATTATTAACGTAAACGATATTATTAATATTTATTAAGAAATTATTAAACTTTTTATTTTAAAAAAAAAAAACTTTTATATAATTTTTTTTAAAAAAATATTAAATAATTAAAATATAATAATAAATTTATTAATAATTATAACCGAATTATTTTAAATTAATTAAAATATATATTATTATTAATAACGTTTATAATAATATTATATTTAATTTAATACGTTTTATTTTTTAATTTTTTTAATTTTATTTAATATAAAATTATTTTTAATATTTTTTTTTATATTTTTAAAATTTTTTATTTTAATATATTTTATTTAATTTTTTATATATTTTATATTTTTTATTACCGTTTTTTTTTTTTTTTATTATATAATTATTAATATTATTCCGAAAAAATATATTAATATTTTAATTTTATATTCGGAATATTTAATAAAATAATATATTATTAATTATTATTTTATTAATATACGTAATTTATAAAATAAATAATTATTTATAATATATAATTTATAATTAATATATATATATATATATATAATTATATTTAAAATTAATAAATTAATTTAAATAAATTTAAATAAATATTAAATAATTTAATTTATATTTAAATAATTTATTAATTTTAAATTATTTAATATTTAAACGTTTAAAAATTTTAAACGTTTAATTAAAAATTAAATAATTATTATTATAATATAAAAATTTTTAAACGTTTTAATTTAAAATTATTTAAAATTTAAACGTTATAATTTAATTAAATTATAAAAATAAAATTAATAATTAAATATTTTTTATTTAAATTATTTTATATTTATTTTTAAGCCGTTTAAATTTTAAATTATATATTTATTAAATATATATAATTTATTTATATATTAAAAAATATTAAAAAATAAATGTAAATATTTAATAAATTATATTTATTAAATATTTATTAAATTTATATTAAACTTATTTAATAATTTAATAATATATTATATTTACATTTTTTAAAACCTTTAATTTTTTATTTTAATATAATATATTTACATAAAAAAAATTAAAATCGATTAAATTTAAGACCATTAAATCCGCGACACATTATTATAAACTTATAATAACTACGCAAGTACTTAATTACCTAAGCAGATTTAAAATTTTAATATAAATAATAGGATATTCTAGGATATTCGATAGGATACATGAACATTTAATCTTAGTTGTTTTAGTTGTTCAAAGCCACGGTGCGTGTCATAACCCACTTAGGTGAATGTGTTGTCGTTCAATGAATGTTGTTCTATTGCTGGCCTGATGAGGGGCAAATCGCTCCCGTTGGTCAGTGCCCGACAGAAATGGAGAATGAAGTAAATACAGTGCGAGAACTTTCAATCTGCACCGTCTTCGCATGTCCTCGCATCCCAGAGCGATCCCGGTTGGGTATCCACTTTATACTATGTACAAAGATACATTATCCTGGTGTGGTGTGCAGCACGGACACACACTTAGACATCCGATTACAGTCTTTAGCTTCGGCCAAGTAGCTACCTAGGTACGTTCTGTGTAGTATCATGCGTATTAGTGGATACCTCAGCGACTTCCCCTCCACGATTGGCCGCTTTCACGACTTTTGGGCTGGGTATCTGGCTGGGCGGGTGGTGACTGCTGCAACAATCTCTCCACTCACGCCAGAGAGTCAGACCAAACTTTCTTAATACACTATCTTTTTTTGCCCACTTTCCCTAGCAGTTTATCGTCCGGTTCATTCATCATCGTCCCATTCTGCGACGAATCATTCTAATTCCTTCTTATTACCACTTTTCCTTGTTGGACTTTGTTTTTTGGACGACACCGGCGACGACTTGATCATCTAAACCCACATCACATCACATCCCACTTTGCATCACCGCCATAGTGCAAATCCAGATTGACGTCGTCTTCTTTTTCGTCCAGCGTCTAGTTCAGTGTACCTGTACCTGTATCCGTACCCGTACCCGGTGGACGATTATGTATCATATCCAATTCGAACCCACAGCAATGGCCGCCTGAGATCCGGTTTCCCTACTCTTTACTCTTGTCCGTGAGGGCCAAGCGACGACATGCTTCGACACTCACCCGGAATGATGACTACAATACCTCCTAAGCCACCTAAATACTCCCGCCAATACTCCCGCCGCCATGGATACGCAACAACCACCACCGTCCCAATCCCCTCACCCTCCTCACCTCATTACCGATCCCAATAATCCTGCTTTCCCCTCCGTTCCTTCTAGAACCGCCAGCAGCACTCCGATTTCCTCCCCGGGTCTGTTCAGTCCTACGATCCCTCGTCCTAATGTCTTCCTGGCACATTCCGCCTCCGATGCCTCTACGCCGGCGGTCACCATGGCCAGTCCCTACCTGCACCCATTGCAGAATCATAGAGTTCGAGAGTAAGTCTCGCTCTTGTGACCCCGTGTGAATAGTACTACGGCTACGTGCTATATGCTATGTGCTCCTAGAGAATGTGTTGTTGAGCACTATAGCCTACCTAAGCCAAAGCCAAGCTAAAGTTGATCACCGATTGTCTTTATTCAAGCATATCATACGTCGTCTGCTCGGTACTAATGAACTTTCTCGAATGTAGGACGCACAAAGCCCTTGTTGACCTGGACCTTATGACGGGACGAAAGATCATCAATCAGTACGAAGTGATTGAAGAACTAGGTCGTGGTGTTCATGGCAAGGTCAAACTAGCTCGGAACCTAGAGACTGGCGAGAATGTTGCGATCAAGATCATACCCAGATTCTCTAAGAAACGCCGTCTGGGTAAGGTCACCGCATCCCCCCAAGACAAAACCAAAAGAGAGATCGCTATTCTGAAAAAGATTCGCCACCCCAATGTCGTCGCTCTGCTCGAAATCATCGACGACCCAGAGTTCAAGAAGATCTATATGGTCTTGGAACATGTAGAATTGGGAGAGGTCATCTGGAGGAAGAAGGGCTTGCCCTACATCTGCAGCATCGAGAGGAGGAGGATTGAGAAAGAGATGCGTGGAGAGCTAAGCACCGATGAGGAAGAGCGTTACATCCAGCTTCTCGAAAGGCGTCAGGCTCTTAATGACGTGAAGAGGGCGAAGATGCAGCAGAGTCAGAAGGGGCCAGACGACTTTTGGAGCATCGAATATGGTGCCGCAAATGACGACGACTCGGAGGGCCACTCGCGCTCTTTAGGAAGAAATGGAAGTGGGTTCCTTCAATCTGGCCGTGCAGTGTCATCGGTTTCAAGGACTGGGTCGAGGGCTACGTCTCCAGCTCGTTCACACGCCCAATCTGCTCCATCAGGTTCCCGGGCCAGCACTCCCCTTCCATCTGAATATGATGTCTCCTCAGTTGGCGCGGACGCTGAGAGTGTCATAGAGACTCCTGGGCCCCTGCGCTCCCAACCTGGATCCTCCTCCGCTCTTGACAGGACATTGACTAGTGCTTATCCGGAGGATGCCATGTTTCGTGGTCGATCGCCGAGTATGGCCGACTCGATCATCTCCCATATGTCGTCGGTTGATTGTAATCCACAACCTCACGACCCCTTCGCCGACGACTTTTCCTACGTTCCTTGCTTCACCATCGACGATGCTCGTGCCACGTTCCGGGACACCGTGCTCGGCTTAGAGTACTTGCACTATGAAGGCGTAGTCCATCGTGACATCAAGCCTGCTAATCTCTTATGGACTAGAGATCACAGAGTGAAGATCTCTGACTTCGGAGTCTCTTACTTTGGTCGGCCAATTCGCGAAGGCGAACAGGATGAGCTCGTATCGGAGTCCGAAGCTCGTGATTTTGACGACGACCTCGAGCTGGCCAAAACTGTCGGCACACCGGCTTTCTTTGCGCCAGAGTTATGCTACACGGACCTAAGCGTCGAACAACCAAAGATCTCGGAGCAAATTGACGTCTGGTCTTTAGGAGTAACACTCTACTGTTTGATATTTGCTCGGATTCCTTTTATGGCTGAGGACGAATGGCAGATGTTTCAGAAGATCGCTAAGGAAGAAGTGTATATACCACGCCGCCGACTAAGACCCGTCGACCCACAACATTCGCCGCAATCGACGTCATTATATAAGCGTATCAACAGCGAACCGTACCGAGACGACAGCGTCCTTGCTTACGAGGAAATTGATGACCTACTTTACGATCTTCTGCGCCGCATGCTGACTAAGAATCCCGAGAAAAGAATACGACTAAGAGAGGTGAAGCGTCACCCGTGGGTTCTTCAAGGGATACCTAACATCATCGCATGGATTGACGAAACAGACCCATCACGCCGTACTTCTGGCCGCAAGATCGAGGTCGATGAACGCGAGATCACTCGTGCCGTCGTGCCTCTCACTTTCCTCGAGAGGGCTCGTTCAGTCGTGAAGAAAACGATCGGAAAAGTAATGCACCCACGTACCGAAAGGGCGGAAGTTCCGTCGAGAAGAAGAGCAGCTAGTAGCGCTGCTAGCTCCGCGGGAGATACGCCCCCAAGTATACCGCCACCGCATGTACGAGACACACGCCGAAAAAGTTTACGGCCTGACGATTATTTTGCGACTGTCAGAGAGAGTGATCATCCCCTATCACAAAGTGTTACTGCGAGTCCTCAGGAGTCGCCTGTCTATGATAGGCCAGATTCCGCCCAACAACGTGGCTCGACCTTGGTAGGCGGAGATTTTAGACGTAACGCGAGCTCCTCTGTTGGCGATTTTAACACGCAATCAGATCTGGCAGGACCGCCGTCGGCATCGGCATCGTTATCATCGATCAGGGGACATTTAAGTTACCGTCATGGTCGAACAAGATCAATCACCAACGCCATACTTGCCCTTGCACCTCAGAAAGAATGGCAGACAACCCCGAACACTCCCGCGCTCGAAACTTGTATCAGAGATGACCCGATTGCTTCCTTGCGAAAGGCTAGAGATGTAGAATCCACGGACGACTCATCGCGTTCGAGATCTGTCGATCGCGGATTGTTCGGCAATAGCGACAAACGCGCCGAGGCGAAAGTTGCTCTCAGCACAGCTGTAGCCCCAGGGAATGTAGAACTTCCCAAACGCCCGCTCTCAGTCCATCCTCCAGACACAACGTCTCATACCCTCCAGGATGCGGCAGCAGCCCTACCTTCTCCTATGTTCTTCTCTCCTCGGGCAGTTCGCACTTATCAGCATCGCCAACCAAGTTCAGACCCGAATATGCACGAGACCCATATGGGTGCTGTCGAAATTGATCAGCGACCTATGACAGCTCACCGGGCTATACAGATAGAAACTCGAACCCCGCCTCCAAGAGTGTACAATTCGTCCACGCCCGAATCATTTGCACGAGCGCATGAACAGATGGCCCGCCGGCGACAGCGGGAAGATGAGGAACAAGCGAAACGTGAAAAGCTACTCGCATCTCATCGCAGGGGCAGCAGTTCTACCTATATGTCTTGCCCTCCTTCGCCCGATGATGAACTTTCCTTAGATCATCCCCCATCTCTGTCCAGGGGTGATCCGGGCACCGCTGCCACGTCGGCTTCGGCATCCACAGGGACCATCATGACTCCGCTGACTAGCCCAAGTGAATCAGCGAGTCCTATTAGCCTTGGAGATATGACAGAACACGGCGAGGATTCACAGATCTTTCGCTCAGATCCGTCGCTGCCGGCGTTACTCAGCGGTGCTAGTTCGATTTCTGCTGATGCCGAGGGAGAATTTCTTCTTAAGCCAGGCTCTCTTGACCGGCCTTCCCTTATCGACACAACTGATTCTTTGACCCCACCGGCTCTCCACAAAGAACCCATCTCCGGGTTCCCCCTGGAAGAGGATGAGCATTATCAAACATTATTACTACCTCAGCCGCAACGCGCTTTAGCCACATCGTCTTTTTTGACCACGAGAGCTATCGATGACGACGATGGAAGCGACAGCGATGAAGGCCTCGTTATGAAACCTAAAAAGCGGAATCCGGTCAAGGACAATGCTAGCTCGCCGCTAGGCAGGACAATGTCTGCGAGAAGGCGAGACACCCAAACCAGCATCGGTAGCACTGAGACGGCCAAGAAAGTAGTCATGCAAAGCCAATAGGTGGCTTTATTGATTGCTTTAGTCATGATCTCTCCATTCCACTGCCACAGGACCCTTATTATCATTAACTTCCTCCCGCACATATTGCGGAATCCATAAAACTGGGACAACCAGTTAAACACAGAATAGCATACCTTAAGGGCTTATCTGTGGCCCCTTCGGCTCTACCACTACATATCGTACAAGGAAGCCGCAACCACTTAGCTTCTGGCCCGGCCTGAAGAATATTCACCTACCCATCCATACGGCTTATGATCGAAGCCTCGGCTTAGATATAAAGCTTTGAAGGTCGTCAAATCGATACCCATTACCTTATTAACGACCGAACTATTTACCTTGACGGATTAATCACCTCTCTTGTTCGGGAGAAAGTGTATAACATGAAAAATTGCTTAATTTGGGACGACGGAGTCTAGCGGCGATACGAATGGGATTGAGCACGATGAGACGATGATGGGACGAGACACGAACATGTCAGCGATGTTAAGTTTCTTGTCCATCCACACAAACACGGACACTTGTCGTTAGATGTGGACTTACCATCCGACAAAATTGAAGAGATGAATACCACATATTCCGATGTGCGGGTTCTACCATCATGAAGGAAGCTCTTGATTCTGCTCCCTTGGCGTGCTCTGCACCCATTATTGCTTCGCCCTCTAGCTACTAGACACGGAGAGGAATCTTTGGTGTTATTGCTTTTTTTTTCCTTTTTTTTTCTTAAGCTGGACATAAAAACTTTTTTTTCTTCCAACGGAGTGGCTTTTGTTGTTTTTCCTATTATCTGGTAGCTACGCAAACGAACCTTGAAAAAAGGGAGGGTTCCCGGAGGAATGGGAACGGTATCATATTTTTCTGGAACGGTGGCAAATCTGTTTTTTCGAGCGTGCTGATAGACCATAATTTGATATGCATCCCAATGGAGTTTCTATGGGTAACCTTCTTCAAAACAATACTCTTACATTGCTATCCTCGTTTACCACGAACATGTTATTGTATCTGTGAATATGAGTATATTAAGTAGCAGTGTTCTATAGATATTTTACGTTGAAGACGGCCGAAACGACGGCTTTCGAAGGGTAATTCTGGTTGTGTAATGATGTTGTGTGCTACCCCCTTCTCTTTCTTTCTACTTAGGAATTGTGTGAAGCGGGATATAATGTGGGTAAACTGACAGCAGTAATGCTAGGTAAGGCAACCGGCTCTTCACACACCGAACGGATACGTCTCCCCCTTGGAAATGGCCTCCTTCGGCTGCGCGGTCTCGAAGGCGTGGACGGCGGTCGTGCGGTCGAACCACACGAAGGCGTCGTACTGCTCGGAGAGGATGGTCTCGATGTAGTGGCTGTACCGCTCGGTGGCGGGGCGGTAGATGACGCCGATGAAGCGCTGCAGCATGGGCGGGGTCTCGAGGCGGCGCATGTCGACGAGGAAGGACGGCAGCCCCGTGTCGTGCAGCGCGCGCTCGTAGCTGTCCGGGCGCGAGGGCACGACGTCCATGACCCGCATCGGCTCGTCCCACTCGTGCGCCGCGGCCACGGTGCCCGCGTGCGTGCCGCACCCGATCACGGAGACCTGGCCGGGAAAGGCCTCCCGGCACAGCTGTCCTAAATTCAACTCGCCGCGGTCCTGGCCGTTGCTCGAGGCGCGCGCGTCGCCCAGGTGCGAGTTGTGGGCCCATACCACGGCCTTGGAGCCGGGGGACAGTTTTAAGAGGCGCGATAGCACGGCGAACATGTGCGCGTCGCGCACGTTCCACGACGAGGAGGCGGCCTCGTACATGGCGCGGTAGTACCGCTCGGCGTCGCGGACGACGCGCGCGTTCATCTCGGCGTCCAGGAAGGCCTCGCCGTTGTCCGGGTGCGAGGCTAGTTTTAGTCGTTCCGCGAGTAATTGCGTTAGCATTGCGACGGCGCCTGGCTCGCAGGCTGCGGTGCGCGAGTGTGCGGATGCGAGGCCGTATGAGGATGGGTCCTTGAGCCACGGGACGAGGCATGAGTACCGCTTCCGCGCGTCGCTGGCGAGCGAGGGGTCCACGCGCTCGAGATACTCGAGAACGGCGCGCACGGAGGCGCTCATGCTGTAGAGGTCTAGGCCGTTGAAGGAGGTGCGCTCGTGCTTGGGCAGGCGCGCGTTGTGATCGCGCAGCCAGTCTATGAATTCTTGGACTTCGGTGTTTCGCCACATCTACGATACGTGGTTAGCATAGAAGATGTTTCGTGGTGGTGACTGTTAAGGGATACTAGCTCATACCCAGCGCGGAAAGTGGTCGAAGACGCGGATGGGAACGTCTTTCGACCGCCGCGAGTGCTGGCGCACGTAATGATCGATGGAGCGGGCGTCCGGCCAGTCGCATTCGACGGCCACGTGGGTGAACCCGTGCTCCTCTATCAAGCGCTTCGTGATGGCCGCGCGCGCTCGATAGAACTCAGATGTGCCATGGCTATAATAGAGTGTCAGTAAAATATTACGTCATCTCACCAATGATGACCGGAATAGGGGTTACACTGGGTCCCGGCAGATAGGTGGATAGGTTGAGTTCACTAACCTTCCGTCACCAATAAGAACTAGGCGCGAGTTTCCAAAGACGTCGAATTTAGCACCGAATTGGTTGCTTTCGATTGGTGGAAGCTCTTGCGCCGCACTTTTAAAGAGCTCTGAGAGTCCAGATGCCATTTTTCTGCGGAGTCGAAATATCATTCGGGTTTTAGTAGCGAGGAATCTTGTTTTCGCTTTGATGTGCCAATACTTATTGTAGCTTTATTGATACGTTTTAAGTCTACGCCTGACTTGATTCGAGTTAAAGGTTGGGAATGTTTGGTAAGACGGCAGCATAATTGTTATATCTAAGATTCACTTGTGGCGACTTACATCACATTTCGTCATATTGGCAATCCAAACTTCCTAGATCCAATCAATATCCTCCGAATTGAGGAAAGAGCAACTTAATTCTTATATGAGAGTTATGATAAAGCACTTGCTTATGTAATGGCTGTTATAGACACTTCAATACGTTAGAATGAAAAAGGGGCCATAGGGAGTCGTGTTACCAGAAGGGATGACACGCTAGTAACATTTAATAGTTATCACATATAATATATTATTTATCTCAATCATGGAGCCATTATCAGATTATTGTTTAATCAGCTTTCTCATGATTAAGTGCAATAAAAAGGTTGGAATAGCCCTCAACAACACAGGGGTTACTACGAAGAGCAAGGCCAAGTTTCTGGTGATTGGGAGAAATTTTATCAGTATATTATGGTTGAGGCTATCCAAGGCTTACATATTCAACTAGACATATTCTTACCTATACTTTTGTTGCTTTGATGCCTGCCTCCTATCCAAGCTGACATTGAAACCCATTTCCAGTACAGAAGTCTCTTCCTCATCTAGTCTCCATTCGGAAATAACACTTCCAACATCAATACACGGAACGGTCCACCACCCTCATAAATAAAAATATACCAGAAGGTATCGAAATCATTTATATTTACCTTCAGAGAGATGTCTCAACACATGCAGGAAATGCAAAAATGTGCAGCGTGTATGGACACAATGCGCGTTATCGACTTAACACGAGCACCTTGTGGACATGAGTACTGTCAGCTATGTCTAAGCCAGCTATTTATGACCGCAACCGAAAACGAGTCCCTGTTTCCACCGCGGTGCTGTCGACAGGAAATTCCCCTTGACCCAGATAACAAGTTTCTTAGTCCCTGGTTAATTCGTCATTTCCGTGCCAAAGCCAGGGAATATAAAGATCCCCAGAGAACGTACTGTCACAATCCAGCCTGCTCGACTTTTATCCCTTTCTTCCGGTGGAAAGGCAACCTCGCCAAGTGTACCGAATGCTCTGCGAAGACATGTACCTTTTGCAAAGGAGAATATCATGACGGAGACTGCCCCTTCGATGAAAATCTCCATAAACTTCTCAAGCTTGCTGACGAAAAGCGATGGAAACGATGTCCAGCGTGCCAGACGATGGTCAAACGCAATGAGGGCTGCCAACACATAACGTGAGTGTTTTCCACGGACTTATATCACGATGCTAATTTATTTATAGTTGCCATTGTCATGCAGAGTTCTGTTATGGCTGCGGATTGTTCAGGCACGAATGTATATGCGACCCAGAGCCTATAAGAGAACCCAGAAGGAGATATAGAGAAAGGCATATATACTACTTAATAGACAGGTTCATAGCTCGCTTTTTGAATGGTTTTCTATAAAGATAGCGAGATCGCGAAACGAAAAGGGGAATAGATTCTCTGTCAGTGGACCGGCAGCATTCTGCATTATCGGCAAATACAGAATTCCTCAGCCTTCTTGAGTCATCCCTTACTCATTGGTACGTCAAAGGTCAACGGAGGGCTCCCAATCTCCTTCTCTCGTCGAAGTTTATTTACTCCGCTGGGCCCAATCAACAATTTCAATTTTTGTTTACCAATGAGGGCCGCGGTAGCTTAATAGGGGTATCAGAATCGGGCGACTCGCCCTCCAGGACCGGCAAAAGCGGATCATGATAATCCTCGGCCGCCCTCCCTTACTGACCGGGGTAACAGCGGCGGTAGTCGCTCATCACGCGTTAGATAAGGACGAAGCGCGTGCGGATGTGGTCGACGGTGGTGCTTCCCCGATCTGTACCAAACTATGGATCTGCGTCAAGTCTCGCCCAATTTAACCACGCCCAATGGCATGTACGCGATTGCCTTGCTCGCAGACTTATAATATATGATGATGGGATGCAGTCCGTGTGCCTGGCTCGCGGCACTTTTTAAAGCCAATAAACACCTAGCAGGGGCATTTGCCGAGAAGCTGTCAGTCGGTCATACCTAAAAATATATGAGATTGCCATATCACCGGATAATATGCCTTCTAAGGTGTGGTCTAGACGTGAGATGATTGGTACCAGACCTACACCATCTAGCCTTCCATTCATCGCCCTCCGCTATCTGATTTGAGGTCTCTCGCTTATAGGAGGCTTATGATAATTTGAAATGAGTCAAATAGCTCTATAGATCCAGACTCGCGTCTCTTTCCCCTTTCCAGATCTCCAACCCCTTATTGCTCTATTGATAATATTGTCGAGGAGAGAGCCTTGCCTCGAAGATGAAGTTGTTCACCGCTACCGCGCTCATCGCGCCCGTCTACGCCGGACTCCGCTTTCCGTGCTCGACGCTGACAATCCAACGCCTTGATCCTGTCGTACAGCCTGGCGAGAGCCCTTCCGCCCACGTCCACCATATCGTCGGTGGAAATGCCTTCAACGCTACCATGACCGGTGACGTCGGTGCCAGGGCTTCCTGCACCACTTGCCAAATGTCGGAGGACTTTTCCAACTACTGGACTGCTCACTTATATTTCAAGCACCCGACCAACGGCTCCTACCACCGCGTACCAGTGGTTCCCGTCCAGCCCCTGCTAGGAGGTTCGAACGGCGCTCAGGGTGGACTTACCGTCTACTACACCCAGTTCGACCTGAGCAGGGACAATCTTGCGCAGCAAAAGATCACAGCTTTCCCAGCGGTAATATCACTGAATCTTCTATCCTAGCACCGTTCACAATTCTAAAACTACGCAGGGGTTCCGAATGACCGTCGGCAGCCCGACCGCCACGAGCCGATCGCACATCGGCCTCAACTACCAATGCATGACGGGAGGCAGCCGAGGTCCTCTGCGGTCCGATTTCCCTGACGCCCCATGCTCGGGCGGGATCTTTACCTCGCACCACTTCCCCGCGTGTTGGGACGGCAAGAACCTAGACAGCCCGGACCACCAGTCTCACATGTACAACACGGTCGACTCTGACTACTTCAACAACGCGCCTCCGTGTCCGGCATCTCATCCGTAGGCAGCTTCTCCTTTTTCCCTTAACGAAGTATGTATATACTAACTTCAACAACAACAGCGTCCGCGTACCCCAAGTCACGTTCGAGACGACGTGGGACACGACCAAGTTCAACAGCATGTGGCCGTCGGGCGCGCCGAACCCGTTCGTCTGGAGCTTCGAGGGCAGCGGGTACGGCACGCACGCCGACTACATGTTCGGCTGGAAGGACGACGCGCTGCAGCGCGCGATGGACAAGTCCGAGTGCTTCTACGACGGCTGCGGTTCTATTACTAAGCAGGCCATGACCACCGCCAACCAGTGCAAGATCGAGACCACGATCGACGAGGAGACGGACGGATGTAAGTTCTTAAGGAATTTTTTTTTTATCTCAGCGAGATCTAGGTAGATGCTGATTAATATGATAGGGCTCGACAAGCTTCCCGGTATGCCATAGGAGGGCTAGGTTGGTAGAGGTTTAGGCGTGGTGGTTGTGGCTATTCGTTTCGTCATTAAGTGTATAAGCTCCGCCAGTCGACCTTGGGGGCGAGAATCGGGTTGGGTTTATTAGTCGTCGAATAATTATACATGTCGTTCTCTACGAATCTGTAGACATTAGATGCAATGGTGACCAGGTGAAACTTAGGTTAACTAGTAGGTAGGTTGTTAGTGTCAACCAAACTGTCTGGCTGAGACGAAAACTTTCATTCACATGACTTCTGATTATTGGAAGTTTACCCCGGACGAAAAAGTGGCTAAGTAGGAAGAGGACCTGAATGAGCTATCGAAATTTGGTTCATTGTAGCTCAGTAGACGAACGCCTGTCGTCATCAGATTAAGACTATTAGCTTGCTGACGAATATGTTGACGGTTGACCAGGCAGCCAGACATCCGAAGTTTATGAATACGACGTAGATGAAGTGACTGAGAGTACCTTGAATTAGGAAATGGACCGCTGGTTGATCTACCCATTCACTAGTAACATTCGTTCATACCATTCCGTATTCGGGATGAGATCGAATGAATGTAATGCCTAAGTAGAAGGATAAGCTCTACACATGTATCCTGCAGGGTTATTGACCAGACGGTGAACAGAGGATGAGGGCGGTCTACGTATCACATTAGATACCTAGAGATGATAGATATTGACTTGAATGATGATACACCCGTCTGATACGATAGCACATGTTTTCGTAATCATAAGGTAGAGTTTGCTTGTTCCAAATCGTTCTCTCAAATCGACTTGCCTGCCAAATGGAGATTCATTTGTAAAGTATTTAAGACATGGTTTCAAGGACATGTGTGATCGTGCGTTGGCAATAGGTACGCCAACATCCGTGCGGTGAGCTTTGCCAAGACATCAAATCTCGCTATCAGACCCGCCGTACCGAACCGTACATTTGGGGAGTACCTAGTGTCCGCTTGTTGGGCAGTGCTAAGGCTTTCGCGACCCGGGGAAGAATTGTTGGTCCCATTTGGTACGTGTCCACTGGTGTCCTATGCCTAAAAGGATCGTGGTTCATGAGATTTAAGGCGTAGTTCCTTCGATGCAATTCCGAATTTCAAGGCGACAGCCTGGCGGTGAGAGATTAGAGGCTGGGATGAGACCCAACCAACCCCCAAATTTAGTGGGATGTGAGATTTCTAGCCAATGAAAGAACAAGAATTCAACCTCCAACCTCAATTATAACCTAGCCGTGCTCGGAGGCCGGTAGACTTTTTGCATGTGTGAATTGGAGGCCGGAGTGGACGGAAGAAGGTAGGGAGTATGTAGAGAGGTCTATAAGAAGCCCAAGACCCTCTCGAACGTCTATGACTGGTTTTTGAAAGATCCAAGGGCATCTTTGCCTTAGACATCATCCATCAAACAACCCACTCTACAACAACTACACACCCTTAATAGCCGTCAAGATGCAGGCCTTCTCCATCGTTGTGGCTATCGTCATGGCCGTTGTGGCTACTGTCTCCACCCCTGCGGAGGCGAGGGTAAGTCTTAAAGTCCCAGCACTGTATATAGACAGCTATTAACTCGTGGACCTAGCAAATGTCGCAAGGCCTAATCACGTCAGCGTGACATTCGGGGTTGGACAGGTTCGAGTTGATCTCGGTTTGCTTCCAAGACCAACACGTGCAGGACCTGTCCGTCTCCATAGCGCAGAAAGGCTACCCCGATATTGGATAACAACGGTATTTCGGGGGGCCGAGGAGTATGCGCATGGAATGAACGAGTTATGAAGACCACTTATGTTATGAACAATCGGTATTTGGCTCAGGAGTTGGACGGACGTTGAGGAGCGTTTTATGAGGACCAGTACTCGGGTCTGGCCACCTGTATATGAGCCACTCATTCCCCAACCACCAAGCGGTGACTATCATCAGGTCGCTGCAGGGTGTGTTAGCAGCCTCTTCAGGCCATTTTCATATGTCCCTTCATCTACCAACGCCTTCTCTATGACCATGTGAAGCCATTCCCTAGTGACCATTATAATACCGTAGCCAACCAATGCGCGAGACCGCTGATAATACACGATGCATGCGATTGTAAAGGATAACCCTCGTCAGACTCGCAGATTGTCGGGCATGGCGCTGTCGCCCCAAATATTCCGTGTTTCCTCCTCAACGGCCTTCATGGCAATAGCTACCTCCTCCAGTTTCTCGACAACATCCCTAACTCCCTGATCTATCTTCGAGAAGTAGCGATCATTCGCTTCTCTTCTATTTCTCGCGAGAAGTATATCCCTCTCCGTCTCCTCCTCAAGCTTGGCGCCTAGTCGCTCGCGGCCCGTTCCGCTGCTGCCAGGTCGTGGTACGCTTCCGGTTCCAACCGTGCTCTTTCCACCTTCCGTTCCCTCCGCCGCCGTGCCTACCGCCTTTCCAGCGTTAGCCGATATCGTCGTGCTCAGACCCGTCCCGGCAGCAGCAGATACGCCCATCTCGCCCAAAGCGCCCTTCAGGTTCGTCGCCTCATTCTTCGTCGTCGTCGCCGTCGCCGTCGTCTCAATCGCGTCCTCAGCCTCGCCGCGCGCCCACGCCTGCGCCAGCCTGACCTGTGCCGCGCGCAGCTCGGCCAGCTTGCGGTCGTGCTCCGGGCCGAAGACGTGCGTGCCGCCGCTCGCCGACAGCTCGACCTCTTCCAGCGTCGCCTGCATCTCGGCCCACAGGGCGTCGGTCCTATCGGCGGTGCGGGCGGAGTCCGCGGTCTGCAGCCGCGAGACGGCGGCGCGGTTGCGCGGGCCCAGCAGCGAGCTCGTCCGCGCCAGGGACGGCGCTGCCTGCGATTGCTGCGTCGTGGATGCGGCGGCGCTGGCGCTCGCGTTCTCGCGCACGTTCGAGGCCGAGGCCGATGCGGGCGGCGCGGCGGGCGCCGCGGCCATCATACCTGAGAGGGAGACATGCGAGGCTGCTGGCGAGGGATGCAGGAAGAGGCGAGGAGGGTCGCGAGCTTTGGATTTGCTCGGTGTTAATTTGGGAAGATCCATCGCTACATCTTGATGTGTAATAGAAAACGGTACGGTTCGAAGTGAAAAAGTAGACTTCTTTAAATATCCGTAGCTTCCGCGAAGAAAGGGTACCCAGGGAGAAAGATGCCGTGATTGATGAATAGAGTATAAATATGACCTGTTGATGAATAGATCGACGTGTTGGAAACTGCGAAAAGCGCGATTGAGTCTTGTCCCGAGGTATAAGCCACACTTAAATGCGGCTCAGCCACCGGAGTGGGTTAAGGTTTGGTTGTGCTAATTCTCCACAATAATGGGGCCACCAAATGGCCGCTCAGACCAGTCTGACCAGTATCGAACTAGGGCGAGGAAACCCTTAAGCATTTTTGCACCTGTGAAAAAAAATTAACCGAGAGACTTTACATCCACCAACCACTAGTACTTCCATTCAAGCATCCAAGCAAGACCTTCAACTCAACCCATCTCAAAGCGATACCACATAACACATCGGTAAGTCAATTACCCTTTCACGATCGACGATCAACCTACCATCATTCAATCGACTGCGCTCCATTCGAAAAATATAAAATAAAAATCAATACCATATTCCTCTCATTCGATCACCTACTGACTGCGCAACCCCTCTACAGCCATCATGGGTAAAGGAAAGCCTCGTGGTCTCAACGCAGCCAGAAAGCTACGACTGCACCGAAAGGAGCAGAAGTGGGCGGATCTCGGATACAAGAAGCGCGCTCTCGGTACCGCATTCAAGTCCTCGCCGTTCGGTGGTTCCTCCCACGCCAAGGGCATCGTCCTCGAGAAGGTCGGTGTCGAAGCCAAGCAGCCCAACTCCGCTATCCGAAAGTGTGTCCGTGTACAACTCATCAAGAACGGCAAGAAGGTTACTGCTTTCGGTACGAATACCTTGATTGTTTTCTACATTTATTCTAGCCACGGGGAAAGGAATTCGAGAGGAAAAAGAAAAAAAAAAAAAGAAGGACGAAATTGGCTAACACGATCTCACTACAGTCCCCAACGACGGTTGCTTGAACTTCGTAGACGAGAACGACGAAGTCCTGCTCGCTGGTTTCGGTCGCAAGGGCAAGGCCAAGGGTGATATTCCCGGTGTGCGATTCAAGGTCGTCAAGGTCTCCGGTGTCGGTCTATTGGCCCTATGGAAGGAGAAGAAGGAGAAGCCCCGCTCGTAAGCGGTCGGCCGGGGACGAAGGAAATGGAGTAAAACGTGCAACGAGAGAAGGTTCATTGGGCATGCGGAGTCGATACGGCTTGCTTTGTTTCATCACGGCATCAGAGGTTCGGGCCTTGATACTCATTCACAGGTAGACGAGATCCACGAATAGAGATCGTAAGTCGCCAAAGCAAAATTTGATATCTTTCAGATGTTTTGTGATTGTGATATGCTCAACCCGTAGTTCTATACCTAAGCGGACGTTATAATCTACAGTTTTCCCAGCCAGCTTTTATCTATGATCCGGATGCCTATGCCAGAGTCTAGTATATATGTACAGACTCACCAGTACACTTTCAACTCTCTATTTTCCCTTCTTCCTTGTCGTCTTCGGCGTATCTCAGCAGGTAATCAACCCCAAGTCCGAGGCTGATCGCACCACCAGTAATCCAACATCCATTAACGAACCACCACCAACAATCCTTGACGCTCTTCAAGTTTACCCTCGTTATCATCCATCCCAAAGCCAGCGCGGCACCTCCGCAACTACCGACGAAGAAAGCCGGGCCCGCGCCCGCCGCCATGCCCGCCGCTCCGAGGAGACCGATCTGAACAACAGCCAGCCCCGTCAGAACTTTCTTCGTATCAGCATCGTGTTTGAGCGCAATACTCTTGATGCCCGCCTTCGCATCGTCCTTGATATCCATGTGCGCGTAAATCATATCGTACAGCACGGTCCAGGCCACATTACTCGCGTACAGCAGCGCGGCGGCGCTCATCGCCGAGCTATTGGCCAAAAGATCGACGCCTAAAGCCGGAAAACCCATGACGGCGCCCCAGGAGAAGGTCAGCCCCAAAACGAACTGCGGGTAGTACGTCACGCGCTTGGCGAGCGGGTAACAGGCGACGAAGATAAGGCTCGGCACGCCGTAGAATAGGCATGGCAAGGGAAACTGCAGGAGTACGCCCAACCCGGCGAGTAGCTGCGCGCCGGTGTACGCGAGCGCGGCGAAGGGCGTTAGGGCGCCGCGCGCGAGGGGCCGGTGTTGTGTGCGGCGCACGTGTTTGTCGAGGTGCCGGTCCCAGAGGTCGTTGATGGAGCACCCGGCGCCGCGCATGATCAGCGCGCCGGCGAAGAAGAGGGCCGTGGTGCCGAGGACGGAGAGAGGGGGTGCTGCTGGGACGGCGAGGGGCGCGGCCATGAGCGTGGAGAAGAGGCAGGGGAAGAACAGGTAGTATGTTCCCGTCGGCTTGTCGATGCGGATTAGCTCCCCGTAGGGCACCCAGGATTTGGGCAGGTGGGAGAGGATGCCGGATGTGGGGGGTGAGTAGGGCGCTGCTACGGAGGGGGAGGATGGGGAGTCGATGGTGTGGGTTTGCCGGTTTGGCGGGTGTGATGGTGAGTGCGAGGGAGCTGGGATTATGTGTCTTGGATTGGGGAGGCTGAGGGCTGTTGTGGTTGGTAGCAGCCTTTGGGGATGGTGTGAGATGGAGATGCCTCTAGAGATATTGCGAGATTGGCTTGATAGTCGCCATGAGTTTAGCAGTGTCGAGCCACGAGATAGTAGGCACTTCGTGCCAGTAGCGGCATTGAGCCGAGGCATTGTGCCCGGTATCGTTATAGACTTCTGAGACTTAATTAGCCAGCTGAGTCTCTGAGGTTTCGAGCTTTGGGTAACAACTAATGGAAAAGGGGATAATATAAAGCGGTCTCTTAAGATAACTTATATGCCATATTAAGTTTTCTGGAGTTAACTAATCCAATTGGACATAGCACATGATTGTGGTATACGAATCTTCAGGACTGAATTTCTCGATACTGCTCAAGAAATCCATGGTGTTGGTTTTTGAGTGAAGTCACTAGTACCTCATGTATATGAATAATGGCGAGAAATGAGCGTTTACCTCTCGAATCCGGAATTTAACCTGTCACCTGAAACCCTCAGCTACATCTCCCCAGTTAGAAACAATGGCTTGCTCAAAGTCGTTTTCGAGAAATTGTTCTAAAGTCATTATCAAAAAATCAATTTTATGTAAGCTCAAATCCGAGCTGCCGGGATCCATCCTAGCCGGAGCTTTCTAGCTCCAACGGCATTGGTGGGGTAGATATAGTGGGGTAAATGTAGTAGACTTGTACCTAAGTATCTTTAATTGTCGTCTGTCAGTTATTGCCATAGCTCTTTCCTGGCGCGGTTCCCGTCATCGCATTTTCTTTTTTGTCACAGCTGTGAATTAATTTTTCGTCACAATTTCTCAGCTCAGTCCCAAGCAAGTTAATAAAGTTAATAATGTCGGCATTCGAATTCTTCTTCGTAATAAGTACCCAAACACCGGATAGATTGAGTCATCACCAACTGATACTGTCTTCAACGCGAACTACGTAGAGGCGCGTCTAGAGGCAATCGTCGCCATCTTCACGAACCCCGCTGTCGGCTGTTAACTATCGATGGACGATTTCAATCTGCAACTCAACTTCCACAACGTTACTTCTAGGATTGTAATACGTTGCTAAGATGCCGACCGCATTACATCCCCAAGCCAAATTCGATCCCATACCTCCAGATCTCGACCTCCACGCACTCGTCGATCGCACTCCAAACTTCGACTGGGTCGTGCGCATCTCTACTACCCAAATTAGGCGCCTCGGTCCCTCCGGCTTTGAGAAGCTAGTTCAGTTACATGTCATCGAGGGGGGTCGACCGTTGGTCATAGAAGGATGGAATAAGGTTCTTCCAGATGATCTATTCAGCGCAGCATGGCTGGAGAAAACATACGACAAGAAACGTAAGTCCTACCCCTATTGCGAAGTGCGTTCACATATACTCATATGTATTGGCAGAGGAAAATGTTCGCGACATAGGTGCACAAGCCGATATCCCAATGACCACGGGTCATTACTTGCGATCCATGCGACAGCTGACCAAGCAATGGACCCCTACTAATTACCGTGATGAGAGGCGACAGCGCCTTTACTTGAAAGACATAGATTGCCCTCCCGAGTGGTACGATCATCTAAAGAAAGTCATCCCCCCGAACGTTTTTTATATGAACGACAACATCAGCGAGAACCCAGGCGCAGACGCTCGAAACGACGACATCTTTGGCGCACCAGAGAAGACACCTGCTGTGGCGGGTGATCTAATGAGTAGCCTTCCGGAGGAAATGCGTGCGCAGAATCTCATGTGCTATATCGGGCATGAAGGCACGTACACCCCTGCGCATCGAGAGATGTGTGCGAGCTTGGGTCAGAACATTATGGTCGAAGCTTCTGGAGATAGGCATGGAGAGAAACCTGGCAGCTCTATCTGGTTTATGACCGAGACGAAGGATCGCGAAGTCATTAGAGAGTATTTCCTCTCCATGCTCGGCCATGACATCGAGATCGAGAAACATTTCGCGCAAATCAATGCTTGGAAGAAAGCCAATTTCCCCGTCTACGTCGTCGAGCAAAAGGTTGGCGATTTCATTCTGATACCTCCCCTGGCGCCTCATCAGGTTTGGAATCGTGGAACGAGGACTATGAAAGTCGCATGGAATAGGACTACAGTTGAAACTCTCGACTTGGCCCTTCATGAGGCCTTACCAAAGGCGCGACTAGTGTGCCGAGATGAGCAGTACAAAAACAAGGCCATCATTTACTATACTCTAGAAAAATACTACAAGGAACTTCAGGCGTCTGAGGAGAATGCCGAAGTGGGATGGTTAGGTCTCGGCCAAGAGTTAATGCAAAATTCGGCACGCATAAGACAAATGGCTCATGACTTCAAACACTTATTTGGTCTCTTCACTGAGATACTCGTTGACGAGATGTTTGGTTACAAGCAGAACAATGTTGAGTTCATCCCGTTTGACTCGAACATTACGTGCTCATATTGTCGATCCAACATCTTCAATCGCTTCCTAACTTGCAAATGCTGTGTGCGCACACTAATTAATGGGGATGAGGACACTTACGACATTTGTATGGAATGTTATGCTATGGGTCGCTCGTGCGTCTGTATCTCTGGCCTTCAATGGTGCGAGCAGTGGAAATGGTCCGATCTCATTGAGAAACATGAGACGTGGAGGGCCATGGTGATACAACAAGATGGTTATGTTGATATCAATTTATCTCCTCAACCCATCGAAATTGCGCGGAAGAAAACAGGCAAGAAATCGGTGGCGCAAATTGCGCAAGAGCAACTTCGAAGGAGACCTTGGAACGATATCACGAAACCACCGGAGCCTCAAGCTGAAGAGTCCGAACCCGAAGTTGATGATGAGGGCCGCGTCAAGAAAAAGTCGCGATCGAGACGAAAAGCTAAGAAAGGCGACGTATATCGTTGTCACGTATGTTGCCACAAAGACTACACGTATAAGCTGAATTTTTGCACAACCTGCCAAAATGCGTACTGCTATGGCGTTTTATGGAGAGCATTTGATATGATGCCTCAAACAGCTATGGAGATAGAGCACTGGCAGTGTCCCAAGTGTCTCAATATCTGCAATTGTGGGACGTGTAGACAGGGTGGTAGCACAGTTCCATACGTTCCAAAGAGTACGCTCCTTGGCCATGATACGCGTCCGATCGCAGATGATCGTAGCGTCGAATCAATCGTTGACTTCCGACAACACAACCTGAGCTGGCTGAAAGCTGCCGGGGAAGAGAATCGGAGCAAAGATACGAGGCGCATGCAACGATTGAAGCAGCAGGCAGATGCTGCAAAAGCCAATGATCCATTAGCGTCATTGGAAGCCGCGGACGATGCCCCTCATGACATGGACACGGCTCTCCAAGATTCAGCCATTAATGGTTATGGGGATGAAGATCGTGCAGTCCTACAGCTTGCCAACGCTGTTGCTGTCAATGAGCCTGGAAATGGCCATGCACCAGCTGCTGATGTACCGGACCATGAGAATCAACCAGAAAATCATTTTGTGGACGCTGACATGTCCGGTATTCAGAATGGTGAAGGAGACTCATCTTACCCAGATCCATCTCAGTATGGTGATCCATCAGTACCTGGAGTCAGCCGCGAACGTATGATGGGATTAGGATTCTACGATCAAGATGAGAGTGCAGACAAGATTTTGTTTGAATCATTCCAAATGCCTACTGCCGATGTTCTCAATAATGAGCCGGAAATATCCGACTTTGTCAAGAAGACCCTTCGACTAGCCAAGAGAAAGGCAAGGCTTGAGATAAACGACGATCCCGATTTTAGGGGTCCCAGAAGCCAGCCGCGCAAGAAACCTAGGACTGGAAATATTGATCAACTCGTCAACTTAGATCCGGCATTACTTGGTTCTCTTGGCAGTGGCAATGGCATTTCTACGCCAACGAGAGTGACCGCTCCGAACGACCACAGCGAACAGCCAGTTATTGAGGGCGCAGAAGCGCAATCTGAAGTAGCTGAAGGAACCCCTGTGTCTGTTCCCCCGCCTAAAAAGATAAGGCCGCGTCTCCCTGCTGATCCCTTGCGGCCTACCTTACGACACGCAAAACCGATGGTGTCATACGTGGATGCAGAAGAGCCCGCTGAGGATCCAGATGATCGTGTCCTTATTAGAGCTCTGAGAAACCTCGAATCAGAAAACGAGGATAACGCCCCAGAAGAGGAAATAAACCCTGTGGATTTGGCAGCCGACGCAATGAGGGCCTTGACGCAGCTTCCAGTACACGAGGGAGAAAGCTCGGCGACTGCTAAAAGTACCCCGCAGCCTGGAGCCAAAAGGCGAGGACGGCCACCCCGAAGCTCCATTGGAACAGCCGTCACCCCGTCCTCAGTTCCATCTACAGGTAAGAAACGTGGTCGCCCACCGGGACGCCCAGGGAAATCTACAATTAACGGCGCCGAGAATGAAGACATCACTATGGTAGATGCTGGTGTATCTGACGCTCACAATGCTCCCGCGGCCACCGATACTCCTAATGTTACTCAGAATGAGAACGAGGTTAGCGTAGAGGAACTTGAAGCTCAACTAGAGCGAGAGGAGCGAGAGTTGGCTGAGGCAAATCGGGACGTAGAGGACTCGCGACCAACTACAGCCACCTCAGCGACACTACCTCGCGAAGAGCCCTTAAAAAGACGAGGTCGACCTCCAAGACGATCCCGCGCACAACAATCACCTATAACACCAAACCCCGTCGACCTAGAACCGCCTCCGGACACACGCTTCATGTCCATGAGAGAACGAGCGGCTCTAAGGGGTAAGAAGTTCAAGATAGGACAACGCCGGCCAAGAGATACTGCAACGGGAAGCCCCGCTACGACATCGGCCAAAGGAACTCCTACGACTACGGCTGCACAGGCCAAAAAAGATAAACCCATACCCGAATCTAACGTCGTTGAGGAACCTGCTAGGCCAACTCCCAAGAACGGTCGCCCAGAGCTGGTGGACGATAATTTCGAGCCTGCTGTTGTGGAGATCGAGGATTCGTCTTCGCCTAGTCCCACGCCAGAACGTGATGTTCCGCCACAGCCGCGGCCTGTTAGGAGGTCGGGCGGCCCGACAGTCGTCAGGCTGGATTTCTCGGACGATAGTGTTCCGGAAGACTCGGGGAGCGATGACGACAGCGACGGCGATGTTCCGGCTAAACCTCGTTACACGGCAACACGCGGCGGTCGGGGAGGTGCAAGAGGGAGAGGAAGGGGTAGGGGCAGAGGTAGGGCGCGAGGCCGCGTCTGAATACGTACTCAAGCTATGAGATTACGGAACGGTTCGAGATGGAAGCAATGGAAACTGTACTTACGGCGTTGGCTCCTTCGGGCGGCGTATATTGTGCGTATGGTTTTAAAGGTGTGTTATTTTGTTGGGCATGATTCCCTCAACTTCTTTTCCGCCGTGGCGCTCGACGGCGTTCTTTCGCCCCCTTTTTTATGGGGTCTATAGTATATTGCTGAATACCCAAAATGCTATTTACATTTAATTATTATGCCTGTGATAGTTGTAGAAGAATTATTCAAGTCGAGGATTCCCTCTTAGATTGTTCTCGTGGGTTATAATTCAATGTTCCCGATTAGAATCATCTTTACAAACGACTCTAGACGCCTTCTTCTTAGTTTCTTCCGCCCATCCTCTTTTAATTGCGTTTCTTTTTAAATAAATCCCGATAAACTTGTATTTCATTTAACTCAGCTCTTCAAGTCAGGCTTCACAATGTAGTTGACATCGTTCATTCTCCCCCATTTCCTAATGATGTTTTGCTTCCCCATATGATTACCTATATTATGGGGTATTATTTGCCGGTATTTTGCACCACGCTATATGACCCAAGTATTTTTAGTTTACTCGGTAACACCATCACTCTCCCTGCGAGCCCTTCAGGATTCTATACCCGGGGCTCTATAGTTGATTTAGCGTGACACTATTTTGACGGCATATGTTTCGGACATATAAAATGTCCCGATACCCCAATACCTGTTCAAGATAGCTTCATACGGATATATCAAGGTATCCTCGAGACGAATGACGAACAAGATGTTAAACATCATAATTTACAACTGATTGGCCCTTGTATTTCCTACTTGATAATTACCTCTCCTAATAATTTCAATATTACCTGCGTAAATTCAGAGTACGAACTCTTGGTTCCTACTTAAGGGTTACTGATATCCTATATCTAGGATATTTTGTTGAAAAACACTCGTACCTACAGGTAGCCATCTAGTATCAGGTAGGTACCTATTAATTGAATAGCGTTGCATCAGCTGTTCAAAATGTGAACATCTAAGTACCGGCAATCCGGTAAGTATCACGTAAGGACGGTAGTTTGAGATAGCATGTGGCGAGGTTGTAATGTTGTACTTGGAGAACCATCTGTGCGGATGTGATCGAGACATGTTCTGGCTCACAAAGAAGCACGGCAGTTATATTATATAGGTAACAAAACGTCGAATTGATTCTCAGCTGTAGCTCGCTAACGTAGGAATACTAGTGGCTCTTCAGGGGCCACCTAGCTGATTCAACTCCCTGTTCCGATACAATATTCCATGTAAGCATTCGATCATCCAAGACGACGCGAATAAAGTTATTGGAAAGCAAATAGGAGTCATGTGTCTTTATTATCGGCGTTAAGACATTAAAACCAAGTTTCAAAAGGACCATTGCTTGGGGAACGGGGTAAAATAACGATAGTCCTCGGTAACAGGGCTTCGGCTATACTAATAAGCATCCCTCCACATACTGGGATGTTCTCATCATGCCTATTATGGAATGTGTAATACGACCCCAGGTTATCAACTACTTCCCCGCGATTTAAGAGATGGGGGTGGTCGAGAATCCCCCGAAACCTTGGCTGGGGAATTTGCGATCGTTGACTTATGTGAGATGTGACCGCGAAAACGCGAAGACGCAATCTCGAACAAATAGCAGAAGATAGAAGGTCGTGTAACGTTCATATACGACTGACGATACATCGGCCCGCATCGCCCCTTGTGTTATTGACATCCTCTCTCTTTCATCCTCTTGGCTTCCCAAGCACCTGGTACAGCTGAATTAAAAGAAAAAAAAAAGATGGCGTCAGAAGCCGCCGCGCAGAGTAAAGACCACCACCTCCTGCATAGTCACGCGCACGAGGAAGACATTCCAGGGACCGTGAATCTGAAAGCCGCTGGTACGTTGCCCAAAGAAGCCTCTTCAAACCCAGTGAATATTACCTAAACTCCGCTCTGGATACTAACATGAGTACACGTAAAAGAGGGCGACGATGTCGCGTACGGGCAAGCCCTCTTCCCGGTTCCGGCCGAGGATCCCAACGACCCGTTGCAGTGGTCCAATTTCAAGAAGACGATGATCCTGATCATCTGCTCTTTTTATTCCTTTCTAGCGAACTCCTCGCTCATCGGCCCCTCTCCGTACATCGACCTTTGGGCCGAGGAGTTCGGGATATCGACGACCAAGGCCTCCGAATTGGTCTCTTACCCTAATCTGGCGTTTGGCTTTGGTATGTGTCGCCGCCTTCGAGAGTCGAGTGAACGCTAGTAGAGAAGTTGTGTGTGTGCTAATGCGAGAAAGGCTCCTTGATCTTCGTGCCCATGTACTTGAAGTACGGTCGCCGACCTGTAATGCTGTTTTCTCTCGTTTCGGTAAGACGCGCCAGAATCTTAAATCCCCGAAGCAGAGGTTCTAATGTGTAATAGTTTGCCGCAGGCTTGATAGGAGCATCTCGATGTACCACGTACGGCGGGCTTCTTGCTGCGAGGATAGTTCATGGATTCGGTTCTTGCGGTAGGTAAATTTGAGTCTTCCCCCTTTCTGACTCGTCTTGAGGGTTAGAACTTTCCTCTTGGATGGACTAATCCACAGCCCTCGAGATATGTTTCAAGTATCTGAACATTTCAGCTGCGTAGAAATTTCCTAACTCAGTAATAGTTTGCGAGGCCTTACCCGTTCAATTAGTGAATGACATATTCTTCCTGCATGAAAGGGGGAAGAGAATCGGATACTATACAGGTATAGCGAGTCCAGGATTAGCCTTTACCCAATCTGTATCTAACTTCCAATAGTCTGCTTATGTCTCGGAACCTTTGGATCGCTTCCAGCTGGATACATGCTGGCTGGTGGTTATGGCTGGAGACTGTTCTTCTACGTGGAGTTTGCGTTCGCGATGGCGCTTCTCATCCTAGCTTTCTTCTTTGTTGAGGAAACATCCTATAATCGGAAGGCCTTCACATACCCTTCGACGCCGCCAAACGATACAGAGAAGGAGGGAGTCTCGGAAATTGAAAAGGGGTCTCAACATGCTGACCTAGTTGTCCCTCCTCGTAAAAGTCTCTTGCAGACACTAAGCCTGTGGGGAAGGGTCGACAACGACGTACCCTTCTTCAAGACAATGATTCGCTCGTTCACTTACTTCCGTACGTAGCATCAGGGGATCTCGTCTCTGGGTCTGTATTGCGGCTGACTGGTAATTTAGTTGTACCGCAATCCTTGTGGGTAATTACTACTTTTGGAATCAATGGTGAGTGATGAAGTATCCCGATCTGAAATGCGCTTCCCTTCATTTTACATCACCCGCGGTATCCTATTCTTTTCCTTGGGGCTAACAGGTTTCCAGTATGTTACGTTACAGTCCATTGTCCCGTCATCTCGATCTGTTCATCTATCGAAGCTTGAAAATATAGTTATTGGAGTAGTATCAAGGCCTGGTTCGTGTAGAGTGCTAACAGCCAGCAGATTGGTCTTTCGGCCTTGGCCTTCTCTTACACATTCCCAATTTTGATCGTTTCGCCACCCTATAATTGGGCCGTCGTAAGTCATCCTTCGTGGTAACATCATTCCGGCGCCTATGCAGCTCCTAATCTATACGTAGACAAACTCTGGACTTTTTGCTATTGCTGCGGTGGTGGGCTACGGGTTGGCCGTTCCTTTTACATCAAGTTCAGATAGACTAGCCGCGTACTTCACCAAACGTAACAACGGTATCCGAGAAGCCGAGATGCGTCTAGGTGTGATGCTGCCGGCAATGCTAATTGGGCCGGCTGGAATTGTTCTCTACGGTCTTACCGCGGAAAGGGGTCTGCATTGGATATGCTTCTTTGTGGGTGGAGCCATGAACTATTGGGCTGCGTACTTCTACTTCTCTTTCACGCTTGCATATGCCGTAGATTCCTACTACGCTAACACATCTGAGATGCTGATTGCCATGAACATCGGCAAGCAAGCCATCAGCTTCGGACTCGGATTAAAAGTGCTAGCGTGGGTATTGGAGAGCGGCTACGCTGTCGTCATCTCGGGAGCCTTTGGAGGCGTACTACTTCTAAATAATCTCTTCCTCCTGTTTTTCATGATCTGGGGTAAGAAGCTGCGGAAGTACCTGTCAGAAACGTGGCTGGCTAGGTTGCATTTCCGAAGCATTCGGGAGGTTACAACCCATTAAATGTAGAACGTGGACAGCTGGAAGACGGGGCACAGCGATCAACATTAGGGGCAAATTTATCTCCTAGAACCAACATATCTTCAACCATGAATACGGGAAGAGGGAAACGCGTGGAGAATCTAACTAGTTGAGATTTGTTTACCAAGGAAACTAGCAATTCTAGAAATTTTGAATAGCCCTATGCTGGGGAGTCGTACGATCTTCGTTGGCCAGCCTTCCAAAAAACCAACTGCTGAGCTTAAAGCCTAGGAACCAAACTAATGCAGCTCATACAGGTGGCGGATTCAGCGGAAGCGTTAATGGGCTCCGCGCGGCCCCAACGGTCCGCAGCGCACAGAATTCCCGCCCCTTTACCGCTGGGGCCGGTCAATATTGTTGAGTATGATTGTGTGTTCACCGACGAATTGATACCTGTTATAGGAGATTACACGGAGGGAAACTTGTATTTCGTTTCAATGTGACCAGGAGGCGAATAAGGTCATTTGCTGTCAACTTCATACCTTAGCGGCTGGGACACTCTCGCTTTCCAAGGCTTCCGAGAGGCGCGTAATAAATCAACTTCTTTGACATGACGTCTTCCTGCGTTCGCGTACATGCTGAAGTTGTTCCTCGGAATAATTCCTACGTCCCGTTCCATACCGCTCTTGCATAAGAAGCTTGTTAGCTGAATTTAGGTAGTCAGTTGGATCAGTCACGTAGCATGTTAGTTGACAATACAAGGATAATCTGCATGGCTTACGGTATGCAGTCGGCACTAATTACAATGGAGAACGGAACTTCAGATGAAAAGATTGCTTGGGACCCATAGGGGCCTGGAAATTCTCCGCGCCTCTAAGCAAAAAGACCCCTGGGACTAGGTATCGTTGGAATTGATTCACTGCGATGGCACATAACATTGGGGTATGCGTTTATTCTCAAGAAAATACCACAGTAGTAAGCTGAAACTATTAACATTATTTCAAGTGAATTCTCATTAAACCCCAATTCCTTATTACGAGAAAGATGGAAATATCTTTGGGCGGACCACATATAATGGTGTGATTGTCGATACAGACTCGGGCCTAGAATCCGAGTACGCCAGTACGCCGCCTTCAGATCTGGCTCAGGCACAGGATCGTGGATCTAGCTTTATTCCACCTAGATCTGTCAGTGGAGAACTTTATTTATTAATGGACCTGTCAAAGTCCGCCACTGTCAAAACGCCGGCATGATGCAGTGTGACGGTTCCCGATTCGGCAATGAAGCATTAGCTGCGGCAGTCATCGAATCAAACGTTGAGGCTCAAGCCACAAGCAATTTAAAGCCTTAGAGCTGATCATGGGCGTCCAGTCATTACGGAATGGTATTTCATAATAGGTAAACAGGGCTGGGGCCTTTGCGGGGATTGCATATTCGCCGTCTAAGTGGCTGGCCCACCCTAGCTAGGCACACACACACGTATGTACATACGCGTTGTACAGGAAAATAAGAAGGGTGATTGCATGAAGAATTTTTGTGTGTGAAGAGAGATGAGCCAAGCTTTCCCGTGAAACATGAGATGTAGGGTTCGCGGGAGAGGCTTGCATAAAACGTCAAATACCGAAACATATAATATGACAGAGTTCAATTTGAACCTGATATCATGTCAGTAACATGAGGTTTTGAAAAACGAATACGCGTAATTTGAAAATGAGATATCCTATTTTGTGTGCTAGTCCATCCCTAATAGCGGAGCCTCGTATAGGCAATTCAGGACAGCCAAGAGGGAACGGTGTAGGTAATGTCGTGACGAAAAGGCATTCTGCCAGTTGTGTTGTCCTGAGCCCTGGTCTGCTTACGTATGTTAAAAGAGCGGCATGAATGGAACAGAAAAAACAGCCTTCGACGTCACCTGCGAAGGCTATTAAATTAATCAACCAAAGTTGAAAAGCGTACGATTGCAACATTGCGTTGTCATCGTGCTTGAGTCTGATTGGCTGCTTGGTACCAGGAGCTTAAGCTTACCTTCTTGGGAACAACTCTTCCAACTTGGTGCTGCTGTCGATCTATTCCCTTGTTGAGTAACGGAGCTGGTCCCGTCAGGCTCTCGAATCTCTAACTACCCTTGTGTCCTGCATTCAGCTCTTGAGCTCCTTCGAAATTGAATGCCGCTATAGCGATGTTTGGTTCACAGAGATGGACCTGATAGGCGCATCGCTCTCACCTCCTTTCGATACGGTCCATGCTTGAACATGGGAAGCTATTCCCACAGCCCGACGTTGCATCCTGGTGCTGTCAATCTCAACCACTCAACCAAAAACTTGAATGGGCCTTCTTGAGAAGCCTGGGCCATCAGATGTCCTGGTCATGAACGGAGAAGACAGCCCGGAGGAAGGTTGGTTTTCGAGTATAAGAATCTGTTGTCTTCCTGTCTCATCTGGACTTTTTTTCCTCCATCACCACCACCATCAACAGCATCAATCTTCCAAGTCAGCCCTCACTTCTGTCTCTTGCACCATCCGCCGAATCTCAAGGTTCAAAATAATCCAACACTACCATCAAAATGCAGTTCACTACCGCCATCGTTGCCTTCATGGCCACCGCCGTCATGGCTACCCCCGGCTACGCTGGTGATGGCAGCTACGTTGCCTGCAACCCCGGCCTCTACAGCAACCCCCAGTGCTGCGCTACTGATGTTCTTGGTGTTGCCGACCTTAACTGCGCGACTCGTAAGATTCCCTGAAACCTAGAATCGGAAAATCGAATATCTGCTAACATAGTTCCACTCTAGCCTCCACGGAGCTCACCAGCGCTACCCAGTTCAAGGCTGCCTGCGCTGCCATTGGCCAGCAAGCTCGCTGCTGTGTCATCCCTGTCGTAAGTAACAGTAACTTCCTACATCTGCCACACGCACGAACTAACAACATCTACAGGCTGGACAGGATGTTCTCTGCCAGACTCCCGTCGGCATCTAAGTGGTGGTCTTAGGGCGATGACGGAAGGCTCTTGGTGAAGAACGACAATCTTGGGACAGAAAGCTACCTCGCTATCCAAATACATCGCGACCCGCCTTCGGTGTAATTAACAGAATGGGCCGCGGTCATAGGAGGTGCAATGATGCAGTTGTGATGGGTTGTCTTTCAAGCTTGTCTTCTCTTCTCGGTATCTACATTGCATAATATTAGCGTCTAGTAATATCAAGCGCTCAACCCCCCAAAATTCTTCACTTAGCCTTTGTCATTTGTGAAATATGTTACCTACTCATTCAATTTTGTGTGAACTGACTTGATTACCTCGGTATCTACGGAGTAGGTATTTACCCCTTTCCCCGTAAATACGTAGGGCGGTGTACTATGCCAAGTCTATTCGTACCCATTCATTGTCTGCTTACGTATACCAGCCATGAATTTGAAGGAATCGGCGAGTAGTACTTACCTACTCATGTTTGCGGATTTTGCTATGTACTTACCTAAGCACGAGGAATAAAAAACTTCATTGATATGCGATTCATTTTTGTGCTGCGCTTTCTCCGTAGTTCCGAAGGAATGGTTCCGGCGGGTACTGCCGGAGTCGGTCCACACTAGGTAGGTAGCGATAGTCTGTCTCCGCAAAATCTCGCCTCCCTTTCAGGCTTGTTCCTTCCTTTTCGGGAACATTACCACGCAGCCACGCAGCCACATCCCCGGTAGCCGGGACACCTCCTTCTGGATTCGGTCTTGAGACAGATACTGGAAGGTGCGGAGCATACCTGATCCATTAATTGGCAACATTGTCGTGCGGCCGCCGGACTGGAAGGTGGATACTTGGCCTTGTTGAAAACTTCGGTATCCCAGCGTAAATCAGTTGCCCCACGGCTACGGGGCAAACAATACTTCAGTGGGTAACCGGTAGATAACTTATTTCAGCCTTGAGATTGCTTAGGGCGCAGCCATTTCTACGGAAATAGAGTACTGCAGTATTGGGCCCTCATTTAAGAACTACGGACCACACATGATTACTTTAAGCTGAGTGCCTATACGGGAACCATCTTGGAGAGACATCTGGGATTCTTAATCTGTCGGGTACTATGAACAATGGCGAAAGCCAGGTAACGTCTCATCCTCAATAACTTCCAGGTCGTCAACTTTAGCTATCCTTCCACGTGCAAGAGCATCCATCGAAATGGCATTCGGCGATAAGCCAATCATCTCCCCAACGCCCATGGCAAGATCACCAATGACATGACCGGGAAAAAACACACAATAGAGAAACATAGAAAAGAAAGAGAATGGAAATTTCTCAAGTGGTATCTCAGGTAACAAAAAGCCTGCTACGCCTAGCTAAAGCTCTCCGCCCGGCACCTCGTGTGCCGCGGCGTCGAGGGGAAATGATAACGTGAAGGTAAAAGGTTCCAACAAGGGACATTGCTTGCGCAATGTCATTCCATAAACACATCCTAGCTGTGATTCGTTCGTATCCCGTTCAGATCGTTCGTGTTTGTCTGCGGTGGAAGATGTAGGGTGGTTGATTAAGTGTTAAAAGGTTGTGAGGTATGGTTTCTGGCTTTTTTTGCCAGTAAAATCGCCATAAGCAACTCGGGATATGAACAAGTTCGACATCCCGAGCAGAAAAGGGCTATGAGACTCCTTAAACTCCTTGCCAAATATGCTGCATGTGCTCGAAAAGGGCGGTAAAGCAGAACTCCGGATAATCAAGGTGGCGGGCCAACCGAGGGTGGAGTAAAAGGTACGCAATAATAACAGCAAGACATATAAGAAAGGCTGCTAAAAGCATCCCACACCAACCCCGCGACTAAAAGCAGTTGAGGCTGCCCTTCTTCTTTTTCTTGTTGTTAATTGCATTCATACGTTCCTCAAGGTGGGTTCTCGCCCTTTCAGCGTCTTGCCGTTTCTTGCGTTCCTCCTCAATCTGGTGAAGACTGTCGCGCCAACGGTTGTCTTGTTGAGGGCGTTCCTTGAGCTCTTTGACTTCTTTCTCAAGCTCTTGCGCACGCTTTCGCCAGGCCTCACTATCGGCCTTGCTCTTCTTGGATTGGTTCTCCAAATCGGTGAGAGCTTCTTCCAAGGTGGCAGTTAATTGTCTCTCGGCCTTTAGGTGCCTCTCGATGCTCTGGATCCTAGCTTCCTGATCTTCCCGGATTTGGGCTAAGGCAAGGTCGTGACTAGTGGGCCGACCACCAGTGGGCGTCGGCGGCACACCCTGTGTTGGAGACGCCGCACCAGCAGGCGGTAGAGGAGGGAGGGGAATAGCGGGGGGTGGAGACGGCAAAGAGACGACAGATGCCGTCTTACGGACCTGCGAGCTCGTTGAGCCGGTTCTCTTCGGCGTATCACCATTTGCAACCTCATCGAGACGAGCCTAATGAAACGTTAGTTGAAATTGAAGCGATATGTGAAGAGGCAACTCTTACCTGGAGGGCAGACATCTCGTCCCGAAGGGTGTCCAGTTCTGCTTGTGCCTTAATTCTAGCTGCATTAGCTTCCTCCAATTGCATGTTACGCTCTGTTTGGAGCGTAGACAATCGGTTATTTGTAAGCTGAGCTTGGTCGTAGTTGGTCTGGAGCTGATCTTCCAACTCTTCCACTAGACGAGAATGCTTCTTGTTCTTATTCTCAAGGTCTGCCATCCTCTTCTTAACTGCTGTCAGCTGCTCCAAAACAGAGGGGTATGGGCTCTTCAAGCTCTCGCCGTCTGAGTGAAGCATGTCGTTAAGCGAAGACTTTACAGCCTCAAGATCGCGCATGATGGTGTTATTGATAGCGGAAAGCTCTTCAATGTGACCTTCAAGCTCGACTGATTTCTGCTGTTCGATAGCTAGAGCTTTCTGGTCTGCTATCAGGTACTCGATACGTTCACTAATCTTTTCGAGGCTAACATCGAGGCCTAGGGCGAAAGCCACTTGAGTAGCGATCTTCATAAGTTCGTCGCGAGCTTCAGCAACATCACTTTCTAGCAATTTGATGTTTTCGGCGTGCTCTAGCATGAGTTCATTGACTTGAGCGTCATACTCTTCCTTGGAGCTAGTGCTAATTGCGTTGAGTTCCCTGGCATGGTCCTCGTGTAACTGAGCTAGGCTCTCTTCGTGTGCCTTCAAGGCTTCCTGGTGCTCTGTAATCTGGGTTTCGAGGCGAGTAACAAGTTGTTGGTAGCTTAGAGACTCGGTAGATGCAATATCGCGCGCCTTGGAGGCTTCTTCGAGCTGCTCCTTTGCTAGAGCATGCGCTTGTTCTAGTTGGGCCACCTTAGTCGCATTGCCGCCAATGATTGTCTTAAGCTCGTTGATCTCGTTACGGAGTGAAGTGATGAGATTCTGGTGCTTGGTTTCCACCTCCTTTGACTCCTCATCTGTCTTTGCGTGTTCTTGAGACTCATTAAGCTTTCCATTAACAAATGCGATTTCTGCCTCAAATTCACTAATGGTCTTCTGCATCTGTTCCTCGGCAGACTGCAATGCATCTAGAGCAGATTGGTGTTTATCTTGCCAGGTCGAGAGTTCGGCCTGAAGATGCGCAATCTTCTCTTCCTGAGCAGCACGTAGCTCATCGTCTTGGCTACTACGGTCCTCGGCCTGCGGTAGCGACATCCACTCGGCTTTACCAGTGGCGCTAATAGATGCTCGCAAGGCTTCTAGTTCGGAAACAAGCTCCTGTTCGCGAGTGTCGTGAGCTTCCTTCATTCCTTGGATCTGTTGCTCATTCCTCTCCAGCTGTTCTCTCAATGCGGCAACCATGGACATGTCCATGGGACTCGACTTCAAGCTAGATCGTTCGCGCGTTAGTCCCGTGATAATTGTCATCTTGGTTTCCATTTCCTTCTTGGCGGTCGCAACATCGGCCTCCAACTCCTGAATGCGTTCAGACCTAACGTGTAACTCGTGCATAGCGGCGTTAAGGTTAAGATCGAAATTCTGCATGATATCAGGTTGTTGCTCGAAGTTCTCGGCGGCGATGTTTCGGAGCGTTGCGAAAGATCGATGGGCCCTGTCAATAACTAGGACGTTTTGACTAGACTTCCGGCGTATCACTGGTGTGGCCATCCTTGGAGATGGTGGCTCCGCGTATTTCGCCTTCGCAACTTCGGTCTTGAGCTCCTCAACCATATCTAGCGTCTCCAGATGCTTTTCCTCTAATTGAGCATACCTGTCTGCGAGTTCTTTTTCGGCAGCCTGTTTCTCATCTGCTAATACTTTCAGTCTTTCTAACTCAGCAGCTAGAGCCTCACTGTTATCACTGCTAGCCGTTCCCGTCACAAGCGTCTCTCGAGACTCGGAAGGCTTATGGGTCTCGATCACCGGAGTATCTACAGTAGTAGGGGAGTCCATAGCTGAGGATAATTCCGAGGAGAGCGATCGCGATAATAACGTTGTATCTTTGATGTCGCTCGACCTCACATCGGATAAAAAACTCGACGGCCTCGTCTGGTTAGGAGAAGTAATTGATAGGAGCGAATCGCGGTGGCGGTTTGGATGCCGCGCCTCGTCGACCTGGTCTTGCAGTTCCGCTAACGTCCGCAACGCCTCTTCATACTTAGCATGAAGCATGTCGTACTGGTTAACTGTCGACTCATGTTCAACTCGCAGAGAAACCAATTCTTCGGTTACACTTTCGAGCTTGTCGGCAACGAACTTGGTTTGAGCGGGGCTTTGGGGCGGATAGTCGGTATCTGGCATAGTCTCCCCTAGATTTTCGCCCGGCGTCCGAGGCACCTCATGATCACCAGCATCCCCTTCAGGTTGGACATGCTCACTAACTTCTTCCTCGGTACCTTCGGCCACTTCGGGAAGGACACCTCTAACACCTAAACTGGGCCGACTCGAGTGGCTCTTGTGCGATCGCTCCGAGAAAGTACGACGATGTCCGATGCCATTGCTATGCTCGGATTGGGTATCGGACTGCTTGCCGTCCTGGTGGATGTGATCCAATTCGTGGAGAAGATTGTCAAGCTTTCCGAGACTTCGTTGGCGTTCGATAACCTGCTCAAGACGATCAATTTCGCGCTGCATCAGTTCCTGGTCCTGGTCAGACTCCGCAAGTCTTTCCTCAAGGGTGGAAATGTATTCCTCGGCGGCGGCTTCATTTTCTCTGATTCGAGCGATCTCCTTCCGTAATTCCAGAACGATAGTAGCATTCTTCTCTTCCCCGGAAGTGTGACCATCAAGCTTGGTCTCCAGGTCATGAAGATAACTCTCTGTGTTGGCTTCGCGATCCATCACTTTCTGTAGACGGGCTTGCAATTGAGTATTGAGAGTTTCAACGTAAGCACACTTGGTCTCCTTCTCTAGTAGATTGGTTTCAGTGTTTGAGAGGGTGGCCCGTGTGCTGGTGAGGGACTGCTCGAGCGTCTGAATCGTTTTCTCATACTCTAAAACAACCTGTTCAACGGCCTGAGCGAAAGAATTAGAGCGGTTTAGCCTTTCGGTTGCGACGTCACCAAGACTCTCCTCTGCGGATTGGTTTTCTGCGGCTTCATTGTTCCGGGCCTTAGCCATTTCAGCAATAAGTTTCGCATGACGCTGACTCAGGGTATTGTAACTTTCCTGAGCATCCAAAAGAGAGTTTTGTAGTTCCGTCTCCCGCTCGTTCTGTCGCTCGGACCTCTCGGTTGCTGGAACATTGCGACGCTCGCCCCCACTGCGCTCAGCACTTCTGATCTGTTCGCGTAAGAAAGCGACCTCGGCCTTCAGGCGCTCAATAATTGCTTGCTTATCACCCTCCTCTACCTGCTGAATCCTAGGCTTGCTTTGAATCGCACGGGCTCTCTGTGCGTATTGTACAGTGTTGAGTGTTTCGCTAAGGTGAAATTCCGCGGGAGTTACACAGGCGATCATGTACGTTATAGCATTCCCGCCCAGGGAATCCTGAAGGAGTCTCGTTAATCTCGAATCGCGGTAGGAAACGTGGGATCCGGCTTGTCTGGAGGAAAGTTGGGATATGACTTTGCCCAAAGCGGCAAGACCAGCGTTGATCGAGATACCCTCGCGGGCCCGCTCTCCTTGAGCACCGGTATTTTTCAAACGTTCACTACCAGCTAGATCGACAAAGTGCAGCTTGCTGTCAGTCGTGACATACGTGTCGGTTCCCGTCATAGTCTCCAAAGGAACCGAGAATCTCTTATTAGCTCCTTGAGCGCTTTGCGCCTTGCTCTTGCGCTGCACGAGATTTAGACTGAAAACAGCGTGCGATCGAGAGGATTTGGCATTAATAGCAGTCGCATCAGTCTGTCGGATTGTGGAACCGAAGTTCAAAGCATTCAGCAAGTCATCTACCGAGTTGATATCAACCTGTTGCAGGCCAGTGAGAATGATATTGCCCTTCGTATCTTCTCGGATAGTCACATTGCTTCGCTCAGACGGCTGAAGATGATCCGGCACGAGCAAGTCACGCAACTGCTCGTTGTAGATTTCAACATATGTCGCCTTTAATGACCAGTTCTTTTCAACCTTAGGCGTAGGGGATTGGACGGAATAACGAGCTGGAGTTTTTAGCTGGGACATGGAATTGCGATTAGAGCTTCGCGTAGGACCATCCAACTTCTCAAATAAAGCCATCGCAGCTCGTGGAATTACACCTATTTGAGTGGCATGTGTCAGCAGTCTGGTTATGAAACTCATGGCAGAGTAGGTTTATGAATTGCTTACCCATTACTTCCAAGTCGCCCTGCTCTGAGGGCCCAGATGTTCCCATTGTGTAGGATTTGCCTGCGCCAGATTGGCCGTAGGCGAGGAGGGAAACATTGTAACCTTGCAGAAAAGCATTGACACTGTCTGAAAGATATTCCCAGATTCCTTCCTGGGTGACTTCGGCGCCAAAAACTCGATCGAAGATAAACAACTTCTTTCCTTGCGGCGCGTCGATGGAAATACCTGTGTTAGAGGTTGTCTGGACCATCGACCGTTGGAATCGTTGTGGTATAAGCTCAAAGCCGGGATCAGTAGGTTTAAGAGCTGGTCGAACACGAACAGCTGGAAGTAATTTGTTAGTCTTGCGATCCACCGTTATTGAGCTTAAGAGGATGTTTTGGAATAAAGTATGCACTTACCAACTTTGACGGCAGTGCGACCACCATCTTCGTCTGATCCTCTGCTTCCGCCAGCTCCACCGGTCTTACTCGTCATACTAAGGCGACTGTTACTTCTTGGTGCCGGCTTAACCATGGCGCTTGTTGGGCGTGGTAAGCCTGGCGATGTCGGTGGTGACGTTGCCATAAGGATTACGTCGGTATGGCACCGACCTTGAAATACGTTGGGTTATATGCAAGGTCGAACCAGTAGAAAAAAAAAAAAGAAATGGTCGTTAAGGTGTTGATGTAAAATGTCTCGGAAAGAATGGCAAGGTGTTTACGTCGTTGGGTCTGGTAAGGCAATTTGCGAAAGGACGGTTACCTAGGTGAGGATGCAGAATGTAGAAAATAGAATGTGGAATGCGAAATGTCGAATGTGGATGTCGCAGAATAAGAAAACACCAAACACCAAAATAGATTCCGTCGTGTTGGGCCACCCTACAATCTTCGACCTTCAACTTTCGACCGTCGATTGTCAACTTGCCAACCTAGATAGGTCGTGTGCGATAAGACTAGACTCAACGTCATATGTCATGTGTCGCAGATAATTCAGGAAGCTGTCGTCACGATACCCAATTCATCATTCTTGTCGCGCGAGGGCATTGGTGTTGACGGGTTAAACGTGTTCAACGTTCTCGGGAAGACGACGGACGACGATCAAGTTTTAGGGGGTGAAATGAGATTTGGGGTAGTGCCAGTTTATTATTCCAGGAACGTGCACCATTAAAAAAAAAAAGGTTGTCGATTGATAGTCACTTTTCTCAAGCAGTGGAAGCAGCGAACCCAGTGGGATAATTGTGGGTTAAACCCTGTGAAGCAGGGGATAAGCAGGGGGCGCATCAACCTTGTTGCAGGGATGTCGCGCGCAAAGGGAGTGCAAGGGTTTTTAGTCCCTCTAGTCTCTCCTATCAGAACACAACGTTTACCCGTTTCGGTTAAGGCTAAATTGGGTCAGACGAGACGTACCTGATCCCGTACCAGAAGTACTCATATACTTGAGTCATTAGTTGAATGAGCCACTAAACACCATTGAATCTAGTATAGAATAGGGAATACTCCCCAGGTATTTGTTAATATGAGGGTACTTGAGGTAATACGCGTGCACGGGGAATAATCAGCATTTTTATGTCTTTAAAAAATAAACGAATATTATTGTCACTATCATAATACACCCTTTCTAGGTACTCTGCAAAGAACATCGCATTCAGAGCAGTCCCAGCCAAATGGAACGGTGCAGGCCTCCAGATATTTAGGGGTTCCTTCTGGTGGGAATCGAAGGTCATTGGCGGCTGGATATGTTGTCTCATATTTCTACTTTCACGAGTCAACCTAGCAACCTAGCAACTTAGATCCAACAACTTTGTTTGGGACCGACGCAAGTTGCAAACTTCAGGGGCACACTTTACACAAGCCGAGCATCCACAAGATGTCAGGCAGTTTCCGCTGTCATCCCATTTGCATGTCACAGAAAGATGGGGTGTCACGGGCGGATAACTATCAGAACTATCAGAACTTCAGGGTCTTGCTTGGCTCTTGCTTGATATGTCATATGAAGCCATATGGAGCGTGTATAAGACAGATTACATCATGTTTTCACCTTGAAGAAGCTAATCTAGCAGCGTTTGCTTACAATATAAGCGTCTTTTTTTTCGATATCTTACGTATGCTAAGTACGAAGTACATAGACCGGTCCACCTAGAAAGTCCACCGAGAAGGATTTCCGAGGTTCGCGGGCAATCCTCCCTCCACGTTTTCGCCATGCGTATGGAGAGAACCTTGATCGCTCGCATTTAACATCCATGTCGATTTTGTCTTTACTGTTTTCAACTGCATTGTGACACCTTAAGAACACCGCAGAATTTTCGACACTATTTGATTTGATTTTTTTCTTTTTTCTTAGTAGGGGTTTGTTCGCCCTACGATCCCAAACAGGGGGTTCTAATATCATTTGACGAGACAAACACCAACACAGCGTTGAAGTGCTTGCAGGTTGCTTATGCAATGCAAAAGCAAGTGCTTTTGTGGTAATATCAAGCAGTACAGGGCACTAGAAATGATAGGCAGGAATAGGGACAGAGTCCGCTTACTGCAGATGACTGACAGATAGCGAAAGGGAGATCTTGGCTCCAACGGATTGGATAATTCTAGCGGAGTGCGCACGCGAGAGCGGGTCAAACTGACCGAATTCGTACATGCGAAATTTCAAAAGCTGATTTTAGGGGAACGACGGCGTTGCGACGGCTTCCTTTTCCACAGCTTAGGGGCAGCGTAGGAAAGGGAAACATGCCAAAGGGGGAAATCCGAAATCAGCTGCAGGCACAGATACTACTCTTGTATCGTCAATTTCCAACCGTCCAACCACAGCTGTTGTCCAAAATTCCCAACTTACCTTATATAAGCCTTGGCAAGCATCGTTAAGGGTTACCGTTGCCGGGTACTCTTCCGAACTGTGATAGTGCCTGAGTGCTATGGTTTTTCATCAATCCCACGCGCGAACCTAATCAATGGAATATGGAATTCGTATCTGTATATATAATACGTACGATAGTCCGTGTCATGTTGACTCGAGAATCCAGCTACCGCCTCACCGGAATTTGCCAAGTTACCTAGGCACGATTACTGGACGAGGCAACGCTGCCAACAGCTAGGTCAAATATCGCTCGACTGCCCGAAGTCTCCCCCACGGACACGCTATCTTCATTGAGTTGACAACAACGAAGATCATCATCTAGATCGCGAAGAACACGCCCACTAACCGTGGATCACCGTGTTTAATATTGATACACTACTACAACCAAAAACAGAAAAAAGTTTGCCGAAGGCTCAATTTAATCGATAACGATCCTGGGCGACCAGGTAACGAACTTGCACAGGAATCTATCATTGCGTTTGTGTGGTTGAGGGAAGAATAAGGGTATTACTAAACAATGGAGAGCCGAGCTCCCTAATCCTTCGAACCCCGTGCTGATACTCACTTCCATCCGTATTCTGAATACTATCCACACCACTTAAAGGATGCCTTTGAAGGAATTTCGTAGATATCACGTAAAACACATTGCTCCGATATCAGGGAGATAGTACAGCCAAAAGAAAGAAAGAAAAGGCTTGATTCAAAAAAAATTTTCCAAAAAAAACAATACGCGTGTTTCAAAATCTTCCGGAACATCGTGGCCGGCGGTCCTTTGATATTAAATTGACGGACACCGAGCGCTAAGGCGCTTGTCTCGCCCCCTGCCTTCTTCTTCGGCCGCTTCGGCGGGAGTACACTACTAGTAGGTACCGGGGGTAGGAATAATATGTACCAACCTAATGAAGATTTCACATCCGCATATTTTTATTCAACTCTATTCTGCTATGTAGTCAATGCTCTCGCCAAGGATCGCCAGAACTCGATCCGACAGCTAGGAAGCAAGCCACCTCGATTCGTTCCCCGCGAGGCGCAGGCCAAGATCGAGCAAATGCCATCTTGAGACCCAACGAATGACGAGTAACCTAGTCACGGTTGGGCAGCTATTGGCCATTGTGATCGAGTGATCTTTGCATCTGTAACTCTATCTGGTTCATCATCGATCGAATAGAAGATCCTAGATGTGAGCGGTAAAACAGTTCCGATTACGTCTGCATACTTACATAAGGTACGTAGTCATGCAATGGATCGAGGGGCGTGGGCAGCATGTATGTGCTTGCAAGGAGATTTTCAACCTTCATCACGGCAAAATGTATATATTATTCATACTCCAATAGCCATTGAGCACTAGAAAAGCCTTCAGAAGAGAATAGTATAGCCTCGAGGTTAAATTGGCGGGGCCGCCTGAGGCTGCAGTAGTTTACCCTAGTACCTGTCAACTGCCGACGTGATGTTGTTTTCCTGCTGTATAACAAGTCGTGATGTGACGAGGACCGCAATATCTCGACCCTCGAGGTCGGTGGTGATAGCTTATTCGTGGAATACTATGAATGACTAAAGTTTTGCAAGGAGTACCTAGGTAGTCTTCCAGGTTTCTATCGCCATCTGCATCACGACCGTCCCCAGAACAACCCCCATATGTTCGTCTGATGGTGAGCAAGTGCATGCATGAAGCAATCCCGGCAAGTTGACCTTGATTTTCTGCGACGGCATCCTTAATCTCTACATATACTCATGCATCCCATGACTTCTTGACTAGGAGCTGTTCAAAGGTAAACGCAGATCACATTACCCCTCCATATCCCTCCATATCACATGTATGCAGCCTTGTTTCCGAATAATTGATATCGAAGCCCGTTGAAATCTGTATCACCGCACGGTTACATGGTTTGGAACGACATTAGAACATCGGAAGATTCGTCAACATCAGAATCTTCATCTCTCACTAGGTTACAAACTACAGGCGAGCTAATCAACTTCCAAGTTTAGGCTACGATTTCTGCTTCTAGAGCATCGGGTGGCAGGGAAGCCCGCAGTAGTTCGTGACAAGGTCTCCCTGGAGGTCACATCGACGTGATGCTACATACAAGATAGAGAGTAGATAGATAGGTAGACCAGTTTTCAAAAACATCAAGTCAGGAACAGTAAGATGACGATTACCTAATCAAGGATCGAACATGAGCGACCGGCAATGCAAATCCCCTTTGAAGGAAAGATCCGCCTAGATTTCGCCCGCGTCGTCGGAGTTAGATGATGTTCCTGCTCTAAGTTCCTCCCGCCGACTACGCTGGTGATCCTTCCAACTCACAACCAGCGAATAACCTCCGTCTGACCCCATCAATACATGGAGGCGCACCCACTTATGAGTGTTTCGACATCCGAAGCAAAGGATCAACTCTTTTGCTTACTGTACCTCGATATCTAGGAATTCGCGCAAACTTGACCAAGTTATGCGCCTTCTAGTGTCGAATTCTGTAAGTTATAAGACGTCATCTATTCATAAATCCCGTAGGATTCTTCAACTATCGACAACGATTTACGCCAGATTTTCGTAGCTGCAGCGTAGCGTACATACATGCGCACCTCGCGAAGTCTCCAGCCGTGCGCCTTTTCCCGGGGCGTCGTTGATCATGATCTGATCACCGTCTGCCTAATGCTCGGAAAACCAGGCCTGCCAGGCTACTTGCAGTTGGGAACGTCTGAGCGTACTGAAAAAGACAAGGCGGGTTAGTTGCGCCGATATTGCCGCAGGGCTAAGACGGCCTGTCCAAATTTGTTTTGCCCAAAGCACGAGGTGTGTGTGCAATGTGATTGGTGGTATGTTTCAAGCACCCTTCCCGCCATGCAGCTGGTTCGCGGCGATAATGGGCTGCCAAGACCCGAGTATGCTGAATTCCACCGTTTGCGCGCCCGAGCGTGCATACTGGTTATGCACGTACGTCTGTATGCGCAAGTAAGTGATGAAAGAGAACGAGTCGGCAAATTTATTTCTCTGATGCCAGCCCCATTACCCATCACACGTACATATACCTAGATAGACATTGCCTTTTTGAGAAGTATTTGGAGACGTGCAGCTCTTCTTGCTCTTCAGGCCCGATTTGGAGTTGTTGGTTCGACATAAGAAGCAAGCATCTCCTGCAAGCTTTCCCAGTCACACCTAGCAAATGTCGCGATCCTGTGTTTCGAAAAACCTAGTAAACATATCCATTGACCGTTTCCAAGGTTGCCAACTCTGCCAGTGACCAATAACCCTACTGAGCTACCGATGTCCGATACCCTAGGCATTGCGAAGGAAGCCCTGTTAGCAGGAATTCGGAGAGGTCATCCCGCGCGTGGAGCGGATGTCTCATCACTAACAATCTAGATTGTCTTTGATCCTCGGGGAGAAAACCGTTGATGCTGAACCCCTCCTGCTCCTCTTGATGTGGATATCAAGGTTTCACAGTTGACAGTTGACAGTGAATGCATGCGACTTTCGGCACTGAGTGTGGGACGCGGGCATTGCATGGAAGTACCGAGATGCAGATGAGTGGTCATATGAGCTTGAGATCTATCGTAGCTATGTGTAGGCATGTAAAACATGCATAACCTTGATTATTCCGTGCGAGATACTACCAAGTCGACTGCAAGATAATGTAGAAGATGCATATATCACGTCTTAGTCTAACTTTCCAAGATGACTTCGTAGAAAAAGAAAGTATCTGGATACTGCATAACTCAATGACATGAATTAGATAGGTATTTACGGATAGAACGAATTCAATGAATGAGTTAAATGGGGAGCTAGAATGATATTGAGTTTGGTGTCACGTGCCACGCGTCATACACGCGTTCGCTTGTTTCTTTGTCACACGCGTTTCTTTATCCAATTTGCTAATTTATCGATTGTGGTGATAACTTCAAACGCTGTCCCTTTGGACTACCTGTCCTCAGGTCTATACCATTCTTCCTAAAGACCAATTGGCCTTTTCTGGTAAATATCAAGGGACTTACGACTTATTAAGCTTGCTATTGAAGTCATGTCAAAATGCCGGCCGAAGTAATCAGTCTACTATCATCAAGTCCAGCCGCCGGACCTTCCCCGCCAATCCTCCTCCCTGGTGCAGCCTCGTCGCGAACAACTCAGAAGCCCCCTTCCAGAGCCCTCGACTATGGAATCGTCGACCCAAACACTGGACCCTCATCGAAGGTAAACAAAGGACCTGGAAAGATATGCCATGACCCACCCATTAGCGCAAAACGCGCGAGTGGCTATATTTCACGACGTGATGACGACTTTATGTTCCTGTCGGATGACTTTGATACAACCGGCGATCTTGACGGAAACCCAGCTAAGAAGCCTCGAACCTCGACCTCGACCACGGGTATCCAGAAGAGGGGTGATAATACTCTGCAAAGATCAACCTCTGCCACGTTTACTTCTAAAAATCTAAAACCGCATTCACCAAATGGGTTGAATCGCTGGAACTGGAACGCAATAGACGACCCCATCGAACATAGCAGCTCTCCTGGCAAGTTGGTTGCTAGTAAAGCGCCGAGCAGGTCGCATGATCTTTCAGATCCATTCGCAAGCCCATTAAAGAAGCAGACGACGAACGCCAAGTCTTCCCGGCTGGATTTGACGAGTGATCCATTCAAAAGTTCACCTATACGAGAGGTTAATACCCGCGCACCATTAAGGGACACCACAGCCAATCAATCGTCTAATGTCCCCTTTGATTCTCCAAAGGGCAAAAAACCGACGAGGGGGCCAGTAGTCATCGATCTCTCAGATGACGATAGCGAAGATTTGCCAAGAAAATATCAGCCCAAGAAGTCCAAGCAAAATGGAGCATGGGATCCAATATCTAGTTCTATGCCGGAAGCGAAGACCAGTAACAGCCATATCGTAGATTCGGACTCCGATGACTTACCCGACTTGGGCGACATTGATTTCTCGAAGATTAGGTCTAGCAAACGTTTCTACAGTCTAACACCTTCGCCGCCTCGTAAGAAACCCAAGGCGGCGGTAAAAGAGAGGGGGACGACGAAAGGTGCTACGGCGAAGAAAGCGGCAGAACCGAAGAAAACTAGCGAAGAAAGAGACTACGAGAAGCAAAAGAAGGCAGAAGTTCGCGAAGCCGAAAAGGAACGCAAGCGTATCGAAAAGGAACAGGCAAAGGAGCAGCGAGCCGCCGAGAAGCAGAAGGAGAAAGCACTCGCCGAAGTCAACAAGCTCAAGACCGACAGGAAAGTCGCCGTGCCGGAGATGATAGTGGACCTTCCCGAGTCCCTAAGCGTCGGCATCAAAGCGCAGATCGAAGAGCTGCTCCGGAAGATGGACGTGCAGTTCGAGTACCGGCCAAACCGCATCGGCGACGTGGTACAGTGGCGGCGGAAGGTAACCTCGAAATACAACGAGGAGCTCGGGCACTGGGAGCCCGTCCCGATGCGCGTCGTGCCCGAAGCGCACGTCATGGTCATCCTCGAAGCCGCCGACTTCGTTAAGCTCGTCCTCGGCGCCGAGGACCAAGGGCTCGAGGCCCACGTGCTGAAGATGAAGACGGCGCACCCGGACAACATTCTCCTCTACCTGATAGAGGGCCTGACGCCCTGGATGCGCAAGAACAAGAACATCCAGAACCGGCGCTTCGCCAGTGCCGTCCGCGCCCTCGACGTCAACGACGCCGCCGCCGCCGCCGCTCCGTCATCCAGCCAGCAACGGCGACGCAAGAACACCACGCAGCAAGAATACATCGACGAAGACATAATCGAAGACGCGCTGCTGACGCTGCAAGTAGTCCACGGCGCGCTGATCCACCACACGAACCTGCAAGTCGAGACGGCGCAGTGGGTGGCCGTGTTCACGCAGCACATAAGCACGATCCCGTACCGGCGGGCGCGCGACGCCGCCGCCGACGCCGGCTTCTGCATGGAGGCCGGGCAGGTGCGGACCGGCGACGGCGCCGCCGACACCTACGTCCGCATGCTGCAGGAGGTGACGCGCGTCACGGCGCCCGTCGCCTACGGCATCGCCGCCAAGTACGCTTCGCTCCCCGCGCTCGTGCGCGGTTTGGAAAGGGAGGGTCCGCTGGCGTTGGAGAATTGTCGGAAATGTGCGAATAAGGATGGTGCGTTTAGTGATAGGGTTGTTGGGCCCGCGGTTAGTAGGAGGATTTGGAAGATCTTTACTTGTCGGGATCCTGGGAGCATGGACGTGTGAGGGGAGAAAAAGGGAGAGGGGACTGATGGTAGAACGATGGTTGAATTTAGAAATTACTGCAAGGTACGTAGAAGGGAATTGAAGTGAGTTTGCCTCTGACGTGCTACGCAGCGCGGTTTTGTATCGTTCGGTTTATAACGCAGGTAGGTATTATCCCTCGGGATCTTCAAGATCGAGGGGTATAGCGGTTAGTTAACATGTCTTAGATGCCTCTACCCGCCGCAGTGTTACGACATTCTGACAATTAACGGCATCTTCGTGGCCTACGTCGAGACAGGTCGCTAATTTTAGACCTATTTGTTTCACGACGGTGGTTGGTTATCATGTCTCAATTTATTTATGTGCCTGTCGGCATCCTATATACAATGCAAAGTAAGCACATGCTGTGCCACGACGATTACCAGCTATTCAGGGCTGTCTGTCCACACCACTCTGCCGGTGGTCATCAGTGGAAAACGTCATTATCCCTGTTGATAGCTGCCCACCCTTATGGATATGCCCCCCATTTGTTCTGCGCGCCATCCTCCCGCCCAATATATGCAGCCCTAGGCAACGAGAACAATACTCGGATAAAGGTATTAAATATAAACACCCATTTTCTTTAGGCGCTCCTTATATTCGCCACACCTGTAATAGAAATAAGCATCGGGTGAGCGCTCCTTCTAGTGAGCTCTCAATTCAAAAGTAGGCATTCCAGATTTGCTGGCCTGGCTCTGAAGATGGCGCCAATGTATCTCAGAAAGGAGTTCGGGGATAGAGTACAGAGTCTTCTCGATCTCGGCCTTAAGAACAACCGTCTGGGAGCACTTATGATAGATTCCGGCGTCACCCTCGATCTGAACGGCCTGAAGTTTCGCCGCGAAATCCCATACGCTGCACTCGACGGCCTCGGGTTGTGGTATAGGCCATAGCCCATTGCTGTGGAGAGATTGGATCGTCGTTCCTAGCATCGAAGCCAAGCATTCGCCTCTCTCAGACGATACCTTATACCGCGAGCAGAGCGACTTGTTTTGCTGGACGAGTCCTTGTAATATGCTATCGAGGCGGCTAAGAAGCGCCCTAATCATGGATAAGCGCGCTTTTTGTATGCTCTCTGCAAATTTGGTTTGTAAGTTTTCATGTTTTAAAGGGGATTTAAAATAGCAGGAGTAGACTCACCATAGATCTCGGGCGGTTCCAACGCTCCCACGTAACGCAGGTTGTTCCCGGCCGAACTAGAAGAGTTCAACAGCAAGGCCTTCGACATCGCATCGAAAGTGACGAAATCTCCCAACTCCCACGCGATCCAGAGCCGCTCGTGGCAGAATTTCGAGCGTAAGGACTGGCCGAGCTTCTCACACTGGATATGCGTAGTCCGCGACCAGCCCTTAGCCCAAGGCCGCAGGATATGGGTCATGTCGTATTTATCCGTCAAGACACACAGGTTGTAGAGATGCGTCGTATAAACGAAATCTTCGTAACCAGATACTTGATCGAAACGGCTGTGGATGATATTCAGAATGATGCTCATCGCGGCGGAATTATCCTCGGGTAACTTCACGACCCATGTCGACTTCCCGTCCTTCGACTGCGCGTTCTTGCCCTCAGAAAACTCTCCGTACAGCATCTTCCTCCAGAAAGGTGAGGACCTGGCCATGGCCTTGGAACATACTATAAACTCTGCAGAAAGATGGCCCACTTCTAGGCACAAGTCGCCTTTGGGGTCCATATAACATTTAGGAGGACGAGGAGGCATTTCTGGCTCCATTGATGTTTGTGATGATGATCCTGAAGACGGTGCCGACTTACCCCCAAAAATAGGACTTGGGCTCTTTGTCGGCGACTGACTTGAGGTGGAAGACGGGGTCTGGCTGCCGCGGGCAGGAGAGTTTCTAGTAGAGGAGCTCCTGACAGGGGAGTCCCTACTGGGAGAGTTTCTGGTAGGAGAGACCCTGGAAGAAGCGGCCCTGTTGCTATTGCTCCTCGCTGGCGTCTGACTTGTCTGTGATGTCGGTGGCGAGGTACTAGCTACAGGTGCGGCCGGCACAGCTGGTACAGCCGGGGCAGTCGGCCTGGGACCGAATAGGCTCGGCGACGACTGCTTCGGTTGGGCTTGTACATGCACTTGTGCTTGAGCGGGGACAGGGACCGGAGCGGGCGATCCGATAACGAGCCCGCGCGGGTTCCCAGAGCCAGCAAACGGTTGTTGGGATGGTGGGGGTATAGGAGTTCCGAACAGACCAGCTCCCGATCGGCCTTCCGGATTACTAATGGTGCCGAACAGGCTCGTATGAGGACGAGCTTGCGATGTTGTAGGCGAGAAGACACCGCCGCCCCAGGCAGGAGTAGGCGGCTGGGAGGTGGGCGCACCTCCGTTCCCGAAGTTGGCCATAGCAGCAGCTATTGCCTAACCTGTAGTTGTGTTATAGACTGGAGTGAGCACACGAGGAATACACTTTCGCCGAGGTGGATCTTGACAACTGGTATTCCTTAACTGGTAGTATATTCTCCAGGAAAGAATCAGCGGGCATTCGCAAGAATTAGGTATTAAGCACAAATCTTAACTAGCAAAGTCATCATAAAAAAAGGTCAGATAACTCCTCAGGAAGCCATTACGAAGTGAATCACTCTTTAAAACACATCAACGGGGACAAAAGGGCAGAAGCAATTCCTGGTAACAAATTAAAATCAGTCTTTCCTGCCTCTCTTACCGCCAGACGCATTGACCAGGGATCCCTTTTTCCTCTCACACTGTGCGATCTCAACCCTCAATTCAATGAATTCATGCAGCAAGATGCAGGTGCCTCAGATACACATGCATCTCTCATCAACGATGAACCTTCAGAATCATGCGTCTTTAAATTTGAATACCCGCTCACCTATGTCGAGCAGCTATTAAGCATAGTCAGATCCGGGGGGCACCGTATTTTTCCACTAGCAATCTAAGAATATTCAAGAGTCTCAGGATCCTTCTACAGTATAAATACTGTCCCACCCGGGCTACCAGCACGGTGTTAGCCCTAGGAAGAGATCTCAGCCCCTTTTGGGCACAAGATCCATTTTCACCACGTAGCCCCCTGCCGGTGGAGCAAAGTCCTTTGTTGTTTATTAGACAGATTCAGATGTGCATATCGCCCATACGGCCATTTGGGTTGGATATTAGGCGCATTTGGGCAAATACGACATTTGAGTTGCGTTAGTGTATGTTGTCATAGCCAGAAAAATCAAGTTGAGAAGCTGATATCTTGGAGCGCTCTAATGGGCTGAAGAGGCCTGGGGTTGTGTAGCATTCTTATGTTAGGCTAGATCTAGGTGAAGCGGGGAGTATAGATCCACATTATACGTGACATTTATCGATTGGATTCTGATGAAAGTGAATAACATATGTTTAAAAGCCACGAGATTCAGTATCTCGTTACTACCTATGCACGTGGTAGGTTGGGTCGAAATTTGGTATCTATTCCCAATTACTAAACCAGAAAGTGAAGAGATAAAACTCACCAATGCATTATCTTCGGTTATAACCGAACCTAGGTATACTTAAAAAGAATTATAATCTACGGGAAATAAGTCAATTAACAAAACCCCATAAAGTGGTCTAAGCATTAAGCAACGCCATGGCGTACGCTCAGACTTGCGAATACTCTACTATCGCATGTTTCTCGTTTACAAGAGCTATCATAAATCGAAATCACAACCAACTCATGTTGTTACTATATTAGTTGATATCATGTCTACCTAAGGAGTACAAAATAAGTAGTGTGGTTCCTGCCGGAATATAATCATCAAGTTAATCTCTCTAAACGAGTTTGGAATATCTATAACTAGTAGATGTTGTATCTTGTTAATTTGTCATGCTATTATTGTTGGTTTGGTTTATCATATTCTATCACAAATCATATACATATATCTAAAATGGCATGTTCAACCAAAAAATTGAATTGCGGCCGTATTGTCGTATTTGTATGTGGATGCCAACTCGCCATCCCTACCAGAGTCTGTCAATAGGGTTATTTTTTTCTTCTCTAACTTACGTTCAGTTGTAAGATACTTTGAGGAAGACGAATTCTCTAACCCATATGTTCCATGATTCATCTTGTAAAACGGGAAAACAAATTTCTACGAAATTATGAATGTTGTAAATACCTATGTTCGTATTGCTTAACGACTAGGTGCACTTTCAAGTATTAGGTGAATAGGAAAATAGTTGAAAAGGCATTTTGGAACTATATGTACCTTGTATGGAGAACGATCATAGAAACTTCGGAGGGTAGTATACCGAGATCATCTCCAACAAAGCAAACCGTTATACGATCCAAAATCTCCTCATCTTTATCCCTATTTCCCTGTAACTAAGTGCAGCACCCCAGACTGCAACTACTACCTCTAAATTTGGTAGTACGATGCTGAATGGTCTCTAGTCAGGAAAAGTAGTATTGTCACCATGAATATGCATATCCCAAAGGTCTTAAGAATCTTCTCACCTCTCCTCGCCACCTTATTTATTACCACTCGAGCATGTGTGACGGACGAAGACTGTAGTCTCAACGGCGTCTGCAACCAGCCCTTAAGCAAATGTGGGTGCGATCCGGGATGGAAGTCAGATGATTGCGGCAAGCTCGACCTCCGGCCCGCTGTACGGTGGACGGGGTACAATTACACGAACTTCACTCTGCCCGACTTCTACAGCACGAAAGGGAATTCGTCGTGGGGAGGAAATGTTATCCAAGATCGCCTTGACAAGAAGCTATTCCACCTTGTCGTTGAACAATTCGCCCACGGATGTGGGTTATCGGGCTGGAGACCGTTTAGCACTGTGGTTCGCGCCGAGTCGCGTACGGGGCCGGCCGGCCCGTACTATTACGCGGATGAGCTACTAGACACGTTCCGTCACAACTCCAAAATAGTTTGGAGTCCGGCAGACGAGAGATATCTCTTGTATACCATAGGAATAGAGACTAATACTCCGGGCACGTGTAAATCATACAAGTGGGCGAATAATATTTCCATATCTAGCGCCCCTGATATTCGCGGGCCATGGGAGCCACCGACATATCTTCTCGACGCGACCAACCCAGCACCGTGGCCGTTGTGGGCACAAGACAATCCTACCCCTGAAGTAGTACTCGGCGTAGAAGACAACTTTCTTTACCACGCCAAAGCTTTTGACGGCACCTACGACCTAATCAAGTCGATGCCGTGGAATACATCGGATTACAGCGACCACTGGACGGAGGATCCGTTCTTGTGGCGTGATCGACGCGGAAACTGGCACATTCTCTGCCACTGGATGATAGATATCGCAGAAAGGGGAGAGAAATACCCTCGAGTAGGAGGGCACCTATTTTCACGCAGCTTAACGGGCAACTGGACGTTCAAGCTGCAGGCGGCTTACAACACGACAGTGTACTTCACCGACGGCGGAAGGACCGATTACTATCGGCGAGAACGGCCACAGCTCTACTTTAGCGATGACGGTAACCTCACGCCATTGTATCTGATAAATGGTGTTCAAGAGTTTAATAGCTCGGCTAGTTATACCTTTATCCAGCCCATTGGAAAAGGGGCAGATCTGTATGAAAGGGAGCTAGGCTTCTGATGCTCATAGTTACCTACATATGTAGGCCATGAATTGAAGTCTATAATGGATTGGCACTATTGCTTCCTCTGAGGTCAAGTTTGTTAACTCCTATGACTCATGATAAGGTCCTGGTAAGCCTACCTAGTCATACACATTACACAATAGAAAGCAACATACGTCTCATCATACCCTCACAGCTCACGTAGCTCAATCGGTAGAGCATGAGACTTTTAGATGTCTTCAAGTTTATCTCAAGGTTGCGAGTAAGTTTGTCCTCTTTCCCAACCATTGTGGGATCCTCATCTAAAACAATCCGCTAGGTTCGATCCTCGTCGTGAGCTCAGTTCTCGCGGCTCCTAGTCAAATTGGGAGCGCATCTTTATACCTTTTCCTATACTTTGATCAACTTTTTGGGCGTTTTTAGTACCTAGCTGGTACTGATATTCTCGTGTGTATAGTAGCACAGCTTCCTTGAGTACCTACTATGTCACGTCTGGTGAAACACGCGATTTGAAGATAGTTCTCGGAAAACCCCGTTGTCTAAGATGCAACAGATTATCAAAAGTGAGAAAATATACATAAACTAAAAACTGCGAGCCAGCCAGATTCTCAGAGCTGACAAGTTCTTTTGTTACATATTATGGAATATCCGATTGCAAGCATTCCCGCGATCCATCCCACTCCTATGGACCATACTCAATACGTATTTTCCCATTTTTCCCTACCGGCAAAATCTACAATGACGCGCCGCCATACTATGTGCCTACCAGGCAATCCCACCCCCGTGCGGAGACCGGCTAAACAAGCACACTCGCATGCCGAGCCCTAAACGCCCTGCGTATCCTCCTCCCCGGCAACGTCTTCCCCGGCTCCGCCTCCTGCTTCTCCTTAACCCGTTCCTCCTGCTCCCTAATCACATCCTCCGCGTCCCTCGCAGCATCGCCATCAGCCGGGACCCCATTATCCACAGGCCTTTTCAACCAACCATTACGCTCGACCTCGAGGATCTTCTCGATGAAGATATCGCCCATCTTGAAGTATCCCTTGTCGGTAGGATGCATATCATCGGGGCCGATATCCGCGCGCTCGACGCGGCCGGGCATTCCCTGGTCGAAGTGCATCTCGGCCATGACCACGGGCTTGCCCTCGCGGATCAGGTCGGCGGCGACCTGGCGGATCTGCGCGTTGGCCGACTTGACGCAGCGCTCGGTGCCGTCCCACGGCGACGTGATGATCGTTGACATGACGACGGTGGCGCGCGGCGACGCCTCGAATAAAAAGTCTACTAGTTCTCGCATGCTCTGCAGCACGTACGCGGGCCCCCAGTGGTCCAGCTGGAAGCAGTCGCTCGACCCGGCGTTGATGAGGAACAGGTTCGGTTGCACCTGCGGCACGACCTCTTTCAGCCGGTCGAGCGTCGGTTTTATGGGCTGCGCGCCGAAGGCTTGGACGTCGTTGTCTTTGAAGTCGCCGTACCGGTTCTGCGGAGCAAATGTGAGAGGTTAGAACGGTTTAATGGTTTTTAGCATGGTGTGATGGATTGGGATATATAGGTAGGTATATATACCTGGCCGACGTAGTTCACGGGATTACCTCGAGACACAAGCCAGTCCCGGATTTGCTTCCTATATCCCACCTCGCCCGTCGAGTGCTCGCCAAGGGTCATCGAAGCGCCGATGAACATGACGCGGAGGGGAATTCCGCCTGCCAGAGGCCCATTTTCGGATTGCGTGAGGCGGTTCCAGCTAGTACGAGCGGTTTCCGGCGTGGGTTGTATGAATATTACTATATTGACATCCTTTGTTAGATCACCGACGCAGGCAACGCACGAGACTCCAAGAACGGGCGTACCTATTAGAAACAGCAGTAGCGCGAATACGGCTAAGACTTTGTGGAGATTAGGGAGTTGTTTCCATCGCATGTGAAGCGCGGAGAGGCGCGACTGCAGGTGCATGTTGGTGAGAAGCCCATCTGTTCAAAGATAGTGTAGTTGTCGACGGCGACGCGTTGAAAATAAGGCATTATAAATCTCGTCAGCTCAGGGGCTTCACGATGTTAGAAGTCCGAGGTACTTACAGATACTTACCTCAAAGCCTAACACAAGCAGCCAATCCCCGCCAACTCTGCCACTTAACTGCTGTATTTTTATTTGTCGGAACCGGGATTGGATCTTGGCGCTATCTTATCCGGGCCATCGGCACCGTCAACGATTGTTTGGGGTACAAAGGTACTTACACATGTGTTCATGAATTACGACTCTCGTATGGCTGACTGCCGCTTCCCGATCTTAAAATAACCACCTGCATTCAAGTTCCAACACTCAAATATCGATTATATAATCATCTTTGACATAGGTATAATTGGTATCATATATTTACTGCGCTCTCGAACGTAATGGTATCTCGCAACATTATACGGTAGTGACTGAAAATACGGATCTCACAATATTTCGCTTCAACATCTGTCACACTTGATCAAAGGTCCAAATCTGCGTTACGAACTTGTTCAAGCGGGCTCAATTCATCTCAATCCTCCAAGGCGAACACACTTGTCAATCCAACCCTCTTTGGTAACTTGTGGTTTTGGTTGCGACCAACCCCATGTCCTCCACGTGCTTTCGGACGTAGCTGTGACTTCCGTTTGCCCAGCTATTGAAGGAGCCGCTGGTGGTGGCATCCTCGCGTTAGGGGGAACGGTAAGCCCATCCTCCCTTTGACCGTGATAATACCCAGAAAGGAGTTGGTTCACGTATACTGAGTTTGTGGCACTGCCGTCTCGAGGTTGTGGCATTGAAGCACTTGACTGTCTCATAGACATAGGCTGCCTCGGATCTGGGGGATACGCAGATCCGCTGGATTGTCGTCTCCCGTCCACATACACACTATATTGTGAGGAACTTCCGTCTTCGGCGGCATACGCCGCTCTCATGAGATTATCCATCATTCTTGATGGCGTATTTCTTGACGGAGCGCCTCTTGATGACGCATAGTCTGCTGTAATCGGACGTCTAGGTTCTTCCATCTTCTCGTAGCCGGAGGCTGTCATGGATTCGGGTAAGAGGCCTCTGCTTTCACGGTTATGACGTCGCCGACACCTCCATATGAAAACACCTAGGGCTGCTATAATGACTACAATTCCTGTTGGGTAGGAAAGGCATTCATTAGTCTTCTGTATTACTAAAGACCAACCTCACTCCAGATTAAGGGTCCTTACCAATTGTACCGAACGCTATAGTTCCTCCTGTGCCTAGACCAGGTGCACTAGCCCCTTGCTGACTTACTTGCGCTTGAGTAACATCAGTGTTCTGCGCTTCCGCATTTTGCGTAATGCTGGCACTAAACGAGGACGCTGGAATAACTGGCACGCTAGTGCTAGTGCTCGAACTCAACTTCGTCCGCCGTGAAGAGGCTGAGCTGGTAGTCGCTGATGGAATCTGTGCTGACGATGTCTCCGTCGGCGATGGAATCTGTTTTGACGATGTTACCGTCGGCTGCTGTGAAGGTGTAGAACTTCCTATCAGAGGAGACGGGAAGCTGGGAGATATCGGCGAAGGTGAGTCTGGTCCGCCGTCACCACCAGAACCAGATAGGTCTGGGTCTTCTGGGATCTTCGGGACGTCTTCGCGGACAACTATTCTTAAGTCATTTGCACGAGCACGCCTTCGATACAGTGGGCTCCTTTTTCTCAATTAGAATATGAATACGGATACAAGTGCCTTCAACACTCACCCCATGATAGTTGTGCGACACTATTAGAACCTCGACAATCTAAAGATTGGTAAAAGGGGGATATTGATTCAAGCCAACCGATAAGAAGATAAATTCTATCAAATTAGGACCTGCCGTCGATGGTAAATAGTGAGGGCGCAGCCCAAGACCGGAAGTGAAGTGAAGCGACCTGGAAATCACAGCTGCGTATGTAGTTTCCAACAGCAAAGCAAGTGTAGAATCTCGCAGAAGAGGAAGAAACATCCTCTGCAGATGTAATAGCCTTAAGATCAACCGCGTGCCCCTCCATCTTCATCCCAACTCGAGTGCCCAGAGAGCATGAAACGAGTTGTGTAGGCACTAACAATGAGATGTTTCAAACCTCAACTGCGAATGTGGATCCCGGTGGCGCCAAGATCGACAACTGCCCCATTTAATTCGTTAAAATCAAGAAAGATCGCGTTTCACTTCCTCAATTCAGATATGCGAAAAGTTAAGATTGCGCGTATTTGGCTATTTATGGTATAAAGATCTGTTGTGGTAGATCCGGGGTGAGTAGGTAGGGAATTCGACGCTTCATCACAAATGTGATCAGACCTTACGAGATGTCACTAGCCCACCAATTTAAATGTAAGCTATGAAACAAAACTATAAACGTCGTGAATACATACATTCGTAATCGTGCAAGGTCTTCGCGCCCTCTTCGTGATGCCAAGGGCTTGTTAGACTTGGTTTAGAAAGCTTCGATCTCGAAGCCCGGTAATTATAAGCCGTAGCGGTAATCCTCCATTTTGCTGATGCGTTTGGCATAGGGGCCTGCTTAATTGTTGCTTCAACACCAACCGGTCATATCGCGCTGTTCACCACCACCTTGGAAGAATTTCACGCGCGCTACGTACTTGGGTATTGACTTCAGGGGATCAGCACGTACTCAAAGCCGAACGGCATTTGGTGCAGTGAACTTACGTGGCTTCCGAGGCTGGTGATTCGATTTTATACTATCACGCCAAATTCGCAAGCACCAGCTACCCATCATGGCATCCATCGTCCTTCTCATCACGGGCGCTGTGACTATCAATCTATGATTGCCGTCCGTTTCGTCTTCTACCGCGATGCGGTTTCCTTCGGGGCTCATCCACTCATAATGACCGCGCTTCCTGACTATCTCGAAGATCATTTCGCCTCCCTTTAGCGACTCCTTCCTCGCTTTATAGCCTTTTGGAAGCCCGTCTCCCTTCTCTTCGTTTATCCTCACGATCTTGAATGTTGACCGCGGGAAAGAGGGAGACTTGAGCGCCAGATTCCCTAGGGCATGCCGCGACGTGGCCTCCAAGCAGTAGGGAAATCCGGTGGATATGACTGGCGGCAAATGCTTCAGCTCGAATATGTGCCTGTTTCGGTGTAACACCCGAGGCGTGCCGTTGGCGCTTACCCGTACATTGTGTATGAGGCGTTCGAGCGACACCTGAGCAAGCTGAGCTTCACTTGTTGAAGACGTCCGGATATCCCGAGATAGCTCGTAGAGCGGAGTACCGCCAACGCTCTGAGCGCGGATGAAATGGCCCGTCAGCACAAGAATAACAGGTTGAAGAATTTCACCTGCGTCATTATGATTGCCGACGACGTATGGAGGAGGGGAGTCGTCGTCTTCGAGTGGTGGACTCGCCATCGGTTCCTGGCTAAGTGGCTAGGCGGCTAAGGCTGGTGGACAAAAGAGGCTCAAGTGGCATTTGAGGCAAGAAATCACGCGGTCTCATTCTGACCGGAACCGGAGCTTGGACGACTTACCAATCAATGCCGAGACGCCGTGGGGGGTGACAGCTTGACAACCGCCAGGTGGCTAAGCAGCCAAGGTGGGAGGTGTGATGACATCATGTATCTGTGTATTGGTGTATTTGGGATGCATGGGCGGGTAATAAAGAGCTAGGGGTATATTGAAGCCATCGATATAGATGCTCATTCTTCAGCTTATAAGATATTCACAATGGCGTTGTTGGATTAGAAAGAGTGTTGTAGACATTGTTTGTGTTCTACCAGAGTTCTCGGTCTCAATCTCCAACTTGGAATTACCTAGACAAACATTGAAGTGACAGGGGTAATTGGTTATTACCTAGGTAATCATAAAATGCAAAGTGAGAAAGTTATGTTCATAGAAAGACACAATTCCTCTTATGAACGCTGGAACTTACGTAGAGTTTATTAGTCTCGTCATCCCCGTCCTGCCCCGTCCAAAACCCTAAAATATGGGAGCATCTACAGCATGGGTCATGGATCATCCATGTGTGGCGGAGCGTCGGACAGTCGGACGGTCGGATGGTCGGACATAATCCTTCAGAAAGCGAAAAAGATTATCCTGAAGGTTGGCAATCAACAATATTTTTCTTATTCTACAACCATTTATGGGATGGGTAAACGTTAGATGCACCTTTGGCTGAGACCCGACACTCGGCATCCAATGACAAAAGCGATATGTCCGGATCACCTCCAACGAGACAGCGTCCGTTACCTCCCCCGAATCGGCGGCGGGACAAGCCTCAATTATCATGTAATCCATGCAGGAGACGCAAGTATGTAACCAACCGCTAATTCATCTCATTTCATTTCATCTCAACTCAACTCATTTTAGCTTACCTCTCATTCCATCTCATAATTCTACGCTGATACTTTCCACTCACTGAAACTAGGGTTAAGTGCGATAGACAACAGCCATGTCGTACCTGTTCCATGAGAGGACTGGCCATGGCCTGTACCTATCCGGATGCCTCGTCACGTCCCTCAGATAGAGAACCTGTTACTACCGTGCAGAATCGTATCCGTGAGCTTGAGAGCCTTGTACATGTTCTTATGCAAAAAGCAGCACCGAAGAACCCGTCAAATGTAACATCAGCACCACCGCCCGAGACCTCCGTCTCTCCCGTCGAGGGTTATCCTGACCCTGGCGTAGGAGCAAACGGGTCCTCAGAACCGTCTGATTGTGGAACATTGACAAACACTCCCGCTGGAGTTAACTACGCCGATGGCGCACATTGGACCGCCCTTTTAGATGGTATCTCCGAGCTCAAGGACTGCTTTCAAGACACATCAGAGGCCCCCTCAAACATGCGTCATACCATTCCGCCGCAAGCCGTTCCGGAATTTGCACCTCACCCCCAGCTTCTATATGGCCGTTTCGCCCATATCAGCAAGGGGGAAATTCTAAGCACGCTTCCGGCCCGACCCGTTGTTGATCGACTCATATCCAAATTTTTTAATACGATCGACTTACATCCAGGTTCGTTTTAACCTACCTAGGTGCTCGACTAAAGTTACATGCCAAGACAAATACTCATATGTTATAAGTAGCACTCCTACACAGCAGCCAGTTCATTCGACAGGTAAGCTTTCGTCGTGCATGTTCATCGCTGTAAATGCTAACACACCATCATCCTGAAGTACGATCAGTTCTGGGAAGATACTTGCTCAGCCCCTATAATGTGGGTAGGAATCTTGTTCGCTATCATGTCGCTTGCGCTCTTACTCTCATTGCCGCATGCGAGTTATGATCCGAGCACTCAGCCGTCCGACCTGGAGAGCGCTACTCTGATCAGAGCATACCGGGAAAAGGTCGTCCAGTGCCTAATGCTAGGCAAGTATACTAGGGGTGGGCCACATACTATCCAAACTCTTATCCTTTATATTGCTATAGAGCATTTGATCCACGAGGACTCGGAGTTTGGTACTCATATCTTATTGGGCGTGATTTTGAATATCGCCATGAGGATGGGCTATCACAGAGACCCCAAGCACTTCCCCGTCATATCACCCTTCGAGGGTGAGATGAGAAGGCGAACTTGGGCGGCCGTATACCAAGCGAACCTTATCTTTGCCTCCCAAATGGGCCTACCTAGTATGCTCAAGGATCATCAGATAGACACGGAAGAGCCCCACAATTTAAGGGACACCGACTTTGACGAAAATACGACGGAGCTACCACCATCAAGACCTGAGAGCGAGCTAACACCGGTTCTATATATTATTACGAGAACACGCGTCGCACACCTATGGGAAGAAGTCCGCGACCTAGCTACTGATACCAGACGTCACAAATATGAAGAAATTATGGCCATGGATCAAAGGGTGCATACCGAGCAACGCCGTCTTGCACCAGCCTTCAGAATGCAACCCATAGGACAATCAATAACTGATCCACCACAGTTAATTATGCAAAGGATCTGGTTACAAATTTGTTTCCTTAGGCTACAAATTGTGCTACATAAGAAGTATTTCATGAATCCTACGCAAAACGAACGTTACAGTTACTCGCGAAACATATCCGTAAAGGCCGCCGTCGAAATCATCGAATATCAACACATGGTTTATGACTTGGTGAAGCCGGATGCTTTATTATACGACGCTCGGTGGAAACTTTCATCCGTGATGAACAATGAGTTTATGTTGGCAACTGGTATTTTATGCCATTATATAAAGCAAGTCGACGGCGCTCCGCAAAGAGGTGTCGAAGGAGTAAGCACAGATGAAATCAATAAGCTCCTATTAAAGTCCTCTGAATGTTGGTCGAGGTACGCTGGCACATCTAGGCACGCTCGGAAGGCTATCGAGGCTATACGTTTAGTTCTTAAGAGCACGAGTACTCCAACGTCTAGTCCTACCAGCGCAGAAGATGAATTCGGTCAAATCGATTTTCAAGGTACGTTGCCCCTATTAGGCACAGATCTCATATATGAATGGTGTATGACGATATACCCTGCTCTATCCTACCTCCAATCTACTGTCTTCATATGCAGCTCGCACAGAACCATCACACTGTGGTTTCTGCCTGGTAAAGGGGTAGGCGATGTTGTTTCCCCCCTAAGTCATTAGCACAACCAGTCAGTCTCTTGGAAGGTGAAGCTTGCTAACATGACAAAGATCCTCTACTTATGGACCTCAACTTTCCATGTTCAGTAGATGGCTTTTATAGCGGAGACGACTCTACAACTATCGGCGACCCTTCAATTGAATCAGCTCAATTCACCATGGGTGGATTTCTTCCGTGGAATATTTTGAAGGGTTAACCGAAATCTTTAGGTCAAAGATGCGTCGCAATCTTTGGTCTTTTACTAAACTTCCCAATCATAGAGCATAATAGAAAGCGGGATATTACAATACGTAAGTATATCTACTCTCTTCTATGACTGATGATTCTGACCCAACGCCTGAACAGTCACTTCTTTGTTCTAGCCAACCTTGTCTCAGCTCCGTCTTAGTTTGACAATAACTACTCCACAAGCTCATTGTAATCAAACAATGCGTCTTCAAGCAAACCAACAGCTTGTTCAATATGTATTTATATGCGCGGACAGGGTTTTGGCCTGGATGGACGAAGCTTCAGACTTAGCAACTTGGCTAAGACAGCTTAACGATCAGTTACAACCAGCTCTTGAATTGGATCTTAGCTTGGTCAGCATTCAGGATGTCAGCGACCGATAGAGCCCCAAAAACGATAGAGCAGCTTCGATCTGCCCTTCGGTTAGAGGATCAGAGCAAGGCCGAGGCACTTATTCAGGCCGAGCCTGTCAAGGAAGCCTACCGGAAATATGCAAACCGATGTCTCTCATCAAGCTCTACAACTAAGTTGTTACCGGACTGGAAGGAGGTTGACGAATATCTCATAGAATTGAGAATGAGATTAGGGGGCAAGACATTAGAAGAAGTGGTAGAACAGAAGTGCAACGAGCAACGGTACGAGCTCAAACCCCATGTAGCACTGTTCGCGCTGCGGATCATGACGTTCTTTAAGAGTGAGGAAGGCGAGGTGTACGACAACCCTCTAGAACTTCACAGAGTACGGATCAAGGAAGACGTCTCATTCGATCGCTGCGTTAGGATTATGAATCTTCTTGGTTTTCTAGTTAACCAAAACCGAGAGAGACAAGCAGAAAGAGCTGCGGCTGCTGCTGCTGCTGCTCCTGCCGCAGCCGCCGCTGAGGCAGAACAAAACTGGATATGAACCAAAGTAAAGTTGATGATTTAGTCATATCTATTGAATAGGAGAGGATTTGGAGGTTGATATTTATTATGATACCCAGGTACCCAGATAGCTAAGGTAAAGACTCCATTCATTCGTGAAGACTACTTTCCCTTTTCATATACCTCCTATGTTAGTGACTTATGGAACAGTGCTTCTAAGACAACGATGATACCTAAAATCAAATGCATGATATAACTAGTAGCGAAGAGGAATCGCTCTAGCGAAACTAGTAGATGGATAGAATCTCAGGGGTATTATCAACTGCACATTCACCTTGCCAAACTCCCTCAAAATTGATACATCATTACCTCCGCCCCCCCATTCTTCACTCTTCTCCCCTTCCCTCCTCCCCTCTCCATCCCGTCTCATCCTCTCTCACACCCAAAAGCAAAGCAACCCAACCCAACCCACCTCACCGCCCCTCCCTCCCCACCCCCGGCGCAATCCACCAAGACCGCGGAAAACTCATCCCCCACCTCCTCACCAGCCCCGCGAGCTCGGCCCTTTTCCCGGGAACCACATTCACGAAAACCCGATCGCCCCCTCCGAGCGCGGGCTCCGAGTGCACCGCGCCCTCCTCGCTTCCGATCCGGAACAGCGCCGCTTGGCCCGCGCGAGCCTGCGCCTGGCCTAGCTTTGCTAGAGAGCGCGCGAGCGAGGCGCGCACGGATTCGGATGTCGAGGCGCAGGCTAAGCAGCGCAGGGATGTGCAGGGGTGTGGGGTGGTGAGGGTGCGTTTTGTGGTGTGCGAGGTACGGCGCGCGAGGGCTTGAGAGGGGGAGGGGATGAAGAGGGTTGAGGGGCCGAGGAGGGTGGTGCAGAGTTTGTAGGTTGTTTGGAGGTCTAGCTGTGGTGACGGTTCTAGAGTTGAGGCTTGGGGCTTTTTCGTCTTGGTTTTGATTTTTTTGCTGAGCGCGGACTGTGATGGGGTTGAGGATACTGTTGTTGTTGATGATGGTGATGATGATGGCGGTTCCCTGAGCCCGCTGCCGCCGCGGCTGAAGAACAGGTCGTCGGTGTGCCAGCGCGGCTGGTCGAACTCGGACGTCGCCTTCGTCGCCCGGATCGTCAGCCAGTAGTGGTCCAGGCCCTCCGCCGCGAGGAACTCGTTGACGAAGGCGAGGAACGGGAGGAGCAGCGGGAGTAGGGAGCCGCGGAGCACGGCTTCGGCCCAGTCGTGCAGGCTGGGCGGGAGATCGCCTTCCGAGGTTAGGAGAGGCCCGCAGTAGCTCCAGAAGGCGTCTTTTTTGACGGATAGGTCTGGCGGCGGTTGCAGCGGCGCTGAGGGGTCGTAGGTTAGGAACTCGAAGCTGGAGGAAGCTGGGAGCTTGTCTTTGAGCTTCGATTTCATGGTGAGGGACTGTGTAGAGGTTGTTCGGTTTCGGTTTGGTGGTCGTAGTTAAGTTGGGTATGGACGTTGTTTTAAGATGGTCTAGATGCTGTTGCCTAGGAGCTACGGGGCTTGGCAGGCCTAATTAGGTGGTATATATCTATTAGATGATGGTCTATAGCAAAAATGCAATATTTACCATGAATCCTCTATGATATGGTATATACAAAGTAAGGCTACGGAAGGAGATAGTAACGGTACCTACTTCGGAGCCGACTATTCTTATATACATCTATTGAAAGGTGTGGGAGGTAGGAGGAACGTCCGGCACCTAACCCAACGAGAAGGCTCAATGGATTTTCAGCTTTATACACTTCATGCAGTCTGCCATGTGTCAAATGCGAGGGGAGGTGGATATGATCTGCGAATCCCGAGCCACGGAGGTCTCTCGTTGGTAAAGTTATGGGAGGCCTAATGCCGTTCCGGGGCACAGTACATGTCGTGCAGCCCAGCACGAGGCCGGACTAAGATCAACTCGTCAATTTGGCGGGGCTGAGACGGTGCAATGCTTGGGTCGACGAAGCGCACAGCATCATGACCCCTCATCTTTGATGTGATGAGCATGTGAATGGGCACGATGTCATTATATAATAGGTAGGAAGTATTCGGGCCATTTATGAGGCCTTCGGTTGAGATGTTTTCCGGGCATCAAGTATGAGTTGTCTATCCGGCAGTGAACAGATATAAGACGCTGCAGAATAAGACAATCTAGGCCCCTCCCTATAATTTGGATAGTATTAAAGAAGGTAGTTATTTTCTGTGGCCTCGTTATTGAACTATTACACACAGAGCTTTTATATTGTACCAAGTCTATAGTTTCCCCTAATGAGCGAGCCATAGTGTTTAGCCAGGTAACGAACGGAAATCCCACGCTAAGTCCGTATGTACGATGAAGGCGGCTAACCTTCGTCTATCTGATGTAGTAAGCCGAATATTCGTGGGTGAGTTGCCAGAAGAGTGAGGCCATTCCGTTCGTGGTACGGCTAAGAGAGGATGACATAGGTGTTCGCTCATGCTAGACCCCATCGCGGCATGTCGATCATATATGCGGGTCGTTAATATCCATTGGCAAAGCGGGTACGTTTCGACTTGCGCGATTTCGACTTCGGCCCATGTTTATCGGATCCAGAATATATATCTCTGTCCGAGCTAGCATCGGAAGATGATCGTGACCTGTTCTTCCGCCGTTCTCTCGCAGCTGCCGACCATGGCAAGGTAGACCAGACTTGACGGGCTCTGCTAATAAACTGATTCAATGGCGAGTTCTCCTCGATCGTCTCGTTACCTTCGCTATCATCGTCCAGGCGGATGACCTGTCTCCCTTTATTCTTTCGGGCACGGTTCTCTTGATATATATCGAACGAGTCGCGATGGAAGATAGGACCAGTGAGTGATGGTTCGGTATAAGTCGTCGTCTGGCGTGAATATTGTATGCAGAAGTACTCGACAGATGGTACTGATTCTGTATCTGGGATTGACATCATTTTGCTACCGCCGCAAAGCGTATAAATGTATGGGAGTCAAGAAATACGAGGCATGGAATCACATCCATTGAAACGACCTACATTGCCTTTTACCTTGGAAGATTAGTTGTGAATGGCACGTCTCACCCTGAGGCAATCACTTATCCAGCAACAATTTAGATTTGTTGGGTTGAGTTAGAGAGCTTTGAGGAAGTTCGTTGGTTTCGACGGCCTGAACTCTGTATGGACTGAGATGATCGTGAGGTAGGTACCTATATGACTTCAGTCATTTCAACGACTGACGTAGAGTATCTTTAAAAAAGCATTGAAGTTCTCCGAGCGTCGTCCAAACGGCAAAGTGTCATAGATAAGTAACTCGGGTACACTTTCAGACTTGTCGTCATAGGTGTTGACGATCCTTTCGTGGCCTTGACAACGGCCTTACCACCTTGACCTGTACGTAGTATGACTAAGTCTTCAACCCGTGTAGGAAAACATAGATTATATTGTTGGGGCTCAATCACCTGAGGCCGGGAGCATGCGGTCCAAGCGGATGCAGTCTAGGCCAAAGCCCAGGAGCTACGCCTCAGACAACGATGACAAGGCGCTTATTGATACGGCCCCAAGCGTCGAAGAATAACCGCGACCCTCTTAATGGCGCGGTGGCATAAGGTGCTTATATAATTCCAGTGACAAATTCCACATGGCCTGAGTTTTACCCGCCGCCACGGGGCTGACTTGAAGACTTGGCTAAACATTGCATGGTTGCATTGTCCACATGCTCGCGGTCTGCCTTGGGGTCGCTTGTGATTGCAATAGCACGGAGGGGCCGTGTTTCACATTTTTTCACGATTACTTCTCCGGGCAAGTCTGCCAAGGCCTTCTACTGGCCGGTTTAACATTTCCAGAGACATGGAGGACACCGACAATGAATGTTTTGCACTGCTGTCTTAGCACTATTCTCTAGTAAGTAGTACATATAAGGCAAAGGATTGTAACAGGTATAGACTAGTGCGGCAAACGTATTGTCTCTAGCCGGCTGGCTGAAAGTCAACGAATAGATTGATCTGCTGATGCAAGCAATAGTTAGCGATCTAATCTAGCAACCGAGTCCCATCTATGTTCGATCGGCGTTGATGTCCTGCGTTAAGGTCGGTCGATTACAGGGCGGCGTTCGTAGATGTAGTAAATGGCCGGTAGTCGGGACCGAGAGGGCTGCCACGTGTGGTTTCAGGGGGCCGCGAGAGGGATAAATTGCTATGAGAGCAGAGAGAGACAAGATATGTAAGGTTACCATATGATACCGACACTACCAAGGTGCAGTTTCGGTAAAGGGGTCTTCCAGTTTAGAACAGGGAATACCCGCGACTACTTCGTAACTTGGATTCTGAGGTTTTACCAATTGCAGGACCCTGAAGCTAGTAATGAGAGCGAGCCGGATCAGATAAGGGTGGGTTTGCCTATTTACGCTTGCTAAGCAGCGCGGCTTCAATCCGACAAAGTACCCATCTACTTGGGCGCCTGTTGCGGGGAGCAACATAAGATGCAGTGACCTTTTTACGTGGGATTTGACGAGTACGGGACGGCGATGAGTGCACGGGTCCTTACCTCATTGGAACGTCCTACACATTAATTCTTAGGGAGACGGATAAGGTGCTTATGGCGTAGGATACCTATTGTCGTTGGATCGATTCGAAAACATGTGTAGAATAGAGGAGAGAGAACATCTTGAAGATGCTGCTTTACCGGTTCGAGCAAGAGATTATCATCAATATATCGAAGACGACGATCTTTTGAAGCATCTTCTCCATTAGTCTTCGATCTAGCTAACTGGTTGCGCCCTAAGAGCATACATGGTTGAGGGGATCTATGCACTACTACTTAGCTACGCCGCAAATTGACGAAAGTGACCCTCCCAAGAACCAATTGGGACAGCGGAAATCCAATGCAATGGGACGTCAAGGATAGAATAGGAAGCATTCCACGATGACATTACTTAAGACTGGTATGTGATAGCTGTATATATTTGACTGCACATTTACTAGAATTCTCAACAAGAAAATGTCTTCTTGACTTGATTTGAAGTATTATTCCAAGCCTCCAGGCTTTCGTATATGAAAAGCGTGATTAAAGCCCGGGCCACTCGAAATCTGTATCTTTCGTCTAGACAATTTCAAACGACCCGACCGCTCCGCTAAACTATTACTTGTGAAAACGCCGCCGAGCAAGACTGCGGATATTCCTGGTAAGAAGGCCTGCAGATCGTTCCAAGAAGGGAAATTTGGACCTTGGAGCTGGAATATGGCCAGATGGCTAAGCTTCTTAGCTGGGCATTTATCCTACAGGACCTGGGTGGCGTTTATATTTGTAGTTAGTCTAGGGCTGCTAGGTCCCAACTAGGGGCGATAATTGGGGGCGGGCTGAAGCTATCTAGCGAGCTAGCACGATCCTTCGGCGGCAGAGCAGTTGAACCGTTGAGATCTATAGGACAGTAACGTGAAATCATAACAAGATACGCTATAGAACACTCGTATGTAGTTTGTGCAATTTGGTAAGGCAAGTTTCGTATGGTGTAGGTAGGAGAGAATAAGTATTCGTCGAATTCGGGTCCGCACGCACATGAGACGTCCTGCTCGCCCTGAAAATAGGATTGTTAGCTTCTCATAGGGTAAAAGATCATTGGAGGGATGTCCTGGAAGGATTCCACGCTCCCTGCACAGGGTCCCATCGAAAATAAGCATGTAACTACCCGAGTCCATATAACATGCTAGCCAAGATGAGATGGGACGGAATTGGGTAGACAGGGTAGGATTGCTGCGAAGCAGTAGGTACGGAAGGATTCTTTTCATAAAGCAGCCATATGTACCTAATTAAGCCCCAGAACAGAAGAGAGAGACGTTTCTCATTCTGTTTTCGTCACAGCGTCAGCTGTGTCTGACAACTTGCTTTTCCTGTGCTGTGTTTCGTAATCGAGGAAAAAAAGAGCAAGTCATGCTCCTCCTCAAGGTATCACCATCACATCAAATCCTCTTGAGCTGAGCCATCCACATCCGATTTCTAACGGCATCGGCCGTTTGAACCAGAAGACGCGATGTCGTCAATACCACCGGCCCATGAACCGCACAGTACTCTCGAAGTCTCCGAGAGGGATCCTGAGACCTATCAGAAAGAAGTAATAGCATATCCCGATCACAGCTATCCACAAGCAGTTCCGGTCGAGCAAGTTGGCGCTGGTGGAGCGACGCATTCATTCTATAGTCCCGAGTCGGCGAAAGAAGTCGTAGTAGAAGCACCTCACGATGCATACGCAGGAGCTGGCGTCTTGCCGGGACCGTATAAAGATCCTAACTCCATGGGCGGCGTGGCATACCAAAATGGCTATCCAGCGGGCGCGGTTTATGCGGACGGGTCAGCATATTCGAACAGCGCCTACCCCAATAGCACGTACCCGAACAGCGCATATCCGAATAGCGCGTATCTCACAAGCAACGGCAGCCAGATGGACCCCAGTATGTATGGACATAGCCCGGCCGAGAACGGTGGTCAATTCCCTCCCACAGATGAGAAGGCAGGGAAGAAAGGACCGATATGCGGGCTTCCAAGAAAGATATTTTTCATTTTATTAGGAGTCGGGATTGCGGTAATCGCGCTCGTGGGAGGACTAGCGGGTGGGTTGACGAGTAAGACTCATGGCGGGGAGAAGGCGGCAGCTTCGTCGGGATCGTCAGGCAGTCCCAAGGACCCGGCGTCGTCGAACACGACCGAGAAACTTATCCTCGATAATTCGAAAATAACAGCGTCGAATTGGACGGATTCCAACGGCGTCGTTCACAGAACCGTCCTCTTCCAAGACGTGTATAATTCAATTATCGCCCGACGATGGGATTCCAATGGAAAGTCGTGGACGACGGACAACTTGACCCAGTTGATGGCCGCGACGACGACGCCCCTTAATCCAATTCCGGGAACCCCCTTGGCGAGCGCGTCGATGGATCTTGATCCTACATACGAAACGCACGTGTGGTTCACGGATCCGTCGAATACGATAAGATCGATGGTCTGCTCTGACGCGCTGAACAAACCGGATAGTTGGGACAACGATACCCTCGACGACGCCGTTCTTGTAACTTGGCCCGGCTCTGGACTGGCCGCGATGTGGCAGCGATGCTGGCACTCTAGCTGCGATGGAACTTGGATCGTCGCGTATCAACGGCCGGAAGGGGCTATTAAGACGGCCAATTCCAGCACCTGGGCCACCGCAACTGTAGCGGTTGATTCCAGTGATGTCGCCGCCAATTCGAGTTTGGCGATTATCCCTCAGCTAGACGGGCCATATCTCGACCGTCTCGAGCTCGTCTCGGAACGCGTCGATTCAGGTCAGACGGGTGATATGAGAGTAACGACGTACAACGACACGTGGAACGGCGCTGATCAACGAGGTAAGCACCCTATTTTCCCAAAGATCTTCCAAAAAGAACTAAGAACATGTGTAAGCTGACAGGCTTATTAGTGACCGAACTCCAATCCGGCATACCATTGCCAGCGCCATCTCAGCAATTCGCCATAACGAAGTGGGACAGCTGGAATCAGGCGCTCTACCTCAGCCTGCTCCAAGGCGGCACACTTAAAGGCAACCACTGGGACGGAAAGACGATGAGCAATATCTCGTCTTTCAACTTCAAGTCGGGCCCCGATACCAACTTCACGTCCATCGCGATGACGCCGGACGCCATGTTCTACGGCATCTCCAACAACCAGATCATAGAGTATTCGCTCGACACGACGGATCCGTCTACATTCAACTACGTGGGCGTGGTCTTCCCATGAGATTTCCTTTTCTGCGTTCAAATGCAACAATTTTGTGTTTTCAGTTGGTCCCCAAAAAAGGATAGGATACTATGGGGCCCGGGAATTTGGGAAGGGCATTAGGGAGTTGGCGGGAAAGACTCGTTGCGGCACAGCATCAACCAAGGTGTATTTTTCTATTCTTATGATACGGCCTTATCCTTGTGTAAGTCGAGAGGACCTATTTTGACACGATACCAAGCGGAGCGAATTCGCTTTGTTTACCTATTATTTTGCCCTTAGGGTAATACTATGACACGATCTGTTTGTACGCATAGTTAGCCACTTACTACGTGGGACGATTTACCTAGATATCTAAAACAATAGAAAGAGAATCATATTCAATGGTTTGACTCATTCGGTTTTATTTATGGATGCAATGTATCTAAGTTAGTCGGAAAAGAACATACCAGGTAGGTAGGTATTGAACAACTCATCTACGCGAGGCTAATTTTGTGCCATTCCAACCGACGATGGCCTCAATTGGGTATTAGGGACATAAGCATCGTAATTAATGTAAATCAACCAACTTTATATGCATAACTCTAATGAGAACGTTGTTTGTGCGAGATCAGATTTCAATTCGTAATCGTGACGCGATGCAATTGTCAACGACGTCATAATAGCATAGCGATGTCTCACAAGACCAACAATGTGCTCCCATTCAGCTCTATGATGGTTTTCCGCACGTAACCTAAACCACATGTTATATAAGTGGCGGTTTCTATAAAACGAATGGAAATGCTAGGAAGGTCAATTACATTACGAACTGTACCTAGAGTTCTCATTAGGAGAAACCTGTTCAGAAATCCACCAACAAGATCTCCCACCACAACTGCAGCTATTACCAACTTGAGATATTCATTTAGAGATATCAAATTCAACAACAAAATACTTCGCACAATGGCTACCTTTTCGAATACGGATACTGGTGACAAACCGTCTGGGCCGTATTATAACAAGAACATCGACAATGATGTGACCCTGAAGGAGAAGGTCGAGACTCTCACCAAGTTCGTTTCCTCGTGCAAGTTCGGCATGATGACAACGCACGATGTGGTGAGCGGCAAGCTAGTGTCTCGCTGCATGGCCGTTGCAGGCAAGGTAAGAAGCTCCCAAGTCCATCGATATTGATCTCAATCGTCCAACACCCCCTCACCACTTCCCTGACCTCCCTCCCGACATACCTACATTCATGGGTTATGTCATGAATGAGCGTATAAACAACTAACCACAATCCCAATATTTAGGAAGGCGGCGATATCGACCTGACCTTCACCACGAACACAGAATCGCACAAGACGGACGAGCTCAAGGCGGACAAGCACACCAACATCTCCTTCTGCGACAGCTCCGGCCAATGGGCCTCGTTCGCAGGCAACGCGAGCATCGAGACGGACCGTGACGCCGTCAAGAAGTTCTACAGCTCTGCGCTGAAAGCCTGGCTCGGAGATCTGGGCGATGGCGTCCACGACGGATCGGAAAACGACCCGCGGATCGGCGTCCTCAGAGTGAAGACGAGCTCCGTGACGTACGCCATCACCGACAAAACACTACCCAGCAGGATGGCTGAGGTGGCCAAGGGTACGATTACCGGGGAGCCGGCTAAGGTTAATAAGTTAAGGGAGATCAGCGAGGATGAGGTCCGGCAGTGGAGGGCTACGGCTGCGAAGAAGACCTAAGACGGGATAGGACGGGATGAGACTCATGTGCAGTTGTGTGTCCCATTTGCTGTAACTGTAACGTAAGGTACCTTATAGCTGGATCGTTATAATTGTCCCCTTACAGAAGGTCTTAATGCGCCAACTTCTCATGTTTCATGCCATATACAGTTACTAGACTATTATAACCTTTCTAAGAGGACATTTCAAGTCGAAACTTAAACTAGCGGTCTAGGTGCAGCATTAATAATCGTATACTTTTATAAATAAAGAGGGCTTACTTACTCAGACCCCCTATTAATTCACATGCCTACCTACATAGCTATTGTTCTTTAACCAGACTTAGGTATACGCAGAGATATACATACCTCTCTGAGTAATATAGATAACACGATAGCGGCAGAATGGCGAATAGTAATGACGAACGTCGACCATTTGCCGGATATGCTTCTCTTTAGAGAAAGTGCGTCGGTGCTTGCGAAGCCTCGGAGGCAGGAAAATTAATCTGGAGATTTGGAAGAATTAAGTCAGCCATGCTAGGCCACGCTAGTAAACCAGTAAGCGGCGATCTGAGGAACCGGTTGTAAGGAGCCATGCCGTGTAAGGTCAAGTGCGGCAACCTAGACGCGGGCGCTACTGCCAGTTAGACGCCATTATGCGCCAGTTAATTGCTGATGTAAAGTGTTTGTAAGGCTTGGAGTGGCGGGACTGCGGGGTGGCTACGTACCTGTCGTCGGGAATTTTGTCAAATATTATACTTGCTGACCAACATGTACCTTCCGCTTGGATATGGGAAGGAAAGCACGCCTTTCTATTCCAAAGGTACCTCACCTCTGATATGATCCACTTTCGCATTCTTCCATTCTTTTCCCCTTTTCCCATTTTCTTATCAAATAATCAAGTGTCGGAAACCGAGGCGACAAAACGGGCGAATGTTCGTGATATTTCTAGCCTGACCTACTAAAGTACCTACCTACATAATGCATCCACCCTCGTCCCTGATTCGCGACCTACCTGATTCTGTCTTACTATTCGACCCAGCGTAAGAGTCTATAAAACTATCCTCTCGTAGCCTTCCGCCCCTCATGAGGGCCTTATCGCTTTCCATCTCTATTCTCGTAGCAATACTTTCCATTGTCCTATTCCGGGAACAAGTAGCCGAGCTTGCGACCGTATCTCTCAACGCCATCCTAGAGAAATTCAATAAGTCCTACGACAATAGTAGTAGTAGTAGCAGCGTCGCGACAGATCGCAACACCGTGACGACGACGACGACCTCCGATTCCGAGTCCGCATCCCCTTTCTACAATCCCAAAGAAAAGCTCGTCGCGACCGAGATGTCTATCCCGCGCGCAATCCGGAAGGTCTTCCTGGCCGTCGAACAAGCGTACGCGACAACCCAAAATACCTTTTCCTTGTGAAACCATTTCTAACTCTTTCCCTAACAGCGAAGGCGCCGGTGCTCGAGTCCGCCGATCGATCGGCACCCCGCAACTGCGCAACTTCTCGCCCTTCCTCATGCTCGACCACTTCAGCATCAAGCCCGGGTCGGGCTTTCCCGACCACCCGCACCGGGGCCAGGAGACGATCACGTACCTGCTCAGCGGCGCGGTGGACCACGAGGACTTCGCGGGCAACGCGGGCACGATCGAGGCGGGCGACCTGCAGTTCATGACGGCGGGGCGCGGCATCATGCACGCGGAGATGCCGCGGCAGAACCCCGACGGCAGCGCCAACGTCGGCCTGCAGCTGTGGGTCGACCTCCCCGCCCACCTCAAGGCGTGCGAGCCGCGCTACCGCGACCTGCGCGCCGCCGAGATCCCGAGCGCCGACCTCGACGACGGAAAGGTCCACGTTAAAGTTATCTCGGGCCAGGCCGCCGGCGTCGACAGCGTGAAGGACCTCGCGTACACGCCCGTCTGGATCCTCGACGTTACCATAAAGCCCGGCGGCAAGCTGGCGCAGCCCGTGCCCGCGGGCTGGAACGCGTTCTCGTACCAGCTAGAGGGCAGCGCGGTGTTCGGTGTGGGCGAGGCCAAGAGGACGGTCGAGCAGTACCACAACTGCGTGTTCGAGGCCGAGGGCGACACGGTGGTGGTCGAGGTGCCCGAAACGGCGAAGGAGAGCGCGCGCTTTGTGTTAATTGCGGGCCAGGTACTCGACCAGAAGGTCGTGCAGTACGGCCCGTTCGTGCTCAACTCGCCCGAGGAGGTCCGGAAGGCGTTGATCGATTACCAGTTCCACATGAACGGCTTCGAGAGGGCTAAGGACTGGCAGAGCGAGATCGGGAAGACGATGGCTGGTTGAGCGGCCGAGTTGTTGATCGATGATGAATGTGCATGTGTGTATATATTCGCGGCGGCCAGATGCCTTCCCCTGCCCTCTCACAGCCTTTTTTGGCATTGGCGAAGTTTCTTGTATATAGTTCCCCCCTTTTTAATTTTTGGCAAGCCACTGCATTGGTTGGCTGCTTGAGATACCCGATTGCACGGCTGGTGTATAGGGATAGCGGATAGTAGATGATGTTGACGATAACGACGAAAAGAATTTGAGTAGTGATTATCTTTTTGCATCTGTCCCCTCCCTCTCTCTTCTTCGTCTGCGAACCCAACCCCGTTTCATTGCCGGCTCTCAGAAGTTGCCCTTCGGCCGCTTGACGGGGTAGGCGTCCGGCAGACTCATGACCCATTGCAGCCGGATCAATTCGTCCATCGGCGGGTGCACGCCCTTCCACCAGGACGCTTTGCGCGGGTGCAGGCCTGTTACTTGTCGTAGGCGCGGGTTGCTCAGGATTGCGGCGGCTTCTAACGGTCGCGTGGGGTGCTGGTTCTTGGGCATGCTGTCGTAGCTGATTCTGCCTTTTTGGGTTCCTGGTTTCGTCGCCGGGGCCGGTGCCGGGATGGTCTTGCCAGGCTTTGGTGTTTGCGAGTTGCTTTTCGCTCTGGGAGAGCTGGAGGAGGTAGAGGATGATGATGGTGGTGGGCTCTTAGGAGCCTGGTTGTGAGGGATTGGCTTCATGTTAGATCTTCGGTGTTCGTTTATCGTGTTTGGGATCGTGTCTGGTCCGCGAGTATTCCTGGTTTGAGCAATGGAGTTCTTATATGTGGTTATACGAGAGATGATATCAGGTTGTTTTGTAAATACCTCAGCATACAAACCCGGATCCCGCACCGCCTTCTCCAGGTATATCCGCAACTTTTTATAATCCCTTCTCGAGACGAGGCTACGGGATATAAATATATTGCGTCATTGCCTACCATCGATACTATGTCAAGAGGTGCAAGTGTACAGTGTTACGACGTCTGACATACATACACGTATAGCTGTATGGGGGCAGAAATGGCGGCGGCATGAGAGACAGAACATGACTAGCATCTGTAAGCACTTGTAGCCTCACTCTCACTCTCTCGCCTGCTTGGCGTTGGATTACCGAAATCGATTGGCGCCTTTTTACTTGGCCGGTTTCACGGTACCACATTTTTAGGGCTATTATTACTGTCTTAGCTCGGTCCGACATCTCTCTCGTGAGATGCTACCTATTATTGTTTATGTCATTCGGCGAGCTGGGAACGGGCGCGAGTGCTACCCAGACGCGTTTGCGTCTGGACTTGTGTGGTTGCGGTACGGCGCGGGCGCGAAGTCGGAAGGGGTAATTGGACTTATTTCTCGTTCGTTCGGTGCGTCTCCCGCTCTTCATCTGCTTTTCACCCCGGAACACACCGCCTCGCGTATTGATATCCGGACCATGCTGTCATCGTTGCAAATGCAACGCCGACTTGGAATACAAAGAGTGAGTACCTAGATGCGCCAAATATATACAGGATCATTTGACTCTTTTCGGCTGCTGTAGAGACAGGTCAAAGGATAAGGGGCGGATAGGGCCATCAGCCCATCCGGGACACATGCATGGTGGGTGATGGTGGGTCGAGCTTTTCGCTGGTTGGTACGTGAGAGCCTCAATATTTAATAGTTTCATGTCGGCCCATTTACCTGTGAGAACGGCGCTGCCGGTTTCAAGGTTTTTTGTGATATGGCTTGGTGGTGTGCAGTCGTTCTGTTTGGCTCCATGTCGTGTCACATCTCCAGCAATCCTTCCCACACTCATGCTTTTTAAGCCACTCCCAAGCTCAATAGGGAAAAGAGGTCGACGGAAGAATTAGGGGTATTATCGGAAGAAACAATCGAGATGTTTCATACTCCTAGGGCGAGATCGACTGTATCCGACCCTATCATTCAAGGTCATTATTATTGGAGATTTGCATGGCTATAACCTCCACGCTAGTTTTGCTGGCAATCATATCACCGTATACTATGATAGTACAGACATAATAGGGCGGTACGAAAAAAAAAATCTCAAGCCACATGTATACCTGCGTACCAGGTAAGTAGGTATATGCGGGTCGTATCACAGTGATCGGGATATTTCTAGGTAGGATACGGCTAAAGGAGAGGAGAAATTCATCGATAGTTAAGTCATAGAGTTATAGTATCTAGAAGAGTGCCCTCTACATACCTACCTAGGTACCTACTTACCAGGTAGGAATCCAACCTTCTGGATCTAGAACTAACAATAGGATGTCAAAAGAATAAGATCTAGGTAGGTAGAGCTATTAATACTGATCCCAATTGCATCTATATATCACCATCAAGGGTCTCCTGAGAACTCTACCAAAGGCCAAGTTATCATTCGCGATGTCCTGGACGTTCATCATCTCTAAGAGATACCAATGTTATGAGGAGCGTCGATATTCTCATAGTCATCTAGAACCTCGAGTAAGTATTCCATTAAATTACTTACGAGGTGCTGGCATTCACTCGTCCATGAGTAAATTGTGCCTAGGCCTCGCTGCCTCAGGGTACCCCGTGATAAGGCGCCTTGACTGGTCATCTGTGGCCGATGGCATATTAAGGAAAATTAGCCAACGTACGTATTTACCAGCTTCTTGATTTATAGTAGGGGAACATCCCGCTACTAGGGTTCAGAGCCACAGAATACCTCCATATTCCTAGTTGGGGAACATCCCACAGAAGCAACGCTGTCCAATCATTGCTGGCTCGATAGACCGGTACAATTACTACGCCGGGTGGTAACTAGCATACATGTAATAATGATGCCGAAGATAGTAACTATTCAACGACAAGACTTAGTCCCATTATCTTCCGAGATGTGTGAAACCTCCCGTATCTTACATGGGTAGGTAGGCACCCCTTTTCGAAGATCGGAAGACTGGTTGGGTATGATATGACCATCCCCTGAAATATTTTATATGAAATATATGCAATGAGTATTGCTACCTTTTTGAACGAAATGACCTAGTCACTTCCCTAATTTGACAATCTCGTTACACTCACGATATTGCTTGTACTAGCTCGCTTCCGTTACCTATTGGTTATCTTAACCTCGGGAACATAAAGCTCGGAGCCGCAGTTGATTGTCTTCGTTATGTGCTGGGTTTCAATATGTATCCTCATAGAACGTTATACTCCATCGAACGAACACCTTCTCCCAAACTAAATACCATGGTCCCCTTTTGGCATAAATTCTGATATTCAGGGGGGGGGGCGGTTGTATGACTACTATTAGAAAATTGGATCAAGAGACTAGAATACTCATAATTGGGCTAAGTCGTGTAAATGGCGTGCATTAATCCTCTCCTAACAGAGCCATTAAATCTGATTACGCCGTTCAGTTCCTCTCACAAGTACCTCACAGAGTACTTAAAACTAAGGTTATCATATACACTAACAGTTTTAAGCCCTTCTTTATCATAGGTCAATGGTAAAATGGGTTGCAAATGAATAATAGCGTTTGTAAGTCCGAACTTAAGCTTGTGACATGACAACGACAACCACGTGGTGGCAAGGACCAATCCATGGTCAATATATTAATCTGCATGGCGGATATTATTTGGCCGGTATATCAGGTAATGTATCAAGCGAGACGATATCGATCTATTCTGGAAGTAGACGTCCATATAAATGCCGGTTAAATTGAACTAATTAGGTGACCTCGAGTCAATATTACATTACGTTTGATCAACTTCCTGGCATTGCCGACGTTGGTGATGTATCGAATTAGTTTACCGGCGTCTCTAGAGCGAATAAATATCTACCTAGGCTTTCAGACCTGGCCCCTTCGCTTTACACCTCGAGTCCAGCTCTCTGTCAGCGTTAGCACCGCAGCCAACGTTGACTCGAACTTTTAAAGGCGTGGGGGTGATTTTCCATCCTTATCCAAAGGTTTTGGCATTATCGAAAACCGCTTGAATTTTGGATTGGTAGTCCTCTAGACTTAACACTAGGTAAGGTTTATACCGAAATTTGGAACAGCGAGGCTACTTATTGTTAAATACAGGGCACTATTCCCTGTATTTAGTACTACACTATAATAGTTTAAGGGATTATTGAAAACAGTTATAATAGCTGTTTACGGCGCTCTTTGTTTACTGTTTTTAATATATTACATTCCATTGTTTTTAACACATTAATCCATTAATTAATAAAACATTTACAGTTATATAAGCTGTTATACATTCCTTAAATTTAATAAACTTTTAATAAAATATAATAATAATATATAAAACATTTCTTAATAATAATTCACATTTTTTATAACATTATTAAATAATGTTTTATATTTTATAAATTTAATTATAAAACCCGTTTTAATATTTTTATTTTTTTATATTTTAATATTAATTTTATTAATTTAATATATATATTATATTAACTTAAATTTAATTTTAATAAGTTATAAACCCGGCTTTATAAATTAAATTTATTTAAAACTTTTTACGTTTTAAAAAATATTATAATATATTTATAATATTTTTTATAATTTTAAATTTATATAAGTTATTTTTATTATTTAACCTTTATAATATAAATTTTATTAAATTTATATAAAGGGTTAAAAACTTTATTTAAAATAAACTTAAAAAGTTTAAAATTATTATTAAATATTTATTATTTTTATTTTATAATAAGTTTTTTATAATAAATAATTCCATTATTAAATTTATTAAAAAAATTATTATTTTAAAAGCTTTAAAAATTAATAACCGTTTTATAATAACGTTTACTTACCGGGAATTTATAAAAAAATATTTAACGTTTTTTAAAAAGTTTAAACTTACAAGCTTTGAAAATTACCAAGGGTAAATTTTATAATTTTAAAAGATTTTTAACGTTTTATAATTCTTTAATTTTATAAAAAATATAAGGTTTTTAAACATTTTAAAAATTTATAAAAAATTAATTATAAACTTAATTATAAAAAATAGTTTAAATGTTATAACTTAAGTTATAATATTATATTTTATAAAATTAAAATTCATTTTATAAAAGTTAATGGATTTATATTGTTTTAAACGGGGTTTTTTAAAGGCCCGTTTATATATTGAATTTTATATTTTAATATTATAAAAAAACATTAATTTAATAATTTTTAATAATAAATTCAACGGTTTAACTTTTAAAATAAAATGCTTAAAAAACTTTATTAATAATGAAAATTAATATAACGTATATTTAAAAACTTTATATTTAATATATTTAAATTAAATTAATATAACGCGTTAAAACTTTAAAGCCATTAAAAATAAGTTTTTTACGGACTTTAATTCGAAAATAACCTTTATAAATTTAATTTACTTAATAATTAATATTTTATTAAATTTTAAAATTAATAAAAAACCTTATAATTATAACGTTAAAAACGTTAAAAAAAACATTAAAAATAATATTTATTAAGTTAACGGACCTTTTAAAAGGAATAAAAATAAAAGCAAATTAAAAAATAATAAAAAAAATTTAAACCAAGGGTTCATTAAAGGATTTAATAGGAATAAGTTTAAATCCATTAAATAATCTTTTAATATAAAAGATAAAAATTTTATTACGTTTTATTTAAGGTTTATTTTTAAAGGAAAAAATAAAATAATTTTTTTAAAATTTAATCCTTTTATTATAATAATTATTAAAGTTATTAAAATTATTAAAATTATAAATATTATAAACTTTATAATTAAAGTTTTAAGTTTTAACGGCTTTATAATTAAAACCTTTAAACATTTTAAAATCATAATTAAATTTAATAAATTTATTAATTTTAAAAAACTTAATATAATACTTAAAAAAGGACTTAATAAAAAATTTAAAAAAACTAAGAAACTTAAGGCTTAAAACATTTCTTACTTTAATTTTACGTTTTTAAGGCCTTATAAATAACTTAAAACATTTAAGTTTAAAATATTTATTAAAAATGTTATACCTTTTATAACACCCATTAAAAAAATTATATTAAAACTTTATAAACGGCTTAAAACATTTAAGTTTATAACATTTATTAAAAATGTTATATTTTTTATAATATTTATTAAAAAAATTATATCCTTTAATTTTATTATTAATTTTATAACATTTATTAAAAAAATTATATCTTTTAAATTTATATTTAATATTATAATAAATATATATATATAAGTAATTATTAAACTATAACATTTTTATATAATTATTTATTTATTAAATCCCTTAAATAATAATAATAATTTATTATAAAAATTATTTTATAATATTATTATAAAAACCATTATAAGGATTATATTAATAAAACGGTTTTTATAATTATATAATATTAAATTTATTTCATATATAATAAATAATTATAATTAATTTATTAATTATACCTTTAATCGTAATTTAAGAAATATAATAATAAATAAAAGGTTTATAACTTTTATAAAATTAAATATTATAAAACTTAATGTACGCGTTAAAATTAATAAATATAAGGATTTTATATTAAAAAATATATTATATATATTTAAAATAAATATAAATATTATAAATAATATAAAGCATTATAATTTAAAGGGTTATATAAAAAGAAAAACGTTATATAATAAAGTTAATAAGCTTATAATAGTTTTAAATTTAAAAAGTTACCCCTTTATTTACATTAAAATTAAAAAAAATAAATAATATTTTAAAAACTTAATAAATATAATATTTATAATTTATTATATCATTAAAAATTTAAAAGCCTTTTTAAGGGTTTTTAAATTTACGGATACATTTATATTACCCGTTATTTTTTCCATAAAATCCTTTATAAACTTAATAAATAAAGTTTTATTATAACACGTTAAATTAAATTATTTAAGTTTTTTTTTATTAAAAAAAATTATTAATATAATTAAAAAAATGTTTAACTTTAATTTATTATAAAATAAATAATTATATTACGAAAAATGTGTTATATTTAAAATAATTAAAAAGTTAAAACCCATTAAAATCTTTAATTTTACAAGGGCTTTAAACGTTATAAAAAAAGATTTATTTATTATTTAACTTACACCTTTAAATAAATAATTTATTTACCTTATTTTAATGGATAAAAAAACTTATTATAAATGGATTTATTAATTATTTAACAAGGAAATTAATACATTATTAAAAGTTTTAAAATTTATTTTTAAAAGGTTTAAAAACCGTTATAATAAATATTTAAAGCGTTTTTATTTTAATAAAAGTATTAAAATAAATAACAACGTTATAATAAATTAATTATAACGTAAAAAGATTAAATTTAATATATTTAACTTTTATATATTTAAATAAAATAATTTAACGAAATATTTTATTAAAATAATTATTAAATATTTTAAGGTTATAATATAAAGGGTTAATGTTTTATTACATTTATAAAAATACATTATAACACTTATATTAAACTTTATTAATAAAATAATAATAATAAATAAAAACTTTATTTTTTATTAATTATTAAATAATAAATTAAATTTTATTAAAACATTTTATATATTTAATTTAATAACTTATAAAATTATAAACTTTAAAACTTTAATAATTAAATTTAAATAACACATGAATAAAACTTATAAATTAAAATTATATATTAAAAAAAATATTATTTTAAATACTTTAAACATTAAAATATATTAAGTTTATATACTTAATTAACTTTTTAATAAAATTATATAAATTAATTTTATAAAAGTTTTAAAAGTTATTACATTTATAACGAATAAAGTAATCCTTAATTTTAAAAGTATATAAATTAAAAAATAATTCGATTAAGTTTTTAACTTATTAAAAAAAGTTATTAAATTATTTAAAAATATAAAGCTTATAAAATTTAAAATTATTAAAAATATACTTAAAAAGTTTATAATTAAAAGTTTAATTAATAACTTAAAATTAAAATTAAAATTAATTAATATAATAATTAAAACCTTTTTAACATTTATATATTAAAAACCTATTATAAATTTAAACCTTAAATTAAATTTAAAAGGGGACTTTATGGATTTAAATCCATTAAATTTATTAAAACTTATAATGAAATTAAAAACCTTTTTTCTTTTTACACCTTTTACATTTATTATAATTAAACTTAATTCCTTTATAAAATTAAATTATATTAAAATAATAATAATTCATTTAATATATATTATTATAATAAAGAATAAACTTAAAATAATAATTAAAACTTTAAAATTTTTTAATTTTAAATATTAGTTTTAAATTATTAAAATTAAATTTAAATAATTATTAAAAATAAAGGTTTTTAAATTTATATTAATTAATAAATGTAAATAACATTTTATATTATTTCGTTAAATATTAAAAACTAAGTTAAATGTTTTAAAAAAAAATTTTAAATTTAAAATTAAATTAATAATTAAAGGGTTTAAATAATTATTTAAAATGGATTTTATTAAAACGTTTATTTTAATTATTATATTTTTTATATAACGTATATTATTAGTTTAAGCCGTTATATATAATTAAGATATAAAATAAATTAATTTTATAAAAGCTTTTTTTAATAATAAATTTAAAAAATAAATATTTATAAAATTCTTTTAATTATTTAAATTATTATTAAAAAACTTTAAAATCTTAAAATTAATATTATAACACGGGTATAACTTTAATATTAAATAATTAATCCTGTTAATTTAAGCTTTATATAACTTAAAATAAATATTTAAAAAATGGCAATTAACGTTATTTAAATTATTTTTAAAATTAAAATATAAACTTTTAATTAATGATTTATTAATACATTATAACGTTAAATATAATACGTTTATAATAACGTACGTAAATAATTATTTAATTATAAGACTTAATAATTATTATATTTAAAAACTTAAAATTTAAATTAATAAACGTTATTTTATTAAAAATAAAAAACTTATTATTTAATTTTTAAAGGTTAAAATTAAAAAAAATAAACTTAATAAAACTTTTTATTTATATTAATGGTAATATATTAAATAAACTTTAAAAAAATTTAATTTAAAAAATTATAAACCTATTAAAGTTTTTATAAAAACGGGAATTATAATATTTAAAAATTTTAAAAAACTATTTTTATTTATTAAAGTTAAGTAATATTAAATTATTATAAAAATTATTATATATTTAATGTTAATTATTAAAATTAATATAATTTTTATTATATAATAACTTTTAAAATATATTTATAAACTTTATAAAGCTCATTTTATAAATATTAAAAACTTATTAAAATATTTAAAAAGCATTATAAACTTAATTTTATATTATAAATTTATAAAAAAAGATTTAATATATTTAAAAAAAGTTAATAATAATTAATTTTTTAAAGATTTAATCCTTTTAATAACTTTAAATAATAATTACATAAGTTATAAAAACACCGTTAAATTAATTTAAAATTATTTAATTATAATTATTAAAAGCGTTATAAATTAAAAAAACAAACGGGTTTTTATAATAATTTTATTTATTATTAAAACTAAATATATAATTTTTATTAAAATAATAAAAAAAATATAATAATTAAAAATTTTATATTTAAAAATTAACAAGTTTTTTAATATATTTATTATTTTAAAAAATAATAATATAAAAGTTATAATTATTATTAAAAACTTTAAATATTATTTTTATATTAAATATGTTTTAATTAAGTTTTAATATATTAAAAAAACTTATAAAGTTAAAAAAATTAAAATTAATTATTTATTTATTAATAAAATGCCCGTTAATAAATTAATTAAAACTTTAAAACTTTTAAAATAAATAATTTTTCAAAGGATAATAAAGTTTAAAAACTTAAATAAATAATTTATTTAATAAAAAAAAATATTAAATATAAAACATTATTCTTTATATTTAATATTATATTATAATAATTTAAAAAACTATTAAAAATAATTATAATAATTATTTACAACGCTTTTTATTTATTACTTTTAACATATTATATTTCATTATTTTTAATACATTAATTTATTAATTAATAAAACATTTATAATTATATAAACTATTATACATTTTTTAAGTTTAATAAACTTTTAATAAAATATAATAATAATATATAAAATATTCCTTAATAATAATTTACACTTTTTATAATATTATTAAATAATGTTTTATGCCTTATAAATTTAATTACAAGACCCGTCTTAACACTCTTGCTTCCCTGCGTTTTAGCACTGATTTTATTAATTTAGTGTATATACTACACTGACCTAAGTCCAGTTCTAATACTTATTGTTTAATGTTGGTGGTCAAAAAAAGTCTGCTGCGGCCACATCATTGAAATCGATTTTCGGGAGGGTCGTCAAGATGTTGCCTGGCCACTGCTATAATACAGCGAACGCCGTAATCCCTCTGACTACCTACCTACCTAGGGGTACATAAATCACCCAACAGTAGGTACTACGTAGTACAAAGCGTGCCAAGAAAATGCGATTTGTGGCTGTACACCACGTCGTTATAAATCTGTACTTATGCTACAAACATCAGTAATCAGATTGACCATTACATCCCAAATTACAACAACTCATTTGGCAATCATGTGTTCCTTTGCTGATGAAAAAGCTACCAAGGCCGAAATGCATGCACGTCTTACCACGGACGCCAAGTCCAGTAAATCTAGCTGGACGCGCACCTCCAAACCCGTTCTCGCCATCCTTACTCTCCTGTCCCTCGCCGGCGCTGCCTTCTACTTCTACCAAAATGGTGTCCCCTTCTACCAAACACCCACATTATCTCCTTCCTGGAACGATGAATCTGAATGGCCCATCCCCAAGATCCCAGGCCCTGAACTCCCCGCCCCCGTTGAGCCATTCGAGCCTCTCAAGCGCTACAGCCTCGACTACGGCAAGGTCGCTTGCTGGCAGGACGGCGGCGTGTGGATCAAAGAGCTCACGCCCGTAGAGATGTCTTCTCTGGGTATTGACCGCTTCCGGGACACCGCCCGCGCGCTCGAACAGGCGGACGAGGACGCGTTCTGCACGCGCCTGCGCATGCACGGCGCAAGTTTCTGGCAGCTGCCGCCACAATGGCCCGAGCATATCAACTGGTGCGACGCCATGGATGATTGTGTGAAGCCGACGAAGAAGGTGAGCCTCGAGGTCGGCTTTCCGACGAGCGGCGGTGTGTGGATGCTCGATACGAGTCAGGGGTGGGAAGGGCTGTACCCGCAGAGTTTGGGCCTGCGAAACGCGCTTACGATGGACGAGAGGTGCGAGGTTATCAAGGACCTAGGCGGACGCTTCTCCGAGGATATCCAGGCGTGCCCAGAGATGGCTGCTTTATTAAGACCATAGAGGGTGTGCAGGGCCCGGAGGCGACGGCCAAGCAGGGGGCGTTGCTTTTGATCCTGCAGTACGCAATATGTTATTCATAACCAGAAATATCACGATATACCGTATCCTAACGAGATGTCGTCCTTGGTCACGTAGGTAGTTTAGACTGCATTCGGAATTATACCAGAATATTCAGAGCCACCGTATCAAGACCCAAAGATCTATTCATAGCCCCTGTAGTTAACTACGTTTCAGGGAGATCGTGTTGGGGAAAACACGTGGGATGCTATATTTGGTAGGATTCAATTATTTCAATATGGGAAAGCCCTCAAATTGGCGAATCAAGAAGCTGGGCCTGTTTAATGGTTTCAGGCGGATATATTGAAAATTTAAGGTATCATATCCCGTTTCTCGAATCTACAAACTCAGTTTGCCAATTTCCTACATGATCAGGGTGTAAGGGACTATATTCCACGTGGAAGCCATGTGGCCATGAACCCGGCTGAAAGGAAACTCCGCCAATAGGCCTCCATAGCCTCCAATAGCCTCCGTAAGCTCGGAATGATCGACTCCGTAAGGTAGGACGCCATTCCGCATATTCGTAGTAACGGTCAATTTAGGCACCTACATTGATTCTGTTGTATAGGAGATAATGCAGCCCTTTAATTTAGCCGTTCTCTCAGTGGGAATCCAAGAGGGACACAGGGCGTATAATCTACCCCCTATGCCACAGCCATGATAAGAACAGAGCTGGCAACTATATAAGCCAGACTGAGAATAACGTTCAACCGAGGAAAATCGTCTATTCTGTTCCAAATCTCTGTCCAAATCATTTTATAGGTACCTAGTCATAATGCTTTGCAGCAAGTTCCTCCCCTTTGCCACGCTTCTGAGCGCTGCTGTCGCTCAGAATGCTACTCTGCGATATATGGTAAGTTGCTTCCTAGTAAATTATTTGAGCACCATAACATCTTAGCTAACTACGTCTTAAGCCGTTTGGAGATAGCATTGGTATGTGAGAACGTGTGTTGTGGTTTTCACTCTCGACGCCCTGGTACTACAGCTAACATGTTGACAGTTAGTCGCATATTTCTAAATTATAATATCCTGGAAATAAATTATGGATACTAATACCCCGTATCCAAACATGTAGACTGAGATTATCTGCTGGAGAGCTCTGCTCTGGGAGAAACTGAAGCCCACCGAATGGGGATCCGTCGACTGGGTGGGATCCGGCAAGACGGAAAACAACTGCGGAGACACCACATATGACCGCGACAATGAGGGTCACTCCGGTTTCTTGGCCATCGACATTGCGAATAGGAAGCAGCTAGTCGGCTGGCTCCAGACCAACCCGGCCGATGTCATTACCATGCACCTCGGAACCAACGACATCGTACAGCAGAACAAGGCCGTCACTGATATCCTCGCGGCTTTTACGACGCTAGTAGGAGTTATGAGGGACAGCAACCCGAACATGAAGATCATCGTAAGCCATCTCCAAGCCATGCTCACTGCGCCCCCTCTCCCTTTTTAAATTCTCCTTGGGCATGCACATCGTCAAGTAAGATGTTGTCAGGTGATACCAGCTGGCAGACGGGTCCACTCACCCCCCCTATTCATCTTGTGTAACCCTACCCAGATTACAGCCAAGTTCTTAAACGACGTTTCCAGCTAATCGCAAAAACCCCCAACCAAAAAACAGGTGGCCCAAATCATCCCCATCGGCCTCGGCAGCTACAACGCGCAGATCCAGAGCCTGAACCAGGCGATCCCGGCGTGGGCCGAGGGGCTCAACGCGACGGAGTCGCCGATCTGGGTCGTCGACCAGTACACGGGCTTCAGCGCCGCGAGCGACCTGCGCGACGGCGTGCACCCGAACAAGGCCGGCGACACCAAGATGATGGACGTCTGGTACCCGGCCCTCGTCAACGCCTTCGCCGTCGCGCAGGCGGAGAAGAACGCCGCGGCCGCGGCCGCTGCCGCTCTGGAGTAGGGCGGTTCGTGGAAGACGAAAGCGAAGGCAAAGGCACTTGGACTGGAGAGGTGGTGAAATTATCTGGAAGTACTTGTCCCAGGTTATGTATGTACTTTCAGTTCGTGTAAATATTGCTTGGATATTGGTAGCTTGGTGCCGCCGAGAAGAAAAGGAGACAGGTATATGCCTACTCACATTCTCTCAAAATCCCTATGCTGGAATGATTTGTTAATTCAAGATGACAATTGTGGACGGAGGTGCTCTGAGAGCCGCTTAATCATACCCAACTTGATGCAACTAGGTAGACATGGAAAGGGGTCGAGGTCGAGGCGATAGGAAATACGATTTTACCCCTGAGCCTCGAAGCAGCATCGATTCAAGTAACTTGCTTAAGCACATAACCATCGTGCCATGAAACTACGACGACAGGACGAAATATCACGTGGCCAAAGCACCAACTACAATCCGCACCGTCACCAACCGTCGCGCCGGGACACCCACGCGTACGACGCGTTCCCCGGGCCCCGTGACCCGTGACTCACTCCCGGACCAAGGTTTAAATAATAGAATAATACCAGCATGAGACATGGACCAACAAGAGCCTCCTGACCGATTGGCCAGGGCCCGCATATGGCGCAACGGTTAGGAGTGTAGGTCAGTAAAAACCCCGCCGCTATATACTATGTAAGGGTTTTTCGTAGGCGGTCAATACTCCACATCGACGATGCTGGGGAAGTATGGCGGACTTCGGTGATTCGAGGACCACAGCTTCCAGTATTCCGCTGAGCTTTTTGCCTTTTTTTGGTTTTCTTTTCCTTTCTTTTTTTCTCATCGCTACTTCTTCTCACTTTCCATCACAACCTGTCCCATTTGTTATCGAGTCAAAATAAAAGCCTCCTATATTTTAACCCCTTCGCAAAATCATTTTTTTCCCTATTGCTTGATATGCAAAACCACACTAATGTTGACACCTAATAAAACAACCTGGATATGTAAGCAATCATCCGCTGTTAATTATCTATATCCGACAACGCTATGGTACATGGATGCACAGTTCAGCCCGTAGACCTTTGCAGCTGACAAGACTCCCCTAGAACCCAAACAGAACTGAAAATTTCGCCTTGATCAAAAGATTATCGCTATCCTAGCTATTCACAGAGCTGCCCTCGCGTATGGCTTAGAAGGCAGGCATACCATAGAATGGTACCTACCCGAACATTGGCAGGATGGCTGGATCAGACGCCGTGGAATCCACGTCGTCGTCGTCGAAGACCGGCTGGACAGCGCGTCTGGAAAGCATAGCCCAGAAGAAACGAAGGCCAAGGTTCATCAGGGTGGCCTTCCGGACTCTTTTCGACGTCGGATACAGCTCGGAGGGGAACCATGCATCAAGAGGCCCTGCAGGTCTTCCCACAACCTTTGGCTGGTCGACCTTCTCGCGTTGTGCGAGCATGACGCCCAGTGCCGTGCCGCAAAGCCAGGCCAACATCAAGCCGTCGCCGTTGTAACCAGCGCAGATCCACTCGCCGGGATTGTGATTTGGATACATTGCCTCGCTAACAGCGGGCTTGCGGCCAGTCAGGCTAAAATCTAGCCTTCCGACGAAGGGAAGTTGGTCTCCCGTGAGTGCTATGATTCCAGACCATTGTAATAGGGTCTTCCAGTGTCCTGCCTACGGATTCCGGAAGATTGTGGGGAGAATTCCTCGTAGGTGTGCTAATGGTAAGGGTTCAAGCCTGCTTTCATCCCATACACCGGGCGTGTTTGCTCCTTGACCCCCGGAGCGCGAGCAGCCTCCGCCGAAGATGACGTCTCCCTGTCTCCCGTCGACCGTAGGCCGTTGCATAGCATAATCACACGCGTGGCCGTAGAAGATGTGCCACGATTTCATGGGGTCTGAGTAAGCGTAGAGTTTGCCTGGTCTCATCATAGACACCATTCCGAGGACGCCGGTTAATCTGCCTCGCAGGCCCGGTACGAGCTCGGTTGCGAAAGCATTCGTAGCATGTACGACATGGTTACACTCCCATGTGCGGTTGAATAACTCGTCGGCGACGACTTCGAAGGCATAAGACCGACCTCTCAGTGCCCGTACACTCAAGACCGTTGCGTTGGTCCTGATGTAAATGTCGTGCTTATACTTCCGAAGAAGTTCGTCCCATACACAACTTACGAATCTGTAGGGATGTATTGCTCCGGCACGATACAATAAAGCACCCCTGACATTTTTGTTGACCTTGAATTCCTATAATTATATTAGTACTATCAGTTTTTATTACCATTCTCGTGAAACGCAGAAAGGCAGGTTGTGAAGCGGCGCTTACTTCCTGCACTGTGTGTGCGTCAAACTTGGTATACTTTAACTCCGGTATGTATTTCTGGATGGCATCCACTTTAGCGAAAGCACTGTCGCGTTCTTCGTCTGTAAGAAAGTAGTCTACGGTGTCAACTTCACGGCACTCGGCGATATTCCATCCCTTGTTTTCGCATAATTCCATCAATAATGGAATATGAGATAGCTGGAACTTTATGATCGCGGCGGCTCGCTCGACTCCATGAGATCTTCGCAGTTGGTCGAATTGTTCGTGAGGTACGATCTTCATATGCCCACCATTGCGTGACGTGGCACCGCCGCAAAGATCGCGGGATTCTAAGACGACGACACGGCGCCAATTACCTGAGCGACTGCACTCTTCCAGGTACGACCAGGCAATGGCTGCGGCAGAGATGCCGCTACCTATAATGACGATTTCGGTCCTGTTTGATGGCGGCATCATGCGAAGCTGAACGATGTCTGGGAAGGGAGGGTCGTCTTTCCAGTAGGTCCTGGTGGGATCTTGGGACGGAAACCCAGCCTGGTACCGCAAGCGTTTCATGAGAATTTTGAATTGCTCGCTCATGCTGCGGAACGCCTTGCCGGCAAGGGCGGCGCTTTTGGTTGAAGACTGGACGGCACCCATTTTGGCGACTAGATAAGTATTGCAAATGGATATGTATAGGTAAAGACTGTCTATCAAATGGACTCCAATAAAGAAAGAAATATCACCAAGAATGTTTGATATTCGAACGAGTGATTGTAATCAATTACCGTCTATTGAAAGATGAGAGAAAAGTAATACCCGTAAGCGTAGGAAATAGATGGAATTAGCTGTTCGTATCTTACATAAACTCATACCAATTGCAACTTCCAGGCTTCTTTTTTATTTAATCTTCGAGTAGGCGCTGTCGGTTGTTAAAAGCGCCATGTCTGTAGGAAAGCTCTCCCTACGAGAGCAGAGTAACTACAGAGCCTCGCCCAAGGTACTTTTTAGACCAGTACATGCATGTTCTTATTTCCAATATAAACGATCTCTATTCCGATAATTATGGGGATAATTGATGAAAGTCGTGATGGATGTTGACTTGATGTATATGGTTACCAAATAGCGAACGTCAAACTTGGCGGGGTTATTAAACCTCCAGAAAAGGACATCGTAGACAGTGACATCAGACAAAAAGGTAACAGCTTAAAATTCATAAGTGTATGAAGTATGCAGGTGGGTTAACTTCACAAGAGTTAATTGTCTCGTTCTTTCCAGTATTACATTTTTATGATGTTGATGAACATGATGGAAGGTTTGATCTGTTCCCATTTTCCGAATAATTATTCGGCAAGTGGTCCGTGTGTCTTAGCCAGGGAGCTAACTGGAACCTTCTATGAAGTCTCTAGATCCATCAACTGCAACCCATTTATGAAAGTCTGAATATTGAAATTCTCAGTATAACTTTCAGAAAGCTTAATAAATAAATCGTCTAGGATACCTAATGATCATATAGACAAACCATTAGCAAACAACTAAATGGTAAGAATTCTTCTTCAGCGATCACCTCTCAGAATCCTGAGCAGCAGCACCACACGTCAACTCTACCATCCTTCACTTCGCCCACTATCACAAAGAGCCATGTCATCAGCAGCAAACCCAAACACTGGCGCCAACTCACAAGAGACGGCACCCACCCAAACACAACACAGCGGGACCGAGCAAAGCGAGGCCTCGTCTCACCAGGCGCCCCTACCGCTCCCGGCACCGGACACAGATGATGCGACGCAGCTGCTCGTCGGCGGCGAAGGCGTCAAGCTAGACCACCGTAAGTCACAACCTCCCCCCTTTTCTCTTGCTTATTCTTGTCCCTAAATGCCTACCTACACATACATCCTACATAATGCATCCTTCAAGTTGAGTTGATTACCTATCCTATGCACCGTATTGACACCTGTGTAGTGGGTCCGCTGGTCGTCAACGAGGACGGCACTATGAGCCGCATCGCCAACTGGAACGAGATGGCCGAGATTGAGCGGCAGAATACGCTGCGCATCTTGGGCCGGAGGAACAAGCAGCGGCTCGACGCCCTGAAGGCGAAAAGAGCTCAGGCTCAAGCCTCTAGTTAGGTAGTTCGGGAATAGGGGTTGGAACATACCTCCCTACCTACGTACTACCTATGCAATTGTATCAAGTACAGCGTGACCTTGGGGATGAGTTATTGATCATGAAATATGAAAAGTTACGATTTCGAGGGTTAATGTATACATAGAGTTATACGACAGGTACATGCCATACGGGAACGCACATGCATAGTATGTATTATACATATTAGGACTACCTACATGTAGTGAACCAACAAATACATCAACTGATAACCGCCAGACCACATGTAGTACTTAAATGGTACCGTGCGGCCTTTACATATCCAATTTGTCATCTTGCCTTGACCGCAAATATGCCTTTCGTTGTTCAACAACTTTTCCGTGCAGCTGTGGTGGGTCTCAAGGAATCGGGTTTACTGATAGACAGGTCAAAGACCATCCGCAACACTAAGCCCAAACTGTATAGTATGCAATATAATAGTAGATTTGTAAGCAGGGTCAAAAACCCTCGGCCCAGGGTGGTTAGTGGCGGATCTGTCGGAATGTTAACAAAGATCCGGAGATAGACAACCATGATTTTCTGGGGCTCTGACCAAGTGCCGGTGAGGACGCCAGACAAGCCGACTGTATGTGAATCACACATTGGTTGATCGAGCCTCATACGCCCTCGATCGCTTAAAACCATATTGATTGTCATACCCGAGAGCAAGACGATGCATTAGCAATAATATAGAAGTGTCACATTACAGCAACACAAATATACCAAGTAGAGAGAGGTCAGATAAGCTTTTACACCGTAGCCGGGACATTACCCGTAAATCGTATATTAGACCCGTAAGCCTCGTCAAAAGTTGGTCTCAAAATCAGACATGATATATCCCCAAAATCGTAGCCCCCCTCCAATGGCGCATAGTCCATATTGATAACCCCTGAACGCCATCGTGAATGTTTCAAACAATGGAAAGGTATCTCGTTATGCCGCGTATGTTATGAGGCTTTCTCAGCTTCTGCCTTCGCATCGCTTTCCTTTTCCTTTGCGCCAGGCGTCTTCTCATTATGCTTCTCCAATAACGTGGAGATGATATTTTCGTTTCCGCCGGTCTTTTCCATGACGAGCTCTCTTAACCATTTGTTCTCCGTCTCTAGAGTTTGAATGCGACCTTCCAGTGTGCCGACTTTGTCGCTAAGCTCCTTCTCGCGCTTCTCGAGTGCTTGCTCACGAGCCTTCTTCTTAACGCGAAACCTTGCGCTGGCGGCCGTGTTCCGCCTCCGCTTGTCCTCTTCCGCGGCTAGACGCGACTGCTCCTCAAAGGAAAGCTGTCGTCGAGGAGGGGCGACGGGATCAGTAGATTTACGCTTCTCCCCCGTCTGCGGCACTGACTGGCCGTAGGTGCTGGAAGCCGAGCCATTGGGTGGGAAAGTTGGAGATGGCTGAATTGGTTGCAAGTTTCCCAAATTGTCTGAGAAGCCCGAGACGTTTGGCGTAGAATAAGGATGAAAGTCAAAACCGTTGAAATCGCCTGAAGACATAACGCGAGGTTAAAACTGTGTCCCAATTGACAAATACAAAACATACGAATGACAATGATTATCTGAGGTGCTACACATCATCGATGACGACTTAGTGTCGGTAGAGAGTATAAAATCAAGCCATGTTGCGAACTCTCGACAACGGGGCTTGATGGACTGGGTTCTCTCTTCATCTCGAAAAGGGAGCTCCCCAGATCACGAAAGATCACGGGATATTGCACCATAGTGCACCATAGCTCGATTGCGCCATAGCAGGGTAGTCTTTCGCGACCATAGCAGCAGGCACCTAAACCCACCGATCGCTGCAATCCAAATGCAACATGGAGTAGCCGGCACCAATCAACGCTCGAGCATGGATGGAAGCTTAGTGGGGCAGGATTGATGAGGGCCACATCGAGCGAGCCTGTGATAAGGCGAAGACCTCCGCTTGGTGGGATGCGGGTCCCCATCCCCAATCCAATCTTCCACCGACTTGGATGTTGCAGGCAAGGCGCCGCCTCCATCCCACACAAGACCATAGGCTATCTGGCTATTGGAGGCATGCGTCGGCCAGTGCCAACCAGGCACGAACTGCTGAGCGAGGCTGTTGAAAGACCCTTCGAAAGGCGCACACACGGCACACCATTGTGCAATTGTGCAACGCCGCATCGCAATGAGTAATGCGGGGAAGGAATAGCACAACCGACCATTGTAGATTGATTTTGGCGAGTTTTGGCTTTTTGCTTGGTGATATTGAATAATGAAATAATAGAACGAGCAAAAAGACAGGACAACAATAAAATATTTACTAACCTGGTAGATTGAAGTCAAATCCTGCCAGCTCTCCTCCCATAGATTCTTCTTCCGTAGGCGAAGTCGACACTTGTGTCTCTATGACGCTAGGAGCCGCTTCCTGCGGCTGTCGTTGCTGCTGTTGTTGACTCTCATTGGCGTCCCAGTCGATGAAATTGGTGTTCGTGAACATAGCAAGTTCCTCATCGAGACTTCGCAAGTTTTCCTCCGAGACTTGGGGCTGCTCTGGAACCCTATTGAGGTCCTGTAATAACTGCGACACGTTCACGGCTTGGCCGCGCCGACTGGAATAACTGGGCGGCATCTTTTCTATGATGCTTTCTCGGTTGGCCCCTCGAGGGCTTTGGATACGGATATTCTGTAAACTCGAATCGATGTTTTCGATATATCTCGGCCTCTTACAGAAAATTTCGATATAGATGTAAATGGTATACGACGACTCGGTTCGTCTACTTCGTTGACTTTGTTGGTGACAGATTTGTCATGGATGGAATAGAGAAGAAATTGACTAGAGGAATAATGGCGAGATGGTAGAATTTACCAGATGCAAAAAGTGGTACAAAGTTCAGGTGGGTCAAAGAGCGGCCGGACAAAAGCCAAGTTTGCTTCGTACTATGTAGGGTAGTCGCCGTCAGATACGGCCGATTTTGACCGATAGCTCTATGGGTCTTTGCCCAGGTGCTGACGCTCGGTTGACGTTTAGGGAAAAATCCAGAGAAAAAAAAAAGAAACCCGGGAGCCCCTCTAGCCCCTCTTTCCTAACCTTAAGAGGCTTCGTAGAATCTTAGTCAGTACCCATACATCTTTAAGTATTCTATTTCGGCGAACTTGGTCAAAGTGTTAATTACTGATGAGGGTTGGAGAAGTTGAGGATTTAAGAAGGAGTATGGATTGATTATTAGTATTATCTGATTCGAACCCTTGCAGTTGGAAGTTGCAGCACATGAGATGACAAGATGGTTCCATCAATTGAACGGTATGGGTGTATGAACGTATACATGTACAGTACATATGCGTACTAGACCGAGGGTATAATGCCCGCGGCGGCTTCAAACGAGTGGGCTATTAGTCAAGCAAATCAATCCTGGCCAATCAGAATTAACTAAGATCTCTAGACTTCCCACAACGCCCACATCGACTGCGTGTATGTATACTAACCCCCACTATTAGTTCTGTCTGGACCCTGACTATCCTATGTATTCTAACATTTCTTGCATGTGTTCTTTTATTAAATACCTAGGGAACTCAACCAAATTGACGGGACCTGCTTCCCGACAGCATTACCGCTCATATTCTCGCATTTATAAGTTAGGTACTACGTTTGTATTAGTGCCACTCCATCTTAACTCCATCTTAACGGCGTACGCAGTAAGACGCATGGCTAGCTGCAATGTTGGTGCGTGGTTGGAGATGACCCCTATTAATTATCGTTGACCAGGCCGAATTACTCTCCTGCTTAGAAATCAAGTTCCGATGCAGTGAGGGGAAGAGAACCAAAGGGTGCCAAGGCCGTCAAACTAATCGTTCAATTTCTACGTTATACCCAGGTAATTTTTATTTCACGTTGCTATCGTGTAATTGTTCCTTGTTACGCAGTATGCTATGTGTTTAACCGAGGAAAGCTGAGATTGCCTCTCTGCCCTACCCTGATCCGGTGGCGAGTCAGGATCGACAATTCTATGATGGTGTGATCTAAGTACGATCTTGATCTTGACGTCAATTGTTACTATTTTCCATTGTCACCAATGTTTCCGCTATCGAGACAAAGAGTATACACAGAGAATACTTGAGCGCAGCCAGGTGTAACAGCGATATTGAATACTATAGTATTCAATACCACCAATAATTGTTCGGCTCTAGTCTAGTGCATATTCGTAGAATTCTCGAAGCCGAACGATCTACCTTACCTCTCAGGGACCGACCTACATAACACAAGCGATGGATGCATGTGGTGCTTGCTCTGCTGTGTTACGACCTAAACCATTGGTCCCAGAAATTCCGAATGCATCCATCCCGCGATTTCTCGCCAAGGCTCAAGTACAAATCTTGTACAAACCCCGTACTATACTAATCCCGTTATCGGGTAACGTGCAAGACGTGGGGTTTACTTCCATCATGTTTTCTTCGCTTCACCCGACGCCTTCTTCAAATTCTGTTACACGAAACACAAAATGCTCGGGTCTTCGGCATTTTCCCGATAAGTACCTAATATGTACATAATTCCGTACCCCCGACGCTTTACCGCGGAAGTGCTAGATGCGCCTTGGAACTGGACGGGTTCCCCTAAAGGGAAGTTGAAATTCCTAAGTTTGTACGGAACAGTACCTGTTAACGAGGTAGGTATAATAGAATAGAGTTTATATATTGATCGGCCGATATGAAGCCTTTGGGTTAATTTGTCTTTCTATTCTTGCCCACGTGGGTGAGGTGGATTAACTAATCGAAAACACATAAGAGGGCTTATCGATATCGGGTGATGATGTAATCAGCCAATTGGCAACCATCCAGCTGTCAATATTGATTTTGAATGATAAACTTTTAACTCTATAGTCTTGTCAAATAGAGACACGACTTTAATTGAGGCATTCAATATTATAATCTTACAGTAACGATAGTAATTGTGATTACGGAGTCAATTGATAGAGTATAACAAAAACATCGCTCTATCTGATGATACCAAAATCCCCGACGCGTCGCGTGTCCCACTTCAATTTTCAACCAATACAATCATTCAGAACTATACACCACGCTTCCAATTTGTGATCGTAACCTTCAATTGAAAGAATAAAGAGGCAAAAACCCAAAGCCACTCGCGCAGCCATGGCGCGATTGTCGTTACCAACGACTGCTCGCCTATCCTCATCTTTACGAGTCGATCCTGCGAACAACACCGTAATCAAAGCCCTCAATCGCCTCTCGCGATCATCCCTCCTGTCCCTCGTTCTAGATTGGCTAGACGAACGAAACCAATCCCTGTGCCCACCGCTTCTCCTTCGACCAGATGCCCCCGAAGATGAAGATGAGGATGACTTCTATCCGCCCGCGCACTCGCTTCCCGAGCTCCGAGACCTGTACGAGTCGATGCAAGCCCGCAAGGGCGGGCGTCGTGAGGTAGTTGATCGCATTCTCGAGGGCGACTGGCGGTACGGATTGAGTCTCTACCAGCTCGCCATGGCCGACTTGCAGTACCTATACGACCACCCGGGCAGCCTCAAGTGGACCGCATACCGGATCCAGCTCCTCAAGACACCCGATCACGAGGACGACGCCGAAGGCCCGGAAAGGCCCGACAAAGAATCTCTCAACGTCCCGCGCTTCCACCCCTCGACCTTTCTGCAGAACCTGCAGGGCGAGGTTCTCCCCGACGTCAAGGCGCACTACAACTTCGATCGCCCGAAAGGCATGCCGCTCCTACTGCTACGCATCTTCGTCATCGACTCCCCGTACAACACGGACCTAGCCGTATCGACGCGGCACCGCGGACGGCCCAGCAACACAGGTAATCCCAATTCCAATTCCAACACCACAACAAGCTTCGACGCCTCACGCACCATATACGTCGCGTTCCCGGACGCGTCGCCGCACATCTTCATCACGAAATCGGCGTCGGGCAGCGGCGGCAGCGGCGGCGGCGCGGCCGGTGAGGCGAAGAGCCTGCGCGCGCTCGTCGTGGAGGGCATACCGAAGGCGCTGTCGCGCCCCCGCGAGCGCTACGCGCTCAAGTCGACGAACCTGGCGACGAAGAACCTGGCGGCGATGCTGGCGCACAAGGGCGCGGGCCGCACGAACGCGGCGGCCGGCGGCTGGGGCGTGTACGCGGGCACCGCGACGGCGGATATCAAGGCCGATAGCCCGCTGCAGACGCTGCTTCCGACGCCGCCTTTGTCGGACGCGGCGAGTGCTGATGCCGGCGAGGGCGAGGGCGAGCGGAGGGAGGAGGAGGAGGAGGAGGGGGGGAGCAGGGCTAAGCGGAGGAGAATGGGTGATCCGGCGGAGGAGGAGGATGAGAGGCAGGGTAAGCGCGCGAGGGTTGCTGCGCTGGCGAGGTTTGGGAATGCGGCGAGGATTGATGATGGGAAGGGTGTTGAGAGGTTGGATGTGCTGATCGAGGATCCGTTTCCGACTGATGTTGTTAGTGACGACGAAGACGAGGCGGACGAGGATGGTGCGGCTGTGGCGGCGAGACGCAAGTCTAAGGGGCGTCAGAGCATGCTTGATATGAGTCTCTCGCAAGACTTGGAGGATGGAGATAACGGTGGCGGAGGTGGGAGAGGCAAGGAAGGGGATCGAGGTTGGGCGCCGCAAGTCAGGATATCTCTTCATGGCTCGCATGTCTTTGCTGGGGTACGCCAGTTAGTCGAGGCAGGCATCGTGGACGGCGAGAGGATGCCCGGATGGCTGACGGGCGAGGAGGGCGTTACGATTGGTGCGGTACGACACGGTAGGATAAGAGGGTTCAGAGGTTCGGGGATTTGAATTGATTCTCACGCGTATAATTTTGAAAGGTGCTTTTACCCTGGTCAAAGTTATCAGGTCACACAGCATGCATGGTGTTCGGCGTTTCTCTCTGTCTCGCAGAAAAGGAGGCAATAGTCGGATAGGTTTATATACCCCAATGAAGTGTTCAAAGATGACTTCATACAATAAGGAAAATATTACTTGTTTTCCAAAATGAGTTGGTTTATTTTCTCTTCGTCTCGGGCTATGCTGTTATCTAGGTATCTTATATCTAGTATCTATTCGTCTACTGGAAACACTTTCGTCGTATTCCGCCAAGCAGCCTCGCAAACCTCTTCCACGGTGACACCCTTGATGCCGGCGACGATCTTCCCCATCCGCTCGATCATGCATGGTTCGTTGCGACCCTTGACCATCGCGCCCTCTACCCACTTCTCTTTCTTGACTACCTTCCAGCGCTCCGGTACCTCCGGTTCCTTCTTCTTCGGCGGCTTCTTGGACTGTTGTTTGGGTTTAGGGGGTTGTTGCTTCGCTGGTTCCGTCGGGATGCCATTAGCACCAACTTCCCCTTCTTTCGCATCCGCCTTCGCATTTGCATCTGTCCCCGCCGCTTCCACCGGCTTCGGGGGCTCTATCAAATACTTCCACCCCTCATGACTAGGCCGGACCTCGCACCACGGACCATCCGTCTCCAACATCAACCGATCGAGATGAATCTCCTTCACCACGGCGCAGTTCTCCGCCGTCTTGAAGCTGCACCCGTTCGTCCCGATGTACAACCCCAAGTCCATCAACTCCCGCATCTCCTCTGCCGTCCCCGTGAAGCTGTGGACCACGGCCCCGCGCTCGAGCCGCTCGAGCTTCGGCCCGAACTTGTCTTTGAGGAGCTGCACGAAGTCCGCGTGCGCGGCGCGCGAGTGCAGGAACAGCGGGAGCTGGGGTCGAAGCGAGGCGGCGAGGTCCAGCTGCGCGGCGAAGGAGTGCAGCTGGATCTTGCGCGAGCAGTAGTGCAGACGGTCGTAGTCGAGCCCGATCTCGCCGAAGGCGACGAGTGGGCTGGGCCTTGTGCTGCTGCTGCTGCTGCTGCTCCGCGCTTCGTCGATGAGGGCCCGCAGCTCGGAGATGATGGATGTGGTGCGGGCTAGGTCCGGCTCGTGGTCTTCGGAGACGGGCTGCGAGGGGTCCGTGTCGCAGGGCATGGTGTGGCCGTTGGTGTCTACGTGCGAGTGGGTGGTGCTGAATATGGCGCTGGAGCAGGGGTGTATGCCGACGGTTGTGTATACGGTGCCGGCTGAAGTTTAGTTAGCTTGTCCAATGCTGTATATCTAAGAGGGTGTATTAATCCGCGTGCTACTCACGGTATTCTCTAGCTATCTCGAGAGCGTGCCGCGAACTGGTGAAATCGGAGCCGGTGATGATCAGTTTGTGGCAGCCGACTTCACGGGCTCTTGAGACGACGGCGCTTAGGTCGTCCGGGTGTCGTTGGGTACCATGATACTGACCCCTGAATATTGGGTCTGCTAGGTTGATGCCGATCTGAAATAGAGGATCAGCAAATTAGTTGAGAGAAGTGTTAAGTAAACGTGTAAAATGAGATGTAGTTAGAAGGAATGTGAGACTGGCTACAAAAGTCATATTTCATAATGAGCAACATGAGGGCCTGCAATTATCAAACTAGGCACTATGACTTACATCAATATACCGTGGCTTATACTCCAGCGTAGATGTTGGCGGATCGGCAGCCATTTTCGATATCGACGAGAAGTAAGCCCTATTAAAACGCTTTATAGTTGGTGAACTCCTCACGCTAGAGCGTGTAAGTTGAGTAATGAGTGAGTTCCGTATAAGCATTAAAAATCGAGTATCTCAACGAGACCTCATTCCCCAGCAGGATTATATAGAACCCTTCAGCATATAATAAGTCTATCTCAATACGTTCAGTCCAATAACATTCATAGCTTAAGAGATCCACATCGGTAGGATTTGGTGAGTCACTTTTAAGAACTAGCTTCCAAGTTCTTAGACGGTCGTTGATGAGATTATCGAGGATACATCCGATATGTACCTAAATATTTCTGGGCTGTCAATTATGTAAGCTCAGCTTCTTTTTCTGCACGTGCTTTCGTGGGGTGGTTGGCAGGGGTTGGGCACCCATGTTACATAAACGCGACAAGTCATATTGATTGACGCAACGATGTAATTTCGAGGTGCGTTTATCAGTAGAAATATTACGTATCTCCGTCTCTGATTTGAAGTTGAATTTTATGTATTTTCTCAAGTACGAAATATCAGCTTTTGCAACATTTTTACATAGATGCATACGTACTTATCAAGGATAACGCGAACTCAATTCGTGCGGGGCAAACGCATGAACAGGGGTTTAAATAGGACTGTAAACGCTTCACATGCAACCACTTAAGCCAAAATATATTGGAACAAGAAGCGTTCGACGAGATGGTGGGATATGTAGGTCTTTAGAGAAAACTCTCAATTATAATAACAATAAAGATCTTGTTATAGGAAAAGGAATATAACTGAAATCATAAATCGAGCAAGCAGTGTTGCATATCTGCCATCGGCCTCGTTTGTAACAAGACCCCGCCAATCCACGTCGCCCCCAGCGCGTTAAGTGGTTTTGTAGCACAAGCCACTACGGTTTAGCAAGAGCATGTCCATTAACACAGCACTTGCTGATTAATTCTCAAGTGGTTTCAGCTGGCTACAGCCCAGGGAGACCCACTCATTGGTTAACAACAAAGTAGAATTGTTCCGAGGGAGATCCGTTTCTGGCTGTTCAGTGTTTTTTCTTTACGCGCTAAGTTGGCTCAGAGACGCGCCACAAATTATCAATTTAGTAGGAACGCGTTTCTACTTAAGACTCCACCGTGCTCAAGTCTCTCTCTCCTAAACATCTTCCGTTCATCAACCACGATCTCGACCTTGGGAACGGGCCACTACATCACACCATACATTAGATTAGATCTGCATGTTACTTGCATACAGACAATTGTGGCTTTCAATTTAATTCTTCTATCTGAACCTTGCTTGATCGCACCTCAATTCTTCGTCGCTTCTCTTTACCGCCTCTCGGGTCTCAAGTGCCCCGACCTTCACGATGTATGTTAAGAAGCGTGGTATGTATTGCTAAACCTCTCTATTCACTCGAAACAATTACTTAGATGTGCATAGACGGACGCCAAGAGCGCGTTCAATTCGACAAGATCACAGCTCGTGTCTCGAGGCTATGTTACGGTCTAGACACAGACCATGTCGATCCAGTTGCCATCACCCAGAAAGTTATCTCTGGTGTCTATGGAGGTGTTACCACAGTACAGCTTGACGATCTCGTGAGTTTCCAAGATCAATTGAACTGTTAGACTTCATCTCTAACCAATTGTCACATAGGCAGCCGAGACCGCCGCATACATGACTGTTACCCACCCAGACTACGCTATCCTTGCTGCACGTATTGCAGTGTCAAACCTCCACAAGCAGACCAAGAAGCAATGGTCTTCGGTCATCAGTGATCTCTACCATTATGTCAACCCTAAGAACAGGACGCCCTCTCCTATGATCTCCCAGGAGACATACGAATGTGTCATGAGACACAAGGAGGACTTCGACTCTGCCATTGTCTATGACAGAGACTTCAACTACCAGTACTTCGGCTTCAAGACATTGGAGCGATCATACCTACTCAAGCTCAATGAGAAGATCGTCGAGCGACCGCAGCACATGATCATGCGTGTGGCTGTTGGTATCTGGGGTGACGATGTAGAGAAGGTTATTCAAACCTACAACTTGATGTCGAGCAAATATTTCACACATGCTTCGCCTACACTTTTCAACGCTGGAACACCCCAAGCACAACTATCGTCCTGCTTCCTCGTTGACATGAAGGACGATAGCATTGAGGGTATCTATGACACTCTCAAGACCTGTGCCATGATCTCCAAGATGGCTGGTGGTATTGGTCTCAACATCCACCGCATTCGTGCCACTGGTTCATACATTGCTGGCACCAACGGTACCTCGAACGGAATTGTACCCATGCTGCGTGTCTTCAATAACACTGCAAGATACGTTGACCAGGGTGGCAACAAGAGACCCGGTGCTTTTGCCATCTACCTTGAACCTTGGCACTCGGATGTTTTTGAGTTCCTTGATCTTCGCAAGAACCACGGCAAGGAGGAGGTCCGTGCTCGTGATCTCTTTTTGGCTCTCTGGATTCCCGATCTTTTCATGAAACGTGTTGAGAAGAACGGCGAATGGACCCTCATGTGTCCCAACGAATGCCCTGGCCTAGCTGATGTCTATGGCGACGAGTTTGAGGCCCTATATGAGAAGTATGAGGCAGAGGGCCGCGGCCGTCAGAAGATTAAGGCCCAAAAGCTATGGTATGCTATCCTTGAGGCTCAGACTGAGACTGGCAACCCCTTCATGCTCTACAAGGACCACTGCAACCGCAAGAGCAACCAGAAGAACCTCGGTACTATCCGCAGTTCCAACTTGTGCACTGAGATTGTCGAGTACTCGGCCCCCGACGAGGTGGCAGTCTGCAACTTGGCATCCCTTGCGCTGCCGTCGTTCGTTGACTATAATGAGGGCAACTACGACTTCCAGAAGCTCCACGAGGTTGTCCAGGTGGTCGTTCACAACCTGAACAGAATCATCGACGTGAACTTCTACCCTGTTCCGGAGGCCCGCAACAGCAACATGCGACACCGGCCCATCGGTCTTGGTGTTCAGGGTCTTGCCGATACGTTCTTGGCACTACGTATGCCTTTCGAGTCGCCAGAGGCCAGGCAGTTGAATAAGCAGATCTTCGAGACCATGTACCACGCTGCTTTGACTGCGTCTTCGGATATCGCTAAGGTCGATGGCCCTTACTCCACCTATGAGGGTTCGCCTGTCTCGCAGGGTATCCTCCAATATGACATGTGGAACGTCACTCCCTCAGATCTCTGGGACTGGACTAGCCTCAAGGAGAAGATCAAGCAGACCGGTATCCGTAACAGCTTGTTGATGGCGCCTATGCCCACGGCTAGCACTTCCCAGATTCTAGGTAACAACGAGTGCTTCGAGCCTTACACCTCGAACATCTACTCTCGTCGTGTCCTTGCTGGCGAGTTCCAGGTCGTCAACCCCTGGCTCCTGAAGGATCTGGTCGACATGGGTCTCTGGTCTGATGGTATGAAGAACCGTATTATTGCCGAGGGTGGTTCGATTCAGAACATTCCCAACATCCCTGCGGATATCAAGGCTCTCTACAAGACCGTCTGGGAGATTTCTCAGCGAACTGTCGTCCAGATGGCCGCCGACCGTGGTGCTTTCATCGACCAGTCCCAATCGCTCAACATTCACATGAGAGAGCCTACTATGGGCAAGATCACCAGCATGCATTTCACCGGTTGGAAGCTTGGCCTGAAGACTGGCATGTACTATCTTCGTACCCAAGCTGCTGCTGCGCCCATCCAGTTCACAGTAGACCAAGAAGCTCTCAAGGTTGCGGACTCGAACGCAGCCAAGTCGGGTGGCCTAAAGAAGCGAGCCCCTCCCGGAAACTATAACTCCTCCGCTTCCACAGGCATGTCTAGACCTGCGTATGCCAAGAGGGAGGACTCGAGCAACAGTCTTGCGGCGTCGGGTCCTAATGGGATCCCGACTCCTAGCACTACTCCCCCTCCTGTTTCCGTAACCCGACCGGCTGCTTCACCGAATAAGGCTGCACCTTTCAAGGCAGATGTTGATGAGGGTGAGAGTCCCAAGGCCCTAGCCACCGAACCATCTGAGAAGATCAAGGACGAGGAACTTCCTGAGCCCGCTATCGATGGTCAGAAGGCTAGCCAGGATGAAGACAAGGAGGACAAGAGCAAAGAGCGTGAGTATGACATCTACGCTGATGCCGTCCTAGCTTGTAAGTTGAACCAAACCGCCGCCTCCTGAATTCGCTTATGTTAACAACTATACAGGCAGCATTGAGAACCCAGAAGCTTGTGTTATGTGCAGTGGTTAAAGGGTCTTACGAGATGAAGTGATGATGATACGTAGCTGATGATGGACATAATGGAAGTTCGGTTGCTTCAGACCCAGCCTGCCTGGTGCATTGCCTGGGCCTCGCGGAGAAGCAAGACAGGAAGTGCTACGCATCGACACGGTTGTATAATGACGGGGTTCATAGGGCATTTAATCAGCTCTTGCGCATGAGTTTTGTATGAGCTTTGTATGATACTTCTCGACGTTTTCTGACGCGTTGTCCCTCGCGTAATCATGAGATGCCTAATTGCGCATCCAACGGTGGCTTATGCCCGCCATCTTTTCCTGCGGGATGAAATCAATAAAAATATGATAATGAGTTTATATGGTCACAGCGGATGTAGTGAAGCATAATAACTAGATCGTCTACTCCAGAAAGTTTACTATTACCTGAGGATCAGTGAAGCTACTTTGAATGCTCTCAACCGCAACCGCCAAATAACAACGAAGTACCTAGGTAAGTCGGTACAACTCATGTCACACTTGTAATCATCCCTTTTAACAGCAAGACTTTTGACACTTCATCGGTGAACCAAGACCACTCGGGCAACTTCTCTCTAGGTATATATCGGACAAGCACATTTAAATACTCGTTAGAACCAAACATGCTCTTTGCCGGACTTCCGACAAGTTCGTAAATTTTCAACAAGTGCCCCAGACAACGCGTCCTACAGCACCGGCGAGACATCACATAAGAAAAGGCCGGAGTCGTCGTACATTAGTCACCTTGCCGTTTATAGCCATGCTCGTGATTCTTCTATCCAAGATGGATTTAATAGTAGGTAGGTAGGTAGCTGTAAGAAAATCTCTAAAGCACACCGTAGGCGAGGTTCGGTGAAACATGAGCGGTAGAAAAGGATGTTCGATGACGGTAGTGGAGCCAATGATATGCCTAGGCGTGCGCAGGACTTTAACCAGAACACTAGCGCATCTGCCGACTACGTAATAGGGCGGGCCAGAGTCTTCGAATTTTCGCCCAGAGAAAGGTAGCTACGTCTTTACGGTGGAACATACATCAGCTTGCTTGAACTAGGTAGGCTTGCGGTGGTTGGCAAGCAGTGAGGGAGGATTGTTCTGTAGTTGCCATCAATAGTCGCACAGAACGGTGGTGCAAAATTTCCAGGTGTTTCACTTGGCGAGGAATTTCTTCCCGGCGAAGATTCTCGCTCTCCTTAGCTTTTTAGGCGGGATATTTGAACGTGATAACTACCTAATCACAGTAGAATGTTTGCCGTAAGCCGAAATTTATATTTTATCTCTATTCAATAGGACCGACCGTCACGGAAATGGGAGATAAGCCTAGGATCAAAAGTTGCCGTCTGGTCCTTCGTGAGTTCGGTGTCTGATCAACCCCACGGTTTCGATATTGAATATTGAAACAAGACGGTGAGCAGCCAGGTGTGGATTCATCTGCAAGTCCCGGCGACCCACTCACCTTTGTAGACTTCTAAACTAGAACGGAAGCTGTTCCCGGGTTAACGAGCGGCTTGGTAACCTCCAAGGCTGGCTGTGGGGTGGTTGGAGTAGCACAGATCGGAATAGCATCAAACCACAACGCCGGAACAGACCAAGACAGTTAACCGTCAAGGCAGAATTTCAGTCATGAAAACCTGATGTGACTGAGTAGGTTTCTTTTGTCACATTAGCAAATCAATTGAGAGGCAAGTAGATGTTCTTTTCCCCCACCTGGTCAAATTTGCTTTTCTCTACTACGACGTAAGGCATCCATGGATATTTGTTTTCGGTTAGGGCCTTATACGATAGGATGACAGAGCCGATCTTCTTGAAATCGCGAATATCGTGAGTATCGCGATATTAACGACAATATAAACAATTGCGATGGACTGGCAATGCAGGAAACTTGGAACCAACCTTGGAAGTTACCTCGCTTCAGAAAAACAGATGGTTGATTTGTTGGTTTGTTGTTGAACCAGGAACGCTTTAAGCTATTTTTTTGGAGGTGGAGTGGAGAAGTGAACAGCTCATGCGGGGCAAGATCGAGAGCACATGTGCATGGATCAGGTAGCGGGGATCCCTATACTATTGGCTGCTAAGATTATGACATCAGTGGTAAACAGGAGGTAGCTCCGACTGTTCCTTGCATTCTCGACTTTAGATTTTCTTAGCGGTGTCCAATTGTGGCACGTAGACTTTCTCTTTCTATAGTACTCCTAGCAGTCTTGGGCATTCTAGTTCTAAACCCGAATAATTCAATGTTGGTCCGAAGACAACAATACATATTCGTGCTCCAGCTGCGCTAGAAATTTACTATTTAGAAGCCTTAAACTGTTTCTAGCAATGCAACCCAGGCTGTAGGATCAGCTAGAGCCACGCGGGTTCTACGGCTAGCGGCATTCATAGCAGGTAATCTGCAGGTTACATCGCCCTAGAGATTATGAACCAATCAGATCGCCGGGTTGACATGTCCAGTTGTCCATATGCAGTAATCACCTTAGTTCCAGCCCTTGCAAAATGTTTCGTAGAGGTGAGATCAGTTCTACCAAGTTTTTTCTCTTCTCCAAAGCCCGGGATTTTCTTGCTTTGTTTCAACAACTTGAAGTTGATAACATCATGGAGATCCATAATTTACATAGGATTGGTGACTACCGAATTAATGACAGCAGTGTCAGTGTCCACTTTGCCTGTCAGGCAGTCAAGCTAATTCGGTGGCTTGATTTGTGACAAGAGGGCAACATCCTATCCATGTGGATAACAGGAACCACGTGCAAGATATCGAAGTTTGCTCCCATAGGGCGACTGGAGTCTACAGCATTGGCAATCCCAAGTGTCTTCAGTGATGATACCATTGTACATGCGAGTGGATACGATAGAAATTTTCTGATCACCAGTGTCAGAGATATTATTCAGTATCGTACTCGCAATCATGTATGCTCCTACCCGTCATGGTTAGTATTGCTTGCATACTATCATCCAATATTTCCACATGCAGACTACAGTTATATTAGCTTTCCCTCATTCGGCCAGCACAGCTCCAGAACAGCTCGAATACAGCTCGAATGTAAACGACGGACCGTCATCACCACTAGGATACAGCCCGTAAATTGCCTTGCCTTGCTTAGCCCTGCTTTCTAACTGGTAGTCTAGCGACTTTCTCGTAACCAAGGTAGCTGAATAGTTGATGGCCTACTCGATGATGTAGGTCGATCTAAGCTGTCAAGTCCCGTGCCAAGTAAACTAAATTACCTTACGGGCGATCTGAATCAAGACTATTACCTATGGATAGCCCGACACTAAGGTACCTACTAGCCATGTATGCTTAAGTTTTAATTGCTGTCAAGGCTAATGATAATATCGACTACCGAACTGTCGGGGATGGACAAGGAGGTTGGGGAGTTGATATAGATTGTCTAGAGCAGTATGAACATAGCATACCTAGTAGCGCATATACGATAGACCAATAATCAAGATATGTATCGAGTCCACGGTGCTTACTACGTGCAAGTACGAACATTGACGCGGGAGGCACGTGTATAGAACATGGACAGGGATCCGAATCAACCAGTACCGCCGTACGTATCGCAGGTGCCATTCATGGGTCCTCATGCAGGTAATTGCTAAGTTGCACGATAGTACTGGGCGTTACATGACGAAACTATAGCAATCATATTACATAAGGCACTTGAGATGAAATGGCAAGTACAGGTCAAGTTCAACAAGGTTGATCTCCATGGATACATATTTAATCGCTTTGCAAGCCGATCTCCATCCCAATATTTGTTTCTATCACGGGTCCTCCATAATTCCGCCTGTCACATAAAAAGGCAACTGCAAGTAACAAAATTTGAAATTGCCCATTTTTGTTGACTCTTTCTCATTGATCTTCCACCTTCAACCTCCACCTCCACCTCCAACTTCCATCTTCAAATCAAACAGAGCGACAAAGGTCTAGATCACTAACACAACCTTGAATTCTCTTCCCGTTTTTATCGGTGAGTAGCCATACAACTGCCAATCTGTAACGGATACAGGTGTTTCCATATTCATACCGTCTTCGTCCTTTCCTACTAGACGTCATATGCATTCATATCCTCGCATATGCTCCATAGTCTTCACCCTCATCTTCACCTCCATCTTCACATCTTCATCATTTTATAGTGTGAGACGTTTTATGTCCTCTTCTCAAGTCGGTCACTTCGCAATACCGAGATTGTTTCCCCTCTGCAACTTCGTTTCGTGTCTTACATCACACAAGTACTTACACAGCTGAAGGAAATTACTACCTCACACGGGAATTCAGGTACGCTTTCCTCTAAGTTTAGATGAGCATCGCACCTGCTTCCTATTACATGAGTGCCTACCTCATTGTGTTTCTGTCCACCGATAATCAAAACTGGCCCCTCCCTTACTCCCTGACTGCTTATTCCCTCTTCCTCCCAAACCTTGAAATCCCATTCTTCTCCTTGTCCCTCACAACATTTTCCCACATCAAAAACTCAGAAACACATTCATCTTCCACAAGCATCACAACTGCAAACGCCCTCATCCCACGCATCTTCAGAATTTTGCACGCTTTTTGAGCATCCATTTTTACGATCTTCTTTTGATAACAAAATTCTTACAATTCTTGGTAGCCAATCAACCAGTCTCAACCTTTCGAAATCCACATCCAGCATCGTTCAAGATGAAGACTTCTGCGATCCTTATTAGTGTTGGCGCCGCCATGGTTGCAGCCCAGGATATTACCTATCCTTCAGGATTTCCTGATTGTGGTGTAAGTAATCTTCTGTTCACCTGGCTCTAGATGAATGATGCTGACTCTAGTAGAAAACCTGTATCAACAACATGTTGAACCAGGCTTCCGACCTCGGTTGCACCAACGTCGCACCCTCGTGCCTCTGCGCCAAACCGAACTTCATATACGGAGTTAGAGACTGCGCTACGGAGTCGTGCCAGGACCAATCCCTCGCACAGCAAGTCATCCAGTATGGTAGTCAATACTGTGCTAGTGAGTACTTCATCATAACATCGTTAAATCTTGTAATACAAAATCCATATTAATCTTTCGTTAGGTGTCGGTGTTGACGTATCTGGTATTCCCACTGCTGTAAGTTATTATGGTCTAGTATTAATGTTGATATCAGCTAACTCATGACCTCTAGACTGGAACCAATCCCACTGCTTCTACCACCGTTGTGGCAACCGCTTCTCCTACCAACAACCCAATAGTTGTAAGACTTCGTTTCCCTAGTTATTGTTCGAATCTTTGCTAACAAAGTCAAAGGGATCCCAAGGATCAAACAGCAGTAAGTTATCCAGTTATTCTACCACTGGTAGAAATGATGTTTTATATTTTACAATGTGTCCTAATGGTTGATCCTTAGATGGTGCCACCGGATCTGTCCCTATTTCGACCGCAACCTTCGAGACTTCCTTCACCGCTAGCGGAAGTGCTGTCGAATCTACTGTCACCAGTACCATCTTCTCAGGGGAAGCTTCTTCTTCAGGTACAGCTGTCTCTGGATCCGAGTCTGCATCTGAGTCTGGATCCAGTACCGCAAGCGTGATTGCGTCGACCATCACAACAAATGGTTCAACCTTGACGACTACTGCTAGTAGCACAGAAGCCGCAAGCAGCCAGGCCTCCGAGAGTGGTAGCAGCGAATCTCGTACCGGTTCGGCCAGCGAGTCGGCTTCGTCCACATCGAACCCTGCGGCTCAGCGCACCGCAGCACCTGCCGGCTTCATTGCCGCTGCCGGCTTGGCTGCACTGATGCTGTAGGCATCTTGACGAGTCTTTGACGAGGTTAGGTGGAGTTTCGGGTCGTGGGAAGCAATGCACTTAATGTGAGGGGGTAGACGATCAAGTCACATAATGCTATTGGTCGGCTTGTGCATGGATGGATGGTTCACGATGATAAGGATTCTCTTCACTTGACGATGCGACGACATTGAGATTGCATGTGGTTCTTAACGATGTATAAATGATTCACGGTCCTCACAGGACTACTAATACCTGTTCAGAGATACCCACCCCTGAGTAGATGGCATTGAGGCATCAGGCAGTGGAGTTGGTCTTCTCACTTTCATCAAAGAAACTAATAAATAGAGTTTCATTCATCTAAATAAGTGTCGTTCCTTTCATGGGTTCATTGATATGATATTTCATAACTCCCATGTTCGAATGGGCTAACTATTTGCAGTCTATGGAATAGTGAGCACAACCACGATCGGACTCGTTAATCAATAAGGGGCACGACTGGTGCCATGGCTAGGTCTTCTTTCTCTGCTTGTTCACGATTGGTTGCTGGGTACTATGAATTGACATTTTCACTCGGACAGGATAGATGTGCCTACTTTCAAGTTTAAAAAAAAAAAAAAAAACCTTTGTGAGGGAGGTAAGTGAGGATTGTTTATACACCTAAAAGCAGACTATCTACCAAGGTGTTTATCTGCACACCCACATTCCCATTGTAATCTGATTGAATTCTAGGTATCCAGCCTATCCCCTCTGCACCGTCCTAAGAACCCAAACTGCGGGGAACACCGTGGTGAGTTAACCGGATACAACCCAATGTTATCATCTCCAGCTACTTTTTGTGGCTTCAAGACCCATCCTGGTTCTGGCTCTTCTGTGAGTATAGAAATCCAGACCCTGAGGAAGGTTTCCAGAAAGCACCATTAACATGCCAATAGCACCAGGTTGGGGTTGATATGCAGCTATCAGTGCGTCCGAACCTGTGAGTTCTCGCAGAACTCGACCGTCACCTTGGTGCCCTCGAACCATGTTTCCATGTGGTGACAGTCCTCACGGTTTATGGCTGTCCCCGCCCATCCATCAACACCCCTACTGGAGACCCGAAGCTTCTCGAGATCGGGGTACCGGCCGCGTCTGACATGACCTGCGAAGAACTAGATCGCAGACATAGATCGGACGCTGAGATCACAGAGGTATAGGACCTGCAGAGACTTGGGTAGGAATCGTACCAGGTCCTTCTGTCCGTATGGGAGTCTGTGAACACCGGCGATGAGCTCCAGCATGTCCTGGTTGATGATCACCTGCTTCATATTGGTGTGGTATCGGAGGGTGAAGATTCCGGTCCAGACGGGGTGATCGGGACCAAGATCGGGAGGCCTGGCAGCGGGAAGCAGGGCAGGCTCCAGACAGTTCCGGCGGATCTCCCAGAGCCAGTCGTTGACGGAATCGAGGACGAAGCCGTCCCAGGGGAAACCGGGGTCCTTCAGCTCGAGGTCGATGCGCTCGATCTTGCGGCAGCGCCAGAGGAAGTGGAAGAGTTCCATGACCTCGTCGTAGTCGTCGCACTGGAAGCGGAAGTCTCGCAGGTTGCGGATGGCGAGGCGCAGCGCGCTGCTCGGCGCTAGCTGCCGCCGACGCTTGGTGAAGGCGTGCTGGCGCCCTGGGGTCGGGTCCTTGGCTATGGTCCGCACGGCGAGGGAGCGTATGTTGGGCGCCACCCGGGACCAGCAGTGCAGGATGAAGAATGTGGTGAAATGCCAGGTCGGCTCTACCTGCGTGATAGTCAGGTCTGTTAGGTGATGGAGACGGTTTTGGGGGGTCTTCATTGCCCAGAAGTTAGGGTAGGACAACCACCAGGGGTTCACGGCGCTGTCTCCGAAGATTCCCGTGTGCATGTGATAGTCTTGCAGGTTGGGCAGCAGGGTGGGGAGAACTTCCATCATGGCCGTCGCGAGTCTGTAAATCGACAGCGGCGCTCCGTTGACCGACCTCATCAGCTGGTATTGGATGGAAGGGGCGACGTTGACGAGGAACTCGGCGAACTCGGATCCGTACATGAGGACGCGGTCGCCGCCGGGGATTACGGTGCTGATCCTGGCCGCCTTGACGAAGGAGGCGAGGCGCGGCGAGTTGCCGACGGCGTGGATGAAGCTGGCGAGAGAGCGGACGCGGACGGGCTGCTTGCTGTTGGTGATGAAGCGCATGTACAGGTGCGTCTCCATGATGCTTCGAAATTTGGTGTTGCAGCGGGTTAGGGCGGCGAGAGAGGCGCGGTCATCCTCCTTCTCGAGGATGTCTCTGATCATCATCCAGAGCTCGGGTGGGAAACGGCCATAAGTGGTGGTGGTGGGCTTGGGAGGGCTTGTAATGGTGAGCTTTTGGAAAAGAGCGCTATACGTGAGGTTAGTAAGTTGGGTTATCTTTGTGAAGATGTTGGGGGAACTTGCCACAAAGCGTCGGATGACTCGTTACGCATCATGATGACCGTGATGAGGTGGTGTTCGAGAGAAAGTTCGAAGACTGGAGCATTGTTAGTAATGAACTACCGTGACGATGGTAACGTAGGTGAAAAATTACCTTAAGAAAATTGGGTACGGTGGGTTTATCGTGATGAGTTCGACTTGGATATAATCGACGCGAAGTAGTCCTTGAGGCTTTGTGAGTAGTGCAGCTATGGAGTGAAGACGGTGTCGGAAAATATTGGGAAGTTCAATGTAATTAATCAGACGAATTGATGTGGTGCGGTTGACGCGATACTAATGATCCAATACAGATCAAGTATCGTCAGAGATGGAATGAATTATTGCAACGAAGATGCAGATAAGCGATGGAATCAATTTAACTTCAAGCCGTCGACTTTATAGGATTGATGTAATGGAAGTGTTGTGGTGTTGTGATATCGTGGAAATGATGGTGGAAGTTAACGTACCTTGATGAAAGTGATATAGTAAAGATGGTGTGATGAAATTCACAGAACCAAGTTACTATCGAGCAGGTGTGATGAGAAAAAAGTAAAGTAAAGTTTTTGAAAATAAAATTGGTCAGAATTAAGTAAAGGAGAGTGAGAGAGTGCACGGTGAAGTAGAAGATTTTTGGAATGGTCAGGGACGAGGACGAGAAGAGCTTGCACAGTTTGTTGTTGTAAGAAGATAAAATAAAATAAAATAGACATTTTGGTGCCCGTGTTAAGTAGCATAAGGTCGACAGAAATTCCTGGTGCTGATTCTGCCGTGCGGTCAGAGTATGACTCAAAGGTATATGAGCGACAACTGGCTTGACGATATATCTAGTGGTTGCACCTGCCTCATAGCTAGCGCTGTACCTGCCTATTCCATGCCTACGGTTCCCAAACAGCTGCACTAAACGTTGAACTACTGTACCCCAGATCACGGGACAAAGTGGGGTAGGTTCCAAATTGCGTGCTGTAGTTGAATGAGGGGAGATCCGTGGATACTTCCAGTTTTCGTTACCTAACTCTTGCATCAGATATTTAAGATATCTAATAACAAATATCGCTTTAGGACAATCTTGGCATATATATAGGGCCTCAATCCATATCTCACACCTTGCTGCACTGCATTCTCTAGGCGACGAATAATAATTCACGCAATTCTAAAATGACGCCTCCGACGATCCGGCTCGCTACGGCCTCTCCAGGAACGCTGGCGACGACCAAAGAAACCCTTCTGCAGCTAGAAGATGTAGCCATCCGTGCGGCTGCTAATAAGGCTGACATTTTGTTGCTCCCAGAAGCTTATCTTGGTGGTTATCCCCGCGGCCTAGATTTTGGGTGCAAAATTGGCTCTCGAACCGAAGAGGGTCGCAATGACTTCTTACGCTATTTTAAGGGTTCCGTTGATTTGGGAGATACGGTTGGAGATGGGGCTGGAGCCGGTGAGGCGTGGGTAAAGAGACAGTTGGGGGCCGATGCGACTGAGGCTAGGGATGGACGATCGCCGGTGAGCAGGGGTGATGGAACCAGGGAGGAGCTTGAACGAATCGCGAGGGACACGGGGGTCTTTATCGTCGTTGGGCTCGTGGAGAAAGCTGGCGGCAGTTTGTATTGCTCTGTCGTCTATGTTTGCCCGAAGCTGGGAGTCATTGGGAAGAGAAGAAAGGTCCAACCAGTAAGTTTGAATTTCTCTTAAAATTACTAATTAAGGGGCTTGATGTGATGGTGTTTATCTACGCAATCCTTAATCTTTCCCAAACGAGAAATGTTCAATCAGCAAATATCCTTGTCGGATCGACCAATCGCATTTGCAGCTCCATCAGACCATTTGGACATCAGCTCGAGGATTGCGAGACTAAATGTGACCATTCCCATAGCCTTACATGGCTATTGATTTATCTAGCAAATCCCTATTAAAGGCCTTCTTGCACTTTCAATGACTTCACCTGGGACACCACAGAGTCTACGTGCTCCAAGATGTATTCACAACCGCAGCCTGTCGTACCATACTCTGGTCTACAACTTCAACATCGACCAAAACCCTACGCAATGCCCCCAGAATGGGAGGCATATAAAGACACCATCAAGAAGCTCTACCTGGAACAGAACAAAACTCTTAAACAGGTTGAATAAACTATGGCTAGGGAACATAAATTCTACGCTACGTAAGTCGCCTGAATATCCCTGCACTTTGCTACAAGCACCGTTCTCATAGTGTGTAGGATAGGAATGTACAAGAAAAGAATTAAAGCTTGGGGTTTCGACAAGAAACTTAAAGAGCACGAAGTCGTAGAATTACTCCGTCAGAAAGCTGAGAGAGAATCCGCCGGAAAGGCTTCCGAATTTTTCATTAGAGGTCGGCGGGTGGACTTCGAGAAAATACAGCGTTACGTGGAAGGCAGACCGGATCTCTTGTCTAGGCTAGAAGGTGTTTATGAGAAAAGACCGTCTGGGATAATCGTTTGCCGGACACCATCGCCAGTGCCGGTTGCTCTTCCTTCGCCGCCAGATGTTCGGAAATTGGAGGAGATTATGACTGTCCTGAGAGATTATATGGGAGCATGCGCAACTGGTCCTCAATCTCGCTGGGTATTGACCCCCGAAGGGTATGCCACTCGAAATTCCGCACCGTCGGTTCTCGTCAATTCAAGGTCAAGCATGATTGGTGCGTGGGATGAACTCGCATCCCTACACTTATCCATGGAACGCACTACCACTCCTACAGAAATGTTCGAGGTCTTGGACTCGTCTCTGAATCGATTAAAAGATGCTATGAAGGATGAGATACCTGAGTTTATAATCATGTTACTCTATCTTTTACGTTTTACCTGGCCTGGACATCCTCTCTTACTTCGGATGTTTCGAATGCATGTCGGAGAACTTTCTTCACTGGTTCTTGGTATAAAGCACCCATTGACTTTGATATGGAAAGATGCCGTCGCTATAGAGGAAGGTTTTGACGACATAGTCGAGGATGTTCTACGAGTCCTATTTCAAGAACTAGCAACTTATCTCGGCCCAGACGACGATGTCGTTGAACTCGCTCGAAGGGCTTGGAGGTTTGCACCAAACTCATTGGAAGGCATGGTGGAAGTAATGAAACAATATCAGAACTGGCTAGCCTCTCATCCAGATTGGCCTAGTTCTATGTTACGTTCCTTTCTTGTCCAAGTACGCTTAATGATAGCGAACCTTGACGAGACGACGCCAAGACATCGACTTATTGAGGCACATGGTACAATCCAAACCATATTAGACACCGAGGGAATGAGTGTAAAGTTCCCAATAAACCCGGAAGAAGCTTGTTCTCTGGCGACAATGGGCGGAAGTATCTCCTTGCGCTTAGGCAACTTCGATGAAGCCGAGAGCGGGTTCTCAATGGCTGTGGACATAGCGAGACAACATAAGATACCACCAAGGGACGAAATAATATCTCTGCGATATCTTCAGATGATCTACGGTGCTACGGGAAAACGTACTGAACTCGTAAAGGCTAGAAAAGAGCTTCGGGATCTAGAAAATAGGATAATACGGGAATCCGTACCAGATGAATAGGACTGGACTTAGCTGGATGGGATGCAGATTGCGTGGCAAATCAAATACTGACATTGACTTGGGCTTATACTTGTTTTCGAACATCGATATGCGGAGTAACTAGCTAACGAGACACAGACGGGTTCAGAACGGCTTATCTGGGCGGCGGGCTCGCCAGCAACCCTCAAAGCAGTGAGCACCACCATCCGCGGCGTTCGCATCAATCTCGCCGCCGCGATCTGCTGGGAGAATTATATGCCGCTTCTGCGACAGAGCCTCTACGCGCAAAACGTGAATCTGTATCTTGCGCCTACGGCGGACAATCGCGACGCCTGGCTAGGGCGTAAGTAAAGTCCTTACCCTTATTTTATGAGGAAATATATGTTACAAGATGAATACTGATATAAACTGATGTAGTGGTGCGCACCGTAGCCCTCGAGGGCCGCTGTTTCGTCGTTAGCTCGAACATGTGCGTGCCCGAGGGCTCGGCCGTTGATTCTTCCGCGCACGGAACGGCAACGAACGGCGTTTCTAACGGCCGAAGAAGCTCCATCGTCGACGAGGACGGAAATGAAATCGTCCTTCCCAACGGAGAAAAGAAGATCTCGTCGTCTGCCGTGGTCGAAGAGGCAGCGATTGCACCGGCAAAGACCTCCGGTGGTGCTAGAACCTTCCTCTCTCGTGGCGGGTCCGCCATTATCTCTCCGTTCGGCGACGTCATTGCCGGACCGCAGTGGGAGGACGAGAAGGGCATCATTTACGCGGATGTTGACTTCGATGATTGCATCCGTGGAAGGCTCGACCTGGATGCGGCTGGGAGTTATTCTAGGTATGGATATAATTTTTGCTTATATTTCCTTATTTTACCCTCGTATTATTCCTCACGTTATTCCTCATGTCTCCCTTCATGCTTGTTTCTCCTCGCCTCGTGCTCCAGAATCCTTATTATAATTCAATAGCTGTTTATCTAACAATCATGGCAGGAACGACTCTTTCAAGTTCTACGTCGAAGGCTTGGATCTCGACCCCCTGCCTTACTGATCTCATTACCAGTTATCTGAAACCTCGTCGCCCTCGAGTTTTATCTATTTCTATCTATTAGGTCCCAAGCGACGGCCACTTCTAACATAGCAAGCAGGCAGGAATTGGTGGATCATTTACATACTCGAGTATCTAGCTCAACCGTACAAATTTCGTTGGATTGGACATGGCGAGACTTCGCCTGACGGATCGGAGGATTTGTATATACTCATGTCTCCTGTTCATAGGACTTACTTCGCATTCACTCATTGAAGTTTACTTTTCACCTTTACTTTTACCCTTATATATAGAGACCCTTTTAGGATCACAACCAGAATAGAACACAGCAAATTCAGATGCAAACTCAGCGTATCCCAAAATCGCAATCTTGTAGTAAATTCAGTAAACGGGTATCTAATTTGCCACTCCAATCCCATGCCTTGATCCTTCCTGTGACGGCCGTCGAGCCAAGTGATGAGTGTTCGTCGTCCGCCCCTGAACTGTAAAAAGCAGCTGGAAAACAGAAACACCTCCCCCTCCCCCATTACCGTAGTCCGTCCCGTTTGTTATGGAATGTGGTGTGCCGCCACGTTTAAACCATTATTCGTACCCTGCTAACCTCCAAATAAACTCTCGAAACACTGTGTCGACGAATTTGAAACTGTGACAGTATGGTCTCTTGTGAAGATCTATCTTCCCCTTAAGCGACTAGCCATTTTCCTCAGGTACCATATGGACCTTTGTTATTCTCCTCCCTCCTACTCCCTATCCTTCCCCATCACCACCCCTTCATCCCTTTCCTCGGCCACAGCTCCCTTCTCAGCAGCTTCACGCGGCGACGCGAGAGGGCTGCTCACGCCAGCCACACTGCCACTGATACTATCCGCGCGCCCGTGGCCTAGGAACCCACTGCGCACGCTAGCCGCGTCGCCCGTGATGTTCTGCTTCCCAGCGTTTCCGGTGTTAGTGGCGTACAGGCTGTTCCGCTCGCCGGGCATTGCTGTGGTGGAGTATATGCTTGTACGCTCGCCGGCGGCGATGCGCGAGGTGGATTGGTGAAGGCCGCCGCTGCCGTCGATGTTGGCGCTAAGTACGCTGAGCGGAAGCGACTCGCGGCTGCCGCCCCAGAGGGAGGAAGGCGCAAGCGCACGCACCGAGGCGTCGGTGTCCATAGATCGCCGGCGCCGGCGCTTGCTGGACGACGCGAGGGTTAAGATGGATGCGTTGTCTGTGAGCAGATTGTTGGCAGTGGCCATACTGTATGTCGTAGGATGGCCTGACCCCGAGTGTGGTGCTAGGTATGGCGGGATCGCAGATGCGGGAGAGTTGGTGGGGAAGGGCTGTGTGAACTGGACGGTCTGGTAATTGGAGTTGGCTTGGTTGGAGGAGTGACCGGTGTGGGTTGGGCCGTTAACGGCGCCATTAGGGCCTAATGACTGGATGGTCGTGAGTGTCGTCGTTAAGGAGCGCACCGAGGGCGCGGGAGAGGAGAAAGTGCTGTCTCCTCCTTTTCGGGAGTCGACACCCCCGTACGCGGTACGGCTGGTGCCCGTTACGGATGATGCCATATGCGAAGGAGCGTGGAGGGAGTGGGCGGCTTCGTAGTCAGTGGACACGGTGGGTGCCGCGGACATACCGCCGGCGGTGGGAGGTACGGCCTCGCCATTGGATGTTCCTGTCGACGAGTGGCTTCTTCGAGCTAACGAAGGATCCGACAGTCTGGCGCTGTGGGACGTGGAGAAGGACGGGTCACTCTGATGGGTGGGTTGGATGGCGATGCCGATGCGGCCAGATTGCGGGTACGGGTTGTTATTCTTGGTGGATCGCTTCTTAGTGGCCTTAGGAGTGGTATCGCGCTTGGAATGGCTATTGTGTCGGCTGCTCTCGGCGGCGGCAGAGGACGAGCCGCTCTTGAAGTTGGCGAGCTTCTTGACCCATGTCGAGAAAGGTCGTCTGCGACCTGTGCGTTCTTGACGATCTACCATCGTAGTAGCACGTGTTAGAGTAGTGGTCTCGTCGCCTAGATGAATTTGGAAGTTAAGAATGTGGAAGAGACGGGTTAGAGCCAGGGTGAAGGTCAAGGAAGGGATGTATGGAGTACGGAGTTAAAGAACGGATGATAAATAGAATGAGATTCCGAGAGAGTATTTACCAGTACCAGGAGGAAGTGGGGATGTCTCAGTCATAGCCATCTGGGGCTGGGAGATAGATGGTGATAGAGTGGCAGCGGTGGCGGTTAAACTATAAAATTTGTTGGATCAAAGGTTTCCAAGGTTAAGTTTCACCGAACGACGACGATGTGTAAAGGATGTTAAAGGGCAAATGCGGGGACTTGGGTGGGCTTCGGATTAAAAAATCGTATCCGATGTATTGGCGCGAGGCCTCAGTGTGCCAATTGATGAGTGAGTTAATCCGCATGCGCAGATGTACGTGCTTAGATGGAGTTGGGCAGTTATGCGATGACGATCCAGTCAATGTGTTATGTACCGTTTGTGGACAGAGAGATCGATGGGGCTATAATTCTTTTCGCTTCTTTTTCCTTTTTTAAAATCAAATCTTGAGACCTAAAGGCTTAGTGTTTGAAGATAATCAATATATGTTAGGCTTCAGTGGTTTGGTAGAAATGGATGCGGCCTAATGTGCTCAAATTGCCCACATATGTAGTTGACAAACGCTATGTAGGGGTGAAGTTGTTTCTATGAGAAATAGCATCATCGGTGATGGGAAGTTGTAGAAGTGCGATGGACCTGGACCTGGAACTGCGGCCTTGGACCAAATCTGTTACCGACCAAGCACGGACCAATTAAACTATCCGGAAATGGACCCCTGCTTTACCCCCCAATTTCTGAGGCTGATGCATTCTCCACCTGAGCCTGCTGAGCCTGGAACATTAAATATTACGTCATCAGCTATCCACCCATTCTTTTTACCTAAGACAATGTGGCTGAAATGCCGTCCTCGCCCTCCTTTAACTTCAATATTCAACTCAATAGTCTCAGTGCTACACCTGTTACCTAAACTAAAACCGTCCGACTTTCAGGGCTGATCTGAATCTTGAAAGATAACACCAATACCTTACCATGATAAACATCAAACGATTGGGCGAATGATGATGATGAGAAACGAAGAGAACTCTCCTGCTCAGCAATGTCTATCCAGCATTTGCCGGAGCATGTCATTGCCCAGATCAAGTCGTCTACCACCATAACTTCGCTTAATAGTGTTGTATATGGCTTGGTAAAGAATTCGCTGGATGCTGACGCAACTAAAATTACCATATCTATCGATTACACTCGAGGCAATTGCTCTGTTGAGGATAATGGCTTGGGAATTCCACCGAGCGAATTCAAGTCCACTGGTGGGCTAGGCAAATTGCATTATACGTCTAAATTCCCTGCTCGTAAAGATATCCACGGTCGGCATGGTACCTTTGTAGCATCAGTGGCTGCTTTATCATTACTCTCCATTACGTCTCATCACCATAGCTATCATTCTCACAACACAATCAAAATCCACAACGCTGAAGTCTTGGCACGGCATATCCCTGCGTTGCCGGAACAAAGGTTGTTAAGTTTCCCTCATGGGACTCGAACTACTGTCCGGGACCTCTTTGGGTCGATGCCGGTGAGAGTCAAGCAGAGGGCCATCGACGCTGAGAGAGGTATCCATGCTAAGGATTGGGAACGACTAAAACGCGGCCTTGTAGCCTTGTTACTCGCTTGGCCAGGCCAGGTCTCTGTATCACTTCGAGACTCTATAGACCAGCGCACTTTTGCGATCCGAATACCTGTGGAGTCCTCAATGATCCAGAACGAGAAAAATGAAATTATTGGCCTTACCACTCGTGTTTCGAGAGTATTATTCCAAGCTCAGCTATGTGATGATCATTCTCGAGATCTATGGGTCCCCCTTACAGCATCGGCAGGTTCAGTTTCCGTCGTAGGGGCAATATCGCTAGTTCCAATAATATCTCGACAGGTGCAGTTTATCAGCATAGGCATTCAACCGGTGTCTAATGAACACGGCTCAAACGTCCTTTACGAAGAGATCAATCGATTATTTGCAAATTCTAGCTTCGGTGTAGAAGAAGTCGCCGGCAATCTCGATGAGGATGAACAAAATAGGCGAGCTAAGGATCGTCGATTCAAAGCAGACGGGTACACCAACCAGGAACTTCGGGGTAGGAAAGGGGTTGATCGATGGCCCATGTTCTATATCAAAATTAATCTTGAAGAACAGGCACCCCGACTTGCTAGTAATGACGTGGATGAAATCTTCAATGAACGCCACCAGGATTTACAGGCAATCGTCGATATTATAACTGCAGTAATCTATGAATTTCTCAAGGCGCATCACTTTCGCCCAAGATATTCCAGGCCTCGCAAGGTTTTATCATCTAAACAATCGAACTCTCGGGATAGGCATAGTAAATCAGTATCTAGGAGCTCCACCCCAAGAGAGGATTCTAAAACAGGCCGCATTCGTACACCTCGAAACCATTCATCCGTTGGAGATTTGGCCATTACTAGGTTGAATCTTGCTCCTAGTAACTCTGGACTACGACCTGAATCTCCATTCGATTCATGGACACGTATTAAGTCGGGACAACCTCAGTATGCTCATCTGTATGAGAAGGCCACCTCGGACCAACAAGAAGCTGAAGAGTGTGGTCATAGCCGAACCCCCATGACAGGGTCTTTATGCACAGGGGACGATGACGATATAGAAAACACCCCTCTCGTTGCTCCGGATGGCGCGCTGTTACGTTTTCCTTTCCCTGACGTCGAAATGAGCGTGCCTGAAATTAGCCAGAAGAGCACCCCCGAAAAGGAGGACCTAGATGAGGGATCATCGTTAATTGAAGAAAATGCGGGAATCTCGTGGACCAATCCAACGACCAAAGAAACCTTTTCTATCGATGACCGGACTGGCCTGGTGCTACAGCCTCAAATGAATGCGACTGAAATGCCGCGTGCTAGCCGTTTACCGTTGAGAAAGAAGCTACGCACAAACACCAGACCAGTTCCTAGAGACGAGAGGAGCAAATGGTTAGGCGATCTCTTGTCATCCTGGGAAAATCCTGTATTTCCGTCACATGAGCCACCAATCCCCGTTGCCTTTGATGAAGCAAAGACGTTGGCCCTAGTAACGAAGGCATCAGGCGACTGTTTTCATGGGTGCGAATCGAAGTCGGTAGACTTTGCACAGGCCTCTCACAATATCGAGGGTCGACTATCTAAAGATGATTTACGGAATGCCAATATCATAGCCCAGGTCGACAGAAAGTTCATATTAACAAAAGTTCCTTTGTCCTCCAACCCACCCAATCCAGGTAAAAGTAAAGTGGGTGAAACATCATTACTCGTCATGATTGATCAACATGCCGCGGATGAACGGTGTCGGGTTGAAGCCTTAATGAAGGATTATTTCGTGGTTCTGGAAGATGATGGTATTTCTCCGATGGAGGAACGCCACCAGTCGATCTATGCCCAATCATTGCCGTTGGAGAAGCCCATCATCTTCGACGTCTCCCGTCAGGATAGTCGTCAACTCGAACGCTCCAAGGAGTATTTCACGCATTGGGGGGTTCTATTTGAAGTCAATTCGGCATCAAAACCAAAGTCCGAGGGGAAAGGAGGGGCGAAATTGAATGTCCTTGGGTTGCCGCCGAGCATATCTGAAAGATGTCGTGCGGAACCCCGTTTACTTATCGAGTTATTGAGGAAAGAAGCATGGAAATTTGACGAGCAAAGCCACGGTGTCTTACGGTCCACGCAAACGGAGGAGGAGCAGGGGAATGATGATAACACTACCGAATTACACTGGCTCGCTAGGCTTCATGGATGTCCCCACGGCATCCTAGAAATGATTAACTCGAGGGCATGCCGCAGTTCCATAATGTTCAACGACGTGCTTTCCCACGAGGAATGTGTCGACCTGGTTAAGCGGTTAGCGGACTGCACCTTGCCTTTCCAATGTGCCCATGGAAGACCATCAATGGTACCGCTGGTCGATATAGGAAGTATCCCAATGGGCATGGATGATGTTGGGAAGCATAAAGGTAGTTTTGGCGAGGAGTTTAGGAGGTGGAAATCTAGCAGATCAAATTAATAGTATATTGTAATTGAATGAGATAATCCAAGATACCCATTTCTATTTCAAAGTTTCTAGACAAACCAGAATTCTGACCTGCTACTATTATCATAGGTATGTTATATAATAGGGGTACAAATATGCGCTTTGTGATTACTAGGAATATATGCATACCAAGACCACATAATATGCATTTATGCATAAAAGGCGAAATACATGTCTTTAAAGGCGGCTCTACCTAATCTATCGATAAGGCAGGTAGCTCCCAATTCGCGGCGCGGTGACGTCCTAAGCTATTAAACAATCAGCATAACAACTACAACTCTATGGAACGATGAAAGAACGCCACCGATCTGATTGTCGATAGCATTTTAACAATACGCCATGGCTTTGCTGTTGGTAAGGTATACCAACTTGGTCCCCAAATCCAACGTTACCTAACATACTATAGTGGAAAGCGTTCGACTTCTTCGAAGTTAGCCAAGTCAAGCTCGGCGACGATGAGACACGATCACTCTTTGAGAATAACGAGATATCAAGCGTCTGTTCCGGGTCCGATAGTCTATTTATAGGGAGCGATAATGGATACGTACGCATCATCGGACCTAGCTGGAAGATCGTTCGGAGCTTTCATGCACATGAGACGGGTCGCATTACCCATATGCGCCAGGTCGAGGGGACAAGTCTTCTCGTAACTGTCTCGGTAGGATCTCTATATGCGGTCGATGTATGACCTCAGACAATAAATGGAGCTGATCGGAATTAGGAGGACCTTAGCAATGAGCCGGTATTGAAGGTCTGGGCATTAGACAAGCCTGTTAAGAAGACGGGATTACCTACCTGCCTAAGTACATTAAGCATACACAACGGCCGAAAACAGTTCCCCGTGAGTATATCTATGATGCCATACGTGAACATTAGTTAACTCAATACCAGATCTCATCCTTCACCGCACTCGATGACCTATCACAACTCGCCGTAGGATTCGCAAACGGAGCAGTCACTGTAATACGAGGTGATCTTATACACGACCGAGGCACAAAGCAGAGGATAGTCTACGAATCAGAAGAACCGATAACAGGAGTCGAATTCGTAGCCGACCCCAAGCTCACGACGCTGTTTGTTGCAACGACCTCTAAACTCCTGAAGCTGGTTATATCAGGAAAAGGCCAAGGCCAGCCTCCGAGGACAATAGAGGATGCCGGGTGTGCAGCTGGGTGTATGACAGTAAACAACAAAACCGGGGATATCATCGTGGTTCGGGATGACGCTGTGTACTATTATAGCTCGGAGGGAAGGGGACTCTGCTTTGCTAACGATGGAGTCACGAGTCTGGTATCAACATTCCAGGATTATGTCGCACTCATTGCGCCGCCCCCAGCTTCTGGAAGTGGAGGCTCTGACAGTATTAGACGTCGTTTTGGGGGGACAAACACAGAATCTCTGTTCAATGCCGCTAGGTTCACAATGGTGGACCCCTCCCTTCAAATAGTCGCCCATTCTGAATCTCTCATCTCTGAAGTCAAGGTGATCTTTCAGATATGGGGAGACTTGTATATTCTCACGCAAGATGGGAAGGTAGGAGAAGCCTCTGTTCTCTTACACTATAATGTGCTCACGGAAGTCAGGTCAACCGGTACCATGAGAAGTCGTTGCAACAAAGACTCGAGTTATTGTATCAACGGAATCTATTCCCGCTTGCTATCAACCTCGCGCAGAAGTCTGGCATGGACCTACAACAACAGAACGTCATCTACCGGAAATATGGCGACCATCTATACCAGAAAGGAGACTACGACAGCGCCATGTCACAATACATCAAGGCGATCGACAACACAGAACCGTCGCAAGTGATCCGAAAGTTCCTTGATACGCAAAGGATACATAACCTAATCGAGTATCTTGAAGAGTTACACGAGCGTCATAAAGCCACCGCGGATCACACAACTCTGCTGCTAAACTGTTATGCTAAGCTAAAGGATGTCGATAAGTTGGAGAAGTTCATCAAGTCCGAGGGAGATCTCAAATTTGATTTGGAAACAGCTATAACCATGTGTAGACAAGGCGGTTACTTTGAACAGGCTGCCTACCTTGCCACAAAGCATGGTGAAAACGATCTAGTAGTAGATATTCTGATCGAAGACTCCAAGAACTACGCGGAAGCGCTCGACTTCATATGGCACCTGGATGCTGAAACGGTACGTAACTTGGACCCCTGTGCTATTTGAAGACTAATTTTCTATAGGCGTACCCGTGTTTAATGAAGTATGCGAGAGTACTCTTAGAGAATTGTCCTAGTGACACTACGAAGATATTTATCGACTATTACACGGGAAAATACAAACCGAAAGTCCATAAAGTTCCATTAGAAGAGACGCAGACTATATCGAGTGGTGGATTTGTAGCTGGTGCTACCACAGCTGTGCAGAATCTAACTAGTTTACTTCCTCTCCCGTATATGAATACTTCTGCGATACCTACACCTACCGGCCAGGGATCACAAGCAACTATTAGCGACGCAGGTGCTATAATAGAGCCCGAGACGAATGGTGATCCGAAGTACACACCACCGCCTCCTCGAACAGCCTTCTCGTCTTTCATCGACCATTCAGATGAGTTTATCGTCTTCCTCGAAGCTTGTCTAAAAGAGGATTCCCTCAACGAGTCGGATAAAGCAGACATATATACGACCCTATTCGAGATGTATCTCCACAAAGCCAGCGAGAGGAAGGGAATGCAGCGAGAAGAGTGGGAGCTCAAAGCGAAGAAGCTCATCGAGGGACGCGAAGTGCCTATCGAGAACTCAAACGTCCTTCTGCTATCCCACCTATCGGACTTCCGCGACGGCACGACCCTAGTCAAAGAGCAGTCCGGCCTGCTATCCGACATCTTCCGGTCCTACACCTCGGCCAAGGACACGCGCGGAGCCATCAAGGCGCTCCGCAAGTACGGGCCGGAGGAGCCGCAGCTGTACCCGGCGGCGCTCGCGTACTTCACGTCGGACGCGCGGATCCTGGAGGAGGCGGGCCCCGAGGAGCTGGCGAACGTGCTGGACAAGATCGACCGGGACGGGCTGATGGCGCCGCTGCAGGTGATCCAGACGCTGGGCTCGAACGCGGTGGCGACGATGGGCATGATCAAGCCGTACCTGCGGGAGACGATCACGCGGGAGCGGCGCGAGATCGCGTCGAACCGGAGGCAGACGAACTCATTCCGCAAAGAGACGGAGGCAAAGCGGGCCGAGATGGCGGAGCTCGGGACAAAACCCGCCGTCTTCCAGGCCCAGCGCTGCCCCGGATGCGGCGGCCTGCTCGAGCTCCCCGCCGTCCATTTCCTCTGCAAGCACAGCTTCCACCAGCGCTGCTTGAAGCAGCAAGGCGGTGGCGGCGAGGACGGGGCGGAAGCGGAGGTCGAGTGTCCCGTGTGCGCTGTTAATAACGCGGCTGTTCGCGCGATGAAGAGGAGTCAGGATGAGAGGGCTGATAGGCATGATTTGTTTAAGGATGCGCTGGAGAAGGGCGATGAGAGGGAGAGGTTTAGGACGGTGGCGCAGTGGTTTGGGCAGGGTGTTATGGGGGCTGGGACTGCGGAGTAGAGGTGAGATTTGGAGATTGAAGTTGGAGGTTTGAAGTTGGAAGTTTAAGTGAGGTTGAGCTTGAGGTTGGTGGTGAGAATGAAAGGAGGGAAGGGGCTTATGATGCGACGATACGATATTCTAGGTTGGAAGTTGGAAGTTAAGGGTGTCGTACAATGAGTACTACAACTCTGTCTATATGCCGGTTTTCCACAGGTCTATGTGCATCTATATATAGTATACAGGAGTAACAGCACTACTCAGTCCTGGCTTTTTTTATTTCTTGTCTTTCGAGATACTCCTTATACGTTAGGTAGACATGAGAAGTAGATAAGTAAATGGTTTTATTCACACTTTAAATCTTTAACTACTCAGAACTCTTGAAGCGCGTCAAGTGCTCAATAGGGCCTACACCAAATAAATAGTTAAGCAAGGTCCCGGTGTACTCATCGTTGATTCGGGGCCGCCAGTCGGGGACTTGGTGGAGGTACGTCGAGATTAGAGGCTGGAGTAGACTGGACCCGAAAACGTCGACGATCTGGCCGTGGCGTACCGTCATGGCGAGGGGGGAGGGCGGCATGGTGGCCGGGAGAGCAGGGCGTGGACGCGGGTCTTCGGAGGTGGGGTACAAGGAGAAGGTGAATTGGGGGGTTTGCGTGTATATCCACTCCGGTGACTGTTTGATGTTAGGAGATTTGAATTGATTCAGAGAAGGGGAGGGTTGCTTGTTGGACGTTGGACGTATGTGATATGTATGCGCCCGCGCCAAATACGTACACCCCCTTCAGCATGGTCCCTATTCTCTCGTATATCATAATATGACAGAGAGATGGGGGGATGAAATGTTATGAAATGAAGCAACGTACCTGAAGCTCAACATACCCCTTCACGACAAAAGGCCCCTCCTCTAAGATCTTCTGGACATCGGCCGCGTCGATGATCTCGGGATCCACGGCCCCGTACATGGCACCGAACTCAGCAACGACGGCCTCCTCGAAGGACCCCAGGTCCGCGACGCCGACGTTGCGGATGGCGCTGCGCACGCTCTCGGCGCCGCGCGCCTTGATGTACGGCGCGGCGGGGGAGCGTAGCAGCGCGCCGACGAGCGATAAGTTGGGCGAGGACAGGAGACAGGTCCCGTGGTGGAGGAAGCGCTCGCATATCAGCTTGTACGCGGAGCCGGAGACCTTGAAGGTTTTTTGGGTCTGGGGTTGCTGTTGCTGTGCTGCTGCGGAAGACGAGGAGACGTCGAGCACGATGTCGTGCCGCTCGTTGACGCGGAACGAGACGTCGTTTTCCGGGACGGCGAGGGTGGATAGCGCTCGCACGACCATGGCCGCGTGCTTATTCCGGTCGAGGGGGGCCGACGGGCAGATCACGCTGTAGTTCACGTTGCCGAGGTCGTGGAAGACGGTGCCGCCGCCGGACCTCCGGCGGACTAGGAGGACGCCGTCATCTTTCGGACTTTCATCTCCTTTTCCAGGCGTACTACCTTCACCGGAGATTATCGCGTTCGATCGCTTGAGAGCGCCTAAGTTCACCTCGACCCAGGGATTTTGGTTCCGGCCGATGACGACGCAGGGCCGGTTCGTATACAGGAACAGTACGAAGGAGTCCAGGGGAGACTTTTGGAGCAGGAAATGCTCGATGGACAGATTAAGGTACGGGTCTGTCGACCGTGAGATATACACTTGGACCCGGTTCGAAGGGTGAGAGACGGTCTCTAGGCTGAGGTAACGGCACACGCCAGGGTGTATATTAGATCTATGAGGTCTTATACATGGCCTAGCGAGGGTGGTGAGAAGGCGCCGTAAGAGAGCCATGAGAGGTTGTTGGCGATATTTCTTCGTCTCATCTCATATCAAGCCATCTTATATATCATCTTAATCCGAATAACACCAATAAATCTCAACAATAAGATGTAAGTTTCTTAAGTCGCCAAGTGAGTAGGTAGAGATGAGTAAGTGATAGATCTTAGTGGCTGGGCATATAAGAGAAATCCTTGTCGCCTCTGGATCCCTGCAACTCCGTGACCCACATAGCCGGGTCGGAACCAGGAAACTGAAGCCCTATCGATAAAGAAAAGTAAATCGCGGGGCTAAAATCGGAGAGTTAGGTGGATGCCCCACTATCGTAAGAGGCTTCGAAAATTAATTCCTTTTGTTCTTTGACTCATCAAACAAAGCTTTCTACTCCGTTAAAAAGGACGACGCTGATTTCTAATATCTAAGGAATTGGCGAATACTACACTAGTTAGTTGACCTTATAAGTTCCCGTCCTAATTGAACTCGGGTATTGTTTGTCTTGTTTGGTGGAATCTAATTCGTCGTGCCTTATTCGATTATCGCAAAATGTCGACCTTCGGATCCTCGTTTAGGGTGACTACGTTAGTTGCGCAACCCAATTGACCTTTCTAGCACTGTCTAACAAACATTCTAGCTACGGCGAATCCCATTGCCGATCAGTGGGATGCATTATCGACGGCTGCCCGCCGGGCATGGAGCTCACAGAAGCGGACATTCAACCACAAATGAACCGTCGCCGGCCGGGCCAGAGCAGCATCACAACACCCCGAAACGAGAAAGACAAAGTCGCCATACAATCCGGTACCGAGTTCGGCGTCACTCTCGGCACTCCCATTGGCCTCGTGGTTCTCAATGAGGATCAGAGGCCCAAGGACTATGGGAACAACACAATGGATCGTTTCCCACGGCCCAGTCACGCGGATTGGACCTACCTCGAGAAGTACGGCGTTAAGGCGAGCAGCGGTGGTGGAAGGAGCTCGGCTCGGGAGACTATCGGCAGGGTAGCTGCAGGCGCCATCGCCGAGAAGTACCTCAAGCTTGCCTTCGGCGTGGAGATCACCGCTTTCGTAACGTCCGTCGGCGCAGTCCACATGTTCCCACCCACACCCGAGTGTCCAACACAAAGCCAGAACCCCGCGTTCTTAGAGCTTATCCAATCGATCGACCGGGAAACCGTCGACAAGTTCTTGCCCGTGCGGTGTCCGAACGAGGAGGCCTCTCAGAAGATGGCCGACTACATAGCCGCCTTCAAGGATCGTAACGACAGCATCGGCGGCACCGTCACCTGCGTCATCAAGAACGTGCCTAGCGGGCTGGGAGAGCCGTGCTTCGACAAGCTAGAGGCGAAGCTCGGACACGCCATGCTCAGCATACCGGCGACCAAGGGCTTCGAGGTCGGCTCCGGCTTCGGCGGGTGCGAGGTCCCCGGCTCGATCCACAACGACCCCTTCATCAAGGCGCCTGACGCGCCCTCCTCTGAGCAAGAGACGGGCGCGGGGCGCAACGGGACGCCGAGGCCGAGACTCACGACCAAGACGAATAACTCGGGCGGCATCCAGGGGGGCATCTCGAACGGCGCGCCTATCTACTTCCGCGTCGCGTTCAAGCCGCCGGCGACCATCAGCCAGGCGCAGACGACGGCAACGTACGACGGCGAGTCCGAGGGCGTGCTGGAGGCGAAGGGGAGGCACGACCCCTGCGTGGTGCCGAGGGCGGTGCCGATCGTCGAGGCCATGGCCGCGCTCGTCGTCATGGACGCGCTGATGCAGCAGATGGGCAGGCACGAGGCTAAGAGGCATCTGCCGCCCGCGAAGATAACCGTGCCGGTTTCGGATAATGGTGTTTCTATGGGTGCGAAATAGGGGGGTTCGGGGATGGATAAAATGGTAATACTGTAAAAGTTACCTAAATAGGTGTGTAATGTGATTTATTGTATCGAATCTCAGGACACTGTTAGTTAGCCTTCTGGAAGCCTGATGGTGCCAAATGACGGTGTGTAAAGAAAACCTTGGTACTACATATAGTACACAGGTAAGAAACGTCCTGAAGGTGGATCTACTGGCGTTCAGGTCCCCGTAGTGCCTTGATGATATCCAAAAACATACGCAATACCTCTTCGTGCGCGAATTAGGACAATAAATAAAAGGTATCGAAGTTGATTGATATCTACCTGCTGATTTCCTACTCATGTAAAGGATAAGGGAAGAGAAGAGTTAATCACTAGTTTCTGTTCCAACGTAATGGAGTTTAGTGATAAGGGGCGCCTAACTGCAACTTGGAACCCTCTGACAATTTCAATGGGTGGGCTAAATCCAGGCATATAGACAGACGTCGGGTGTTTTCGGGGCACGTTGACACCGGTTACCCTCCCTCACTTGTAACTTCAGTCACAAAACTCTCCCAATTTCGATATAAGCCGAAAGACTGATTCTCAATACTTCATCGTGTATTTAAAGGGTATCTCTGATGATCATAATATCATACATAAAATAAACCGCCACATATATATATATTTATCCCTAGACATAGCCCATCCCATCAGCTCGCTCTATCAAGACCGACGTTGCGTATTCCCCCTCCGCAACAAAGACAACCGCGCCTTAATCGGATTCGCCGTCCCCCCATTACCACCACCACCATCGTCATCGTGTCTAAAATACGACGAGAAAGGCGTACTATCCACGTTAATATCGATCGACGGCGCGCGTCGTTCTCCTAGGTGAGGCGGCGGTGCGGGGTGGTGGTAGTCCTCCGGCCACTGCTGGTGATAACCTTGGTACCCGTAGTCCTGGGACACGGGCGAGAGGTCGCCGCCCCGGTGCTGGCTGGCGGACTCGGCGTAATGTGTTTGGCTCGGGTCCGATATGCTGGACCCGCCGTGGTTGTTGTGCGTGTTGTTAGACGACGATAACAGAGATACCCCATCCGCGTTATACTCGCGCGCGTCTCCCGCCGCACTCTCCGCGCCGCGCGATACGCCGTCCCGAACTTCTGACCCGTGACCGTCGTCGTAAGACACAGCATTGCCCGCAGCTCTCTTCTCATCATCGCTCCCCACAATCTCGATCCCCCACCTCTGCGCCCCATCCGCCCCCGTAAACCAGCCCAACCGCGCCTTCGTCACACCATCAGCCTTCAACTGCGCCATGCCCTTCTCCCTAGCCTCCCTAAGCAACTTCTCGCTCCCGGCCATGAGGACGACGACATCCGCTATGCTCTCGATCTTGCGCAGGAGCAGACGCGTGTAGCGCCGCGAGGCGACGGCCAGGATCACGGTGGCGACGATGAGGTACGCGAGGATCAGCATGCATATCCAGGCCGCGGGCTTCGACATCTTGAGGAGCTCGACGGGGCGCTCGACGTGCAGGGTTATCGGCGAGTCGGAGGACGAGGACGAGGACGAGGACGAGGTTGTGTCGGCTCTTTTGGTGTTGGTGTTGGCGACTGGTTGGTCGAGGTCCGACGGCAGTGCCTCGTTCGGCGGTTGGAAGACGTAGCCCCCCGTCGTGTAGGAGACGTTGTTGCTCGCGTAGTTCTGGAACAGCGCCGTGAAGGTCTTCGTCGCGGTGCTCGCTAGCGTGGCCGGGTCCAGCAGCGCTTCGTGGTCGTAGTTGACGAGAGATAGCATGGAGTATGTCATCAGATCGGCGTTTAGGCCGGGCTCCCGGATATTGAAGGTCTGGTCGTCGAGGGGTTCCGTGGCGATATTCCAACTTTCGACGTCGCCGGCAAAATTCGACATGTCCGCGGCGCCGAGCAGGCCGGTCACGAAGAGGATTCCGTGGCTCGTCGTGATGTTGACGCTGTAGAGGTTATCGCACCCCGCGCTCTCGCATAGGCCGTCGTAGTTCTTATGCTGCTTGAAGTCGTCTGACCACGCGTATTGATCTGGCTGTGGCTCGTCGAGGAGGTCGAAGCTGATGACGTGACTATCTTCTGTGCTCACGGTGACGCTGGCGTTCACTGTTTCGATGATGGGCATGCAGTTCAACGCCGTCATCTGAGGCGGTTCGGACCACATTAGTCGGGGCGAAGTTGAACTACTCGATGATGAAGATGAGGACAGGTCATGGTAGCCTTCTACCGGACGGCCGTGAATCCATTTTACGGTGAAGTTAGCGGGCCAAGACGTCGCGAAATCTGGGTAGAGTGAGTTATTTCTTTGATTTGGCGACCAATATCCTACTGAACTCGTGCCAATCTGTCCGTCGGTAGTCATGTTTTGACAGCACGACATCCTCTTGTTACTCACGAAGAATGTGGTATAATTCCCAGACATGCTCGCGTTATTATCCAGGAAGAGTAAGGTGTTGGAACCTAGCCTATTCAAACCCAATTCGTAGCCGGTTTTCAAGATAGTCGGATCGAGCGTTTGATTCCATGCCGTCGCATTGGTCAAATCCCACTCGGTCAACCAACTCGTGGTGTTTGTGATATCCAAGTGCTCATGTGGAGAGCATTCGAGACGTGCTCTGATTCCTGAGGTCTGTAACGTGACGTTCATCGAGGACTGTGGCACTGTGGATTGATTACCTGTGTTTTGAACGTCCGTCTGCGGCACCGCGGTGGACAAGTCGTGCGGAACGAAGCTCCAACCATCTGAGCTCCAAGCGGGCTGTGATCCGTTCAAGGAGATCTGCACCGCTGCGCCGTATATCCAAGAAGTCTTCAAATTGCTAAATAGCGATGCAAGGGCGCTCTGTTTATAATTGCCTGCGTGGCTGGTGAACTGTAGCGTAGCCTCTGATAAGTGCGGCACGCTGCGCAATTCGAGCTGTCGTTGAACATTCACCTGAAATGGTACGCTGCCGGGTTCTCTATTCCAAACTGACGACATTGCAATCGTGACTATTAAAGTTAGAATATATTTACAGATATAGTATGAAAACACTTACAGATCTCAGCAAGGAATGCACCACCACACACCGTAGCGAGCACGAAGTGCCCTCGTCTAGAAGCTTTCCAAACAGCGTGTAAGAGGTACGACGAGATATACGATACCATCAGGCCTTGGTCCCCGTTGACCGGCTCTTTGGCGAGGGATAGGAAGGGTTGGATTCTACGCATAGTCGTCTCGAGCGCGCCCCACCACAAACCAATCAACACGGCGAGAAAGGTCGTAACAATCGAGGCCGGATTCACATTACTAAGATCGACACCACCGATGGAGATATCAAATGCGTATACGAAAGCTGTCTGATATAACCCGTACATCCCCGAGTACCAGTAGAGATACGCGATTACTATCAGAGTAGCCGAAAGTAGGAGAGTGAATATGATGAGAAGCCAGATGCCAAAGGTGAATGATTGCGGTTTCGCATTGGTGGCGGCCATCGTCTCCGTCGCGTTAATATACTCCGGCGAGTTAGACTGGATTAGATCGTCGACTTCGGGGCTTATTAAACGAATGCCGTCGCTCGTTAATTGGTATCTTTGGTTCGCTACCGCAGTGCGTATCTCTTCGAGCGTGCAGTTATGGAGTCCCTCAAATGACTGTAGTGTGCCAGGCTCCTTTGTAATAAGCTTGGCCGTGCTCATTGCTGGTGCCGGATCGGCGAAAAGACCGAGGGGACGCCTAGAAAGTCTGGTCATGAAGAAGACAACGCCTAATAACACCAGTTGCAAACCTAATGATATTTCAAGGACAATGGCTACCGCAGGCACCACGACAACTCGTCGCCTGGTCTCAGCCGTAGTGCCAGAGATTTCGGAAGGGTTGTTCGTAACAGAGTTATCGAACGTGTCACGGAGAAGCTCTCCGAAGAACCGTTGTTTTATTTTCTCAGCATTCTGGACCGCTGACTGGTCTGAGATTATCTGGGTCGGATCGAAATTGTATAAAGCCAACAGCAGAGTTGCCGGTCCGGATGAGAATGCTACAAAATTCTGGGAAGGCTGCGCCAAATGGACTGACCAAGTCGCGCTAAGGGAGGCGTCCTGGTAGCTAGACACGTTCGCCGTGGTGCTAGGAATTTCTACGCGATTGGACAAGTACTGCTCCTCATCAATATTAACTTGGACATTAGAATTGCCGCTACTAAAGACAACAGTGGCATTGGTATCTCCCATGTAATAGCGTGTCGTGCAAGCTTGGCCTTGGATGGTAAGGTTGGCTGCGTCGGCCGTCAAGTTGGTGCCCCATGAATTGGTAAACACCATGTACTCGTCTTGCGTGCAGTTGGCCTTAGTAAAACTCATCCCATTACTATCGAGGGAGATGTTATTCATGGATATGGTGGTGAGGTTCGACAACGAGTTCCAAAGTGCACCGCCGTTATTTCCAAGATTGGCGCTGTCGGTGACGTTCAGAATACAACCAGATGCTGAGGATAGTCTGACGCTGGTATAATTCACAATTGACGGGCTGTTCTTGAATGGCATGATGAAAATGCCCCCGGGATCTAGGTTCATCTGTTCGCAACTCTCTTCTACATTGAATACCGTGGTTTTCGCTGACCATGTTTGCATCGAGTCAGTGAACTGCGGTCCCAGAGGTACGCTGCCCACTCTGGCTGGCCAGATAGGTTGTATGGCATATTTTTCCGTAATCCACGCAGAGGTCGTGACATTCTGAAGGATGTTGCCAACCGTTCGAAAATATGTAGCAGCTAGCGGTGAAGCCTGAAGCGGCAACAACGAAGAGATATCCAACTTGCTAAACGGTACCTGGTACGTGAAAACGATATCCTCTGTCACGAATAAACTTGAAGAGAAGGGAGACACTAGAAGGAAGCCGAATATGAAAGCTAGAGCTGCGCATAATAACGCCCAGTTCGTTTTTCGACCACGGCCAGGAAATCCTTGGGCAAGGGCGTCCCACCATGCTTCAGCGGTCCAGGTCAGCGACCTGTTCCCCAAAGTGCCATGAGGGGACGAAAGGTACGCGAATGCTTGGGTTCGCTTGACGTCGTTAAGTATTATCGATATTAGAAGGACGTGGATGACTGCGAGTACGGTCGGCACAAATTTGGAGGCTACGACAATACCTCCAGAGCCGTCATCGTCTACCAGTCCCGAATCGCGGCTCGATATGCCGTGGAATACCGCCACCAAAATTTCCAGTATCACTGTCAAAGCCAGGATCGAGGAAAATGTTGGCCACCGCAGAGCATGAGGAAGCCATGATGGTGTGGCCGCATTCTGGGCCCGTCCAAAATCCGAAGGATATTCTTTTATCGTTGTACTGGTGAATCCCGTCCCCACTGTTGCTTTTCTATCGTAAGATCCCATTTGAGGTTGGTAGATATCTTCATCGGCGGGCTGTAATTGATGGTACTGGTCCTGCCCGCCACCGGTCGAAGCTGGATTATGTCCTAGCTCGTAAGGATGTCCAACATTATCGGCATCGTCTGATGTATGCGGTACTGCTTGATAGTCAAGATTATGATTAGGGCCGTGAGATGCCATATTAAAAGGGAATGCTCAACGGCGAATATCTAATGATATATTATATACATAATTATCGGTGAATTCACGACCAGAACATTCGAGAAGTCTTCTCATGCTTCAGTCAAGGCAGCCCTATGTTATGCAATGTTACGTGAAAGTGCTGTGCCTCAGCTCTGCATCGAGCTGAATGTTACAGCACTATTAATAGACCTTGTAAGTGAGTCCGAGGCCCACTTGACTGGCTGGAGACAGTTAGAGAGCCGGACTAGCAGGCTACCATGCTAGGTATGTAATCCTTTAGCTTAAATCTTGGGTTGATATCATGGATGTCTAACGTGATTGGAAGATAGGCTGGATGGGGTGGTTGGGTGGTTCCGTGCTTACCTGGTTCCGCTGTTCTGCTCTGCTGGTCCTACTACCCGGTTCTGCCGGTTCTAGCTAATACGTTTAATATGTGGGCTAATTACTAACATAGCCTCTCTTTCTTAACCGCGCGCGAATCATGATAATGGATACCGTATATTCTGCGAATCGGTATATGTTTTCGAATGCTCGTCCCAATTTGCCGCAATGAGAACGACGCAGAAGAGTTAGAGATACCGCGGTGAATGCCCATGAATAAAAGCAAGCAGGAGATATGGCATGGGTTTTGCCTAAATATAACTAGCCGTGACAAAGCAGACCGTGGGGGCCGTTTTATTTAGTCATCGGCTGAAATGGTATAGGGAAACTTGCTTCGACCATCGTCTCCTGGATTTAAGGACGATCTTGCTCCTTATTGGCAGTCGCAATGTGATCGATTAGATGCATGGAGACAACTTAGGAATAGGCGTGAGCGAACTTTCCTGGAGTAGCCCCAAGGGTGGTTTTACACTAAGAGAAGGTAGGTATGTAATGTTGCCATTTGATTTATAATGTCTCTCGTTATCGAACTTATGAATAGAAACCGCTCAAGTAGGTTGAAATCCCGCAGAAATTATCTCAAGGCGACCTGGTTTATTTGTTACTCGGGGTTAATATCGCGCGCATTATGGCCGGTGTATGACTACCCAAGTGAGTTCTGAATGAGAATCCTAGGGATTCCGCCAATCCGACCTATAACCTATCTGAAATGCTCCGAGGACCATCTGCATAGGCAGTAAGTATCTATGCAAGATATAATAGTAAAACGTAGGACATGTCGTAGTGATGTCGGGGTCAGGTGACTCCCAATATCTAGATGCATGTATATCTTGTGGTTGAAGTCGACGTGCGAGCTGCGATAGACTGATGCGGAAGCGATAAAAAAAAGTAAAATAAAAATGACAAAATAATAGCAAAATAGCAAAAAGCTCGGCCTCGATTCTAACCACTGGACTTGCCCTGAACAGGAGCTAACTGCCGCCCTCCAATGTGGCTCGAACCAAGAACCTACGAAAAACCCCGGACGGTTTTATCTGGGCTGTCATCTCCATTAACCACTACACCAATAGCCAGTTGGTGCATGAACGCAAGTTCAATGGATCAAGCTTGGATTTCGGTAGCAAAGTATGGTATATGAGTCAAACTTTGGCCCTCTTCAGACTGTGCTGCCTGGCGACCCGGCGGATAAGGTCATAGCGTTCGACCTCGTAGTGACTGGCAGATAAACGCCTCGCGGCTTCCGGTATACGCAGTTGCGGCTGGGATTATTCAGTGCTGAAGAAGTCAAGCTTGATTTTCCAATTCGCCGTCATAATCATTACCATCGTCATCATTATCACCATCACCGTCGTCGCCGTAGTCACGCACCATCCTCCGCATACAACCCCTCCCTTCGAATCCACCCCGCCACACCCTCACTAACCAACTTCTTCAACGCATCCCAATCCCGCCTCAGCACCGCCGCGCGCACCTTCGTGCTACTCACAACCTCCTCCTCGCCGTTCCTCCGCCCCTCAACCAAACTAATCCTATCCACCCACCCCGTCTTCCCGCCGACCTTCTCAAGCCCGCCCGTCCTTAGGCCCTCAAGGTACGCCCGTTGCGCCGCCGCGTCGCCCCAGTCCGCGTCCGTGCGCATCGAGACCCGGAGCCGCGCGTGCGCGAAGAAGGGGTCTAGCACGCGCGCCATCGACCCGGACGGGTAGTACTTCGGGTCGAAGACGCGGATCAGCGTGTCGAAGCCCGTGAGGTAGACTTGCTCTACTACCGGCTCCGGCTCCGACTCCTGGGAGTGGTGGTAGAAGCCGGATGAGGCGACGGCGCCGCTTTTCGCGTGGAAGTACGGCTCTGTCGTGACTGCGATGTCGACGCCCTCGCACTCGTTCGCATCGCCGCTGCTACTGTCGCTGTCACCTGCCGTTTCGGTGGAGGTGGAGGTGGATGTGGCTGCTAGCAGGTCCTGGGCGAAGATGTACATCATGGCGAGCCGTTGCGGGAAGGCGGCGGGTTTGGGCGCCTTGTCCGCGTTGTTGATCGCGAGGAGGAGCAGGACGCGCGACTTATCGTCGTCACCATTATTTCTATTACCACTGCCGGGCTGTCTATACTCCGAGAAGGCGGAAAGCGCCATCTGCTGGTGGGCCAGGGTCGGGGGGTTGAACGAGGAGTCGAGGACGAGGAGCCTCTTCGGGACGGCCTTAGGCGGTTGAGGAGCTGGCGACGCCGTGGACGGAGAGGATAGGGAGGAAGGGGTCAAGGAGCACAGGACACGGAAAGTCGCATTGGATAGCTGGTAGCTCTTGAGAGCTTGGGTGAAGTGGGAGACGAGATTTGGGGGGAGTTGTCGAGCCATTGTAGTGTTACTGGCCTCGGACGAAGACATTCTCTTTATTAATGGGTATTGAAAGCTAAGGGGCTTGACGCCTTCTATGATATATAGCAAATGATACGAAACATGGTGAATGTTATACTAATAGCATCACTTATATCGATGCTCAGTAGGATCCTAGACTAAACAGAGAGATTAGGGAATGACAGGGGATGACAGAGGAGGATGAAGAAGTTAGAATACCACCTAGCCCTGGAGAGGAGGGGTCGAATCGAATCATTTAGCGAACGGTTGTTCCCGTCAGTGGAGACCTGTAATCTTATCTCATCTAATCTCCTTAAACCAACCTTTCCTGTATCGAAATATTCAGTTCTAGAAACTAGACGTAATACGTATAATTGCATTATCACGTTATAAAAAGAGCAGCGAAGAATCACATGGTTCAACCCTGTTTTTATTGGGGAACTGGGGCAGTGAATTGAAGGGGATTAAAGGTCGATCCGAAAACGAGATCACCTATCTGGTGTTGGGGAAATTTTAGGGACACTGTCGTCCTGCCTCGTAGCAATAAAAGGCACATGCTTTTCCGTTCCTTAATGCAATGTGAATCAAAAGCAACCATAGGGTATCATCAACCTGACCAACCGGTATCCCAGAACGCCTCCATGCCTTGAAATGTGAACTTGACTTATTAGACACTTGAGCTCCGTTCAGCGAATCTCGGGCTCCCTCATGAAATCGGGAATGGTCAGTCCACCGTCGCCGGGCGTGTACTTCTTGGCGCTCTCCTTGCGTTTCTTTTTAGCAGCCGCAATTCTTGACATCGCCTCTTCGTCGTGGTCGTGGATATTCATGAGCTCCATACGGTCATCGAAGTCGTCGATTGCCTCCACCATCTCCTCCAGAGGGTTGTTCTCCGCTGTATCGGCGGCGTCGTCTAGAGCGTAAACCTTGATTCCGCGAATGTGCGTGTCCTTGCCATTCTGGTGGTTCTCGAGAACGATGATACGAACAAACCAGCAGCACATTGAGTTACCGTCAGGGCCGCCGCCAGCTCCGGCGATGGGAACGTCGATCCAACCCTTGGGCGTGTTGAGCTCCATGGTTGTGAACGGAATAGTGAAGTTGGGGCTCCAACCACCATTGACCTGAATTTTAGTAGGCGTGTAACTCTCGTCGAGTTCGTAGTCCAAGTAGAGTCGGATGGCGCGAATCTCCACGCGCTTGATGAAGTGGATGTTCAATCGATGGGGCTGAGGGCCATCAGATCTAATGGGGATTTTGTTAGTAACGACGAAATATGGAGAGAAGTAATCACTTACTGCCAGAACTGGTTGACGTCATCATCGCGCAGCTCCTTGACACCACAACCGGGCTTGTAGCTGCTGACAGTGAAACTGGCGAGATTGCTAATCTCCTTCAAGCCGACTGCGGAGGCATCGAAAGGTGCATCTTCTTCGTGACCCTCCTCTTCATCTTCTTCACCGTCTTCCTCTCCGTTCTCTTGGTCATCCTCTTCGATACCGTCGGGACCATCATCACCAAGCTCAGTACGCTCGGTATCCTCTTCGGTTGCTGTGTGGTCTTCATATATTGCAATAGAATCGTCAGCTACACTTCCTTCAAGGTAGATCGCAGATGACGCGATAGATGGCGAAGTATCACGATCAGAATCACGACCACGATACGAGGGGAACAAATTTGCATTCGCCCAGAGAAGGGTTCTGGCATTCTGGATAGGACGGGGTGGACGATTGGGCGGTGACGGATCTTCATCGGTATCATCGGTATCATCGGTATACCAATCGGATTCCGAATCATCTTGGAAAATGGTGTCTCTTCGATTGGCAGCCATGGTAGATAAATCAACCTAGCGGTCAGGGAAGAGAGGAAGGTAAAAGTGAATGGTGGAGTTAGGAGGAATGGGTGTAGGATGAGAATATGAGAAGCTCAAAAACAAACTGACCTTGCGGAGTAGGAAATAAGTCAGGTCTGCCGGCATTTATGTCTGCGAAAGGCTCGGCAGGTCCTTGAATTCCGGCTCGGACTGGGTCTCCGGCGCGGCCCTGTGGTGGTCGGGAGACACGATCTGGTCCCCCTAGTCGTCGATGAAATTCCTCTTGTTGCTGGCGAAGGCTGGCAAGGTTTCTAGCCGAGCCGCCAATGTTTCGGATATCGTTGGGCTCCATTGTGAGACAGGTCAAAGAAAGACGGATTATAGGAAACGCCTTCAATTGAAAAGGCTAGATTTCATGAATGAGCGTGAATGAGTGAAAGTGAGTTGATGTCGTCCACAAAGTTGAACGTTGTGAAATTGTATTATGAGGAATTATATAAAACGGAATGTGATATTCTCGTTTTCTGACTAGCGTCAAATTTGATGGGTTGTACGAGATACGTATATGCATCTAAGCGCATGGTTTTCATTTAGACGTCATATCAATCTGACGTTTTAATCGCCCTTAACTTTTCAAATTCTTCCACCAAAATCTCTTTCTACACTTCAATCAACACTCCTACGCCTCAACTCGTTCGGCCTCACACTTAACATTTTCCAGGATTTCCGTCTGTAGTGCAAATATAATAGCCTTTCAATTGATCATCCGGGCCTTTTTCAGCTAGATTCCACAGCTACTTGTTTAGTTTTGCTAAGATAGGAAGCTGTTTTATGTTTCTATTGGGGAATCAAGTATTTGTTCACGTTATTAATTGCCAAGTATTTACTTACCCACATACATACCACCTTTTTATATTTATTTACATGATGATTGATACAATGTCCTCTATACTGATGTAATACGGGCCGTGTCATTTTGGGACTCTCGGTATAGTTACGAGAAGGTGAATGTTCTCCTTCATGTTAGGTTAGTAGTGGTCTCACCAAATTGAAGTTCTTCCCCCCTATAGGTGCATCCTGGACCAATTTTATAGCTAACATTAAATGGAAAAGCAAAGTGTAGGTAGATATTAGGTTTCTGGCGTCCCGATTCGACCTGACATCTGCGAGAATGGACATGATTGGTCAGGTCTGCCGGCTAGTGGTCCCCCGATCTGGTACCACCGTTGCGTGGAATCTGGTGAGGGGCACTGCGGGCGGTGCGGAAGTACCTATAAGATCAGCGTCTAGAAGCTGTGTAACTTCTACCCGCAGCACATCTGCTGCATATTTCTCAAAACAATCAATGAGACAATACACTACCTACCGGTATACAACCTCTTCTAGCTCGACAATACCCGGACGAGTTGATTGCTTTTTTAAGTTATTGGATAAAAGTCACAGGACAGTTAAACCCTGTCGACGGTTTACTTCAACACCTGCCAATTTCGTCATCAGCTCGGCCAACCAAGCTCAAGATTCGCATCATCAATCTAAAGACAGACCCAGACAAACAGGACCCCACCTTGATTCATACCACAATACCACCGCACGTGTGTCTATTAGTAGCCGTGCTAATACCAAGAACAACATTAACACCCGACACCGCAACCGCTTCTTCAACCACTCTTTCAGCCGTCTCTTCTCTTCATCGTCCAGACTCTCTTGTTCGGCCATCATCCCTTCATCCATCATGGCAGACCGAGACGTTCTCCCCTCTACCGTCACCCCTTCTCATTATGACCTCAACATCTCCTCCCTGAACTTTAAAGACTGGTCGTACAATGGAAACGTGACCATCAATGTTTCTATTACTGAACCTGTCAAGGAGATTGTTATCAACTCTATTGAGCTCAAGTTACTTACTGCTAAGATCACGCCTGACTCCACCAAGCCTACACAATCCCAAGAGACCACTACGTTTAACTACGATGAGAAGAAGCAACGGGCCACCCTCGTCTTCGCTGACGAGGTACCGGCCTCGCAACTGGCTACTCTTCAGATTACTTTTCAGGGAATCATGAACAACGACATGGCTGGCTTCTACCGAAGCAAATATAAGCCTGTCGTCCCCGCAGCCGCTTCAGTACCTAGAGACGATACCTTCCACTACATGTTGAGCACTCAGTTCGAAGCCTGCGATGCCCGCCGAGCTTTCCCTTGTTTTGACGAGCCACGATTAAAGGCAACTTTCGACCTTCAGATCGAAATACCGGAGGATCAGGTTGCCTTGTCTAACATGCCTGCCAAGAGCTCTTCTAAGACTCGTGATGGTTTTGTATCGGTTGCCTTTGAACGAACCCCGGTCATGAGCACTTACCTTTTGGCCTGGGCGGTTGGAGACTTCGAGTACGTCGAAGCCTTTACCGAACGCAAGTACAATGGCAAGCAGATTCCCGTGCGTGTCTACACTACTCGTGGGCTGAAGGAGCAAGGTCGATTCGCTTTAGAACACGCGCCGAAGACCATTGACTTGTTTTCTGAGAGCTTCGGTATCGATTATCCTCTTCCAAAGTCTGACTTGCTCGCCGTCCACGAGTTTACGCATGGAGCAATGGAAAACTGGGGTCTCGTAACCTATCGTACGACAGCTGTCCTTTTCGACGAGAAGACCTCAGATGCTAGATACAAGAACCGTGTTGCATACGTCGTTGCCCACGAATTGGCTCATCAATGGTTTGGCAATCTTGTTACCATGGATTGGTGGGACGAGCTTTGGCTGAACGAATCTTTTGCCACTTGGGCAGGTTGGTACGCCGTCAACGAGTTCCATCCCGACTGGCAAGTTTGGGCCCAATTCGTGAACGAGGGAATGGAAATGGCCTTCAAGCTCGATGGAATGCGTGCGTCCCACCCTGTTCACGTCCCGGTCAAAGATGCTTTAGATGTAAACCAGATCTTTGACCATATCAGTTATCTCAAGGGATGCTCTACATTGCGAATGCTGGTCAGCCAACTCGGAGAGAAGACTTTCCTCCAGGGAGTTGGCGCATATTTAAGGAAGCACGCTTACGGCAATGCTAAGACCGAATATCTCTGGCAGGCACTAACCGAGGCCTCCGGAACCGACGTTAATGGCCTGATGGGCAACTGGATAGAGAAGATTGGACATCCGTTGTTGACCGTCGCTGAGGAGCCAGGTCAGATATCGATTAAGCAGAATCGATACCTCTCGACTGGTGATGTAAAGCCAGAAGAGGACGAGACCGTATGGTGGGTGCCGCTGTCGTTACAGGGCAAGGTCGGACAGCAGGATATCCAGAGATTTGCTCTTACTGAGAAGAGCACAACAATCCGTGACATCGATAACGACTTCTACAAGATCAACAGCAACGCCACCGGCTTCTACCGAACCAACTACCCCCCAGCACGTCTTGCGAAGCTTAGCACCCAACTCGATCGTCTAAGCAACGAAGACAAGATCTCTATCATTGGTTCCGCGGCGGACTTGGCATTTTCTGGTTATGGCACCACCCCTGCCCTTCTCTCTTTCATTAAGGGTTTTGGAGGTGAGACCAACCACCTTGTTTGGGCACAGGTCCTAGATTCCGTTGGACTAGTCAAGACCATCTTTGGAGACGATGACGAAATCAAGCGCGGCCTAGAGCAGTTTATTCTTAAGCTTGTCAGCAATGCTGTGGAGAAGATTGGATGGGAGTTCCCAGAAGGCGAGGACTATCTCACAGGCCTGCTACGTAAGCGACTTCTGCTTAGCGCTGCAGCAAACGGCCACCAGGGGTAAGTTATCTGTTTCCTAAAGAACCCCGCCATATTCATTAGCTAATCAATAATTCAGAGTAACCGAGAAGGCGAAGTCGTTGTTCGACTCCTGGGTTGAGAAGGGAACCCCTCTACATCCGAACCTAAGAACCGTAGTCTACCGTACCGCAGTCAAGACTGACCCGGCCAAGGCAGTGGAGGTCCTCAAGAAAGAATGGTACACCGGTGCATCCATCGACGGCAAGGAAGTCTGTCTAGCCTCATTAGGCCACGTCCGCGACCCCGAAATCATCTCCAAGAGCCTCCTTCCCTTCAACTGCGACCTGTCACCACCCGCGCCCCCATCGGAGTCCGTACCATCGGGCGACATGCATTCCCTCGGCAGCGCCCTATCAACGAACTCCGTCGCACGCCCCATCCAGTGGAAGTACATCCAGGACAACTGGGAGAAGCTGACGACCAAGATGGCCAACCCGGTCGTCCTGGACCGCTTCGTCAAGCTCACTCTGCAGAGGTTCACGGATGCTAAGTACATCGACGAGATCGATGCCTTCTTCAAGGACAAGGACACTAGCGCCTTCGACCGCACCCTCGAGCAGGTAAAGGATGCTATTCGTGGCCGCGCCGCTTACCGCGAAAGAGATGCTAAGGTCATCAAGGAGTGGCTAAGCGCGAACGGGTATCTCCAATAGAAGGAGATGCATGGATGGCGGAGAGTGAGCACATCCCACATACTCAGGATGACATGCATACTTAAGAATCCCACAGACAGTCCTGCGCCGTAGGGATTCGGCCGCGGTGTCGAGGTGTAGATAGCTTCGAGGCGGAAAAGCATTACAATAAATAAATCAAATATATTGTGAAACGAAATGTCTTTATATTCCCATCTTATTAGCTGGACTTCACATGTAGATTTGCCATCCATGGCATGCTGTCGCGCTATTCATCACGCATTCTCCTCGGTAAGACCCTCGTAACGTCCGCGTTATATATGCCATGGTAAAGACAAGCTCTATCCATGTACGCAGATGAATTACTCATACTAGAGTCTGTTGTTTTACCTACATTTTTGACTTATCTCAACATATGAGCGGTTACCGAAGGTTAGACACATAAGAACTACTTACCTACGCGACTCAGCAATTCAGGTTTAACCAAGCCCTTTGTTCGCCTCTTAAGCTACTCACTACTCTCTTTGGCTTTTAGTTCATACCAACCCCCTCCCACCCCATCTACACATTTAATAAGGATCAAATCGAAAGAGTCAAACGTAAGAAACGAAGCACGTCTCCTATCACGTCGTCATAGTGCACACGCCGGGAAAAAAAGAAGTGAGGAAAAAAAGGAGTATCATGGTCATCGTGTCATTAACCATTGACTCCAGCCAACTTTTTCGCGTGTCGTAAATGCTAGCAAGGCTTTTTGGTACAGACAAACACCTGGAATTCCCTTCCTACCAGCCGCAGACCCGTTGCGGAAATGCCGACGCCGGTTCGTTTCCACTGTACTCCATTCCCTCCTGAAATCAGAGGGCAAATACGATGCAGTAGACGTCCCACCAGTTCCCTTTTTACAAAATACATATGCACTTCCGTAAACTAGTGCCGTTCCGTCGAGTGTTCTCCCCTACAACCAGGTGGGTGGGGTCCGGATGTAGTTGAGAGCAAAGAAGATGATCGCCACGATTCTCTAGCCAGGAGCCGATCCCGAGAGATGCGACAGTAAGACCGCGGTGGATAAGTATGGGATTGAATCCTCTACGATTCCTCAGTTCGAGGCCTTCCGCCACGCTGACCGCCGCGACCGCGTCCGCGACCACGACCTCGTCCCTCACCATGTCCTCGGTAGCCGCCTCGGTGGAAGTCGCCTCGGCCGCGCCCTCGGTAGCCACCTTCACGGTCACCTCGTTGGGGTCGGTTGCGCAGGACTTGGTGGAATCCGTCGTTTGCGTCGGCTGGAGCACGTGCCTGAGTAGGAGTTAGCAATACTCTAACCTAAAAATTGACCCTTCCTAAAATGACAAGGAAGAGGACAATGATAATCTCCGGTTAACTAACCTGAGGAGGGTTCTCGGGCTGTTCGTCAGCCCAAGATTGGACGTTCCCGGCGGATGCGGGAGTCGCGGTTAGACCAGTATCGGTCTCGGTAGGGTCACGAGGGACTTTAACCCAGTCTTCCTGGGAAACGGAAGCGCTTAAATCGTTGCTCTGGTCCCATTGAGACTCAGCTGCAGCATTAGCAGCGTTGTCACCGACGTCATTGTTCGCGGGCACGTCCGAGCTGGCGGTCGACTTTTCGGTATGGCCGTTAGTCAACGGGGCGGTGGTGCCGTTACTGTCGATTTCAGTAAGGCCGGCATTGGCAACGGTCGGGTCGGTGCCATTGACCGCACCAGCCTCACCAACGGCTTCCGCCTGCTCGGCTGCGGCAGCTGCTTCGAGGGCAGCGATTTGGGCAGCATGGGCCTCAGCGGCAGCCTTGACCTGACCAACTGTGAAAGGATTAACTGGGGAAATAAAGGTATAATATATATCATCAAAACTCACAAGTCGTCTGAAGTTGGTCTCCAGAAACGCCGAACGTAGTCTCTTCCGATCCCTCAATAAGTTTGATCATAGTCGAAACTGCATTCTCATCACCAGAGTATACATTGAGAAGGACGCCCTCCAAAGCCATGTTCTCGTCGGAAGTAGGGTCGGCTTCCTCGGTTCGTCGAGCTGCAGCCAATCGAAGGAACTGCGACAAAACGAGGAGACTATCGTGCTTGATGTTCTTGGCGTCAGCCGCAGCTTGCTTCTTGACTTCATCAACCGCATCGGCTTTTTCCTTCTCAAACTTCTCGGAGAGAGATTTCTCTAAGCTAGCCTTCTCGACAGCGAAGCGGGATCGATAGTCCTCGTCAACTTTCTTGTACTGGGCTAGCTGCTCCTCCAGCTGAGCGAGCTGAGATTCAAGGTGGGGCTTCTTCAGGCGCTGGGCGCGCTGGTCGACATTGATGATCTTCTCCTCGACGAGCTGATCCAACGACTTGTCCTTGTGCTGATCGATCAAGGCATCCGTCTTGGAGGCGTTGGTCTAAAGGGGAAACATAGTTAGATACAAGCTACTGGAGGTTGTATAGAAGTAGATATAACGCATGCAAACTTACGATCTTCTTGTTAAGGTTGCGGATGTTCCTATTAATCAGGTAGATTAGCACGAAGAAGAGTAGGTAATCAGCTGGCGCTGGCGAGGTTAGACCTACTTCTGAAGCTCTCGAATATATGCGTTCTCAGAAGTGTCATCCTGACCATCTTGGCCGGCGACGGAAGCGGGTTTATCGGGGATAGACAAAGCGGACGGGGCAGGCGATTCGGTACGAATCGCCCTAGCCTTCTTCTTCTTCGCAGACTTAGACTCCGTCTGCACGGGAGGGTTTTGTACAGCAGAGGAAGGCATAGTAAAAAGGAATGAGGTGATCGTCCGTAGGAAAAAAAGGTTGTCGTTAGTGGGATTTGTGGAGGAGCTTGTTTGCTCGCCTTGGCGTATTTTTTACACTTTCAAGGTTCGTGATTAAAAACGGGCAACGGGCGTGAGTAAAAATAGTAGATGATGAAAATGCAAGCGCAGGTATGTCTTTTGTATGCAGGTTTCTAGGTTGCAGGTTGCGTTAGGTAACAGTAGGAGAATAGGTAGAAAGTCGTATAGACAAGGCGAAGTAGTGTCAATATGTAGGTTCAGGTAGGAAAGGCGAATTGAAGATGGTGAGAGCTGGAGAGGTCGTTGTTTGGTTGGTTGTAGATGGGTAGAAGTGGATGTTGTTTTTCTGCAAGTGTGAGTTTTTGGGTTTCGGGTCAAAAAGTTCAGATCGGTTTTTTTTCCTTTCGTCAGGGTTAAGGTTAGCCTTAGCTTCTTAGGCCCCAATGCGGCGCCCACAAACGGTCCCCAGGTAAGCCCCACACTAGCACGCGGCGCGCCCTAGCTTGCGGTAGCCTAGCACTTGTATGGAAGTGTTTGGTGCCTTGTACCCACTCGGCGAAACCTACAGAAACCCTAGGAATTGTGTACCTACCTATTTTCACAAATTATCTCATTAGATGTACTTAGGTACATGCAAGCACACGATATGAACTTCAACACTACCAGAGGCAATCTGCATTGGCTTCCTTTCATGATTTAGTTGTGTATATACAGCTGCCTCGGGTATTATCATAATTGATATGGTTCTTAGTGCTTCAAGCTCGAGGCAAGAATCGCGCCAGAGTTTGTCAATATACATACGAGAATGTTATACGTAAGGTTGAGTATGCATACAGCATCTTTACTACCAAAATTGACTGTTGCTATTCACCCCATTCTGTCTGTTTGAAAGCTAGGTTCCCTGTGATGCCCCTGGTATACTTGATCTACGTTGCCGTGAGACCGAATAAGTAGACAAGTTGATGACAGCAAGGCACCAAATATGTATTCGCACCACGGGCCCATATCCTTCATTAGTCAAATCGAAGAATATCGTGGATTACGTTAGTTATTCGTGGTTTCAACACATTTAGTATGTAGGCTTGTTGTGTTTCACCCCTTAAACTTGGCCAGAGTATCCTTTACCTAGATCAGTCAATAGTTCCAGCAAAGGGGTCATATATAGCAAACTAACCGCAGTAGCTTTCTTGACGCTCCTGGCACTAATACCCCTTTCTCCGGCTTGTTTTGCATCGATGGCTGCCTCCTTCATGAGTCTATTTAATGCCATTAGCACACGAAGAGAAAGATGATAAGAATAGTACGTATTCTTCGGGACTGAGACTAGAAGCCTTACGTTTGCATGAAGAGTACGTAGTCGAGGAACATCTGTAGTGCATATTAGCTAGAGCGCGTCACGCGACTGGTACAGAGCAGGCCAGCCCTACCATGACATCGACGTTTTTGCTAACGTTGCATTTTGAATGAGCCTTGACAATCTTCTTTACTGTTGCCCTCGGGTACATCTTCTGCCCAGGAGCCATCTTGAATGTCGAGTTCAAGCCTTGTCGGCTTGGGGGTAGAATTTTGGATGTTTTGTATTGATTCGGTACCTATTTTGAAGATGTTTAGATGGTTGTAATTTGGACCAATCGGCACTAGTGGGTAGCTGTCACCGTGCTCAGGTAAGACGGGAAGTACCGATAGCCCTGTATATGCAAAGGTACGTATTTTGGGAGCTTGGGCCATTCACCCCACCCTTAGTTGACTTGCAGCTTCCGTGGTGACGAAATGGGGCAGATCTAATTTGGGGGTCACATTGTCCACTTCAACTTCAACTCTTTCTCTGTTTTCACAATAACATTGACCTCGGGTACTTACATACATGAATCAGCAAGGCAGACCGCTACAATCAAATGTAGAAGTCGCACCCTGATCGACGAACCCAGATCTCATTTATCGTGGTAAAGGGCAAAGTCGAGGCTTCCTTCCCCGGTTAGCTATTACGTCACTCATCCTACACCTCGTCGTCCGACAAAGCCGAGATATAGATGAATTGCTAATCGATGTTTGTCGGAAAACATATAGCAGCTTTTCATTGGCTAGGTATTTGAAACATTCTGCACTTGGTAGAATTTCGAATGCAAGACATTTACAACATGAAACCGGTGTGCTATTAATATCTTCTTCATATGAATACGGCCATGACAACGGAGATTCATATTTTCATATTGTGAAATATCCATGAAAATACTGATATTTCGAAGGCCTCCTTCCTATTGCCCGCCTTTGCCTTCATCATGGTGCTTCGCTGTCGTTCCGCTCTTTGCGGTAACCCTCGGCGCAACAGGTACTATACTACATATATGAGACGAGTCAGCAACGTGGTTTTCGATTGCTAATGTAAACACACAAGTTGATCTACTCTAACTTCAAATGCGAAAATTATAGAGATGATACTAGGCTTACAACTCCATAACAAGGGGAAGTTTGGCACGAATAGCCTGAACATGTGATGCAGCCGGGAAAGCAACAATAGGCCTGGTATCGTCGTGCCTGAAGCCTGGCTAACAGAATCGGCTCGGAATTAATGAGATGAGCGAACAAGGCAACCGCCATGACAAGGAGGACGTAGAGTTTAGCTAGAGAATACATGAGGGCCTCTTTCTATGTAATACTGATTTTGTATTTAGGGTGATTTATCAGGTAAATGTAAGTATTTATTATTAAGCAATTCACTACGATTGATTCTCAAACAGTTTACAGATAAACTGAAAGACTTGAGACACTGGAGCGCTTAACCATTTTAAAGGAAGTACTCTTCTCTACCTACCTACATCAAACAATCTAGATAGGATATGAGCACGTTGGTTACATGATGAATAGGGGTTGATGCGAATGTCTGACACCATTTTGATTGAACTTGAGCATTGGTCCTATTCAATTCCAACTCCTCTCAGTCATCCAAATTCGCTCATCACGGAATTACGTGACTTTGTGATACCTAATCAAACAAGTGATTCAAGCTCACCTATGCTGCATCAGAACTTAAGCTAAACTGACGAGAAAAGTCGTTCAGCGAACTGTTTGCTCTTCCCTAGAAATAATTTATCCACCTGACACGAGCGAAATGGCAAGCCGGTGACATACTTGCAGATCTATGCTATGTTGTAGTATGTGAGTGCACGGGTCAGCCAACTAAGGGTTATATCAACATTACGAGGCTTCTCAAGTCTTTACTCTAAAGATGGTAGTGATCGAATGGCGAGAATTCGACTGCTGGGAAGAATAGTCTAACCTAAGGACCTGTACGATTCGGTATCGTACTTGGTAGACGATTCTAAAGAACCGGAAGCTACCTAGGTTGAAGCAATCAGATTATATGAGAATTATGAGGTCTAGAGGGCGACCATCACTAATTGTTATTCCCTGGCTGCCATGCCAATGAAAGTTCACTATCGCCTCCTTGAGCAGAGACTTCCACATGCCTAGGTGTTAAGAGGTCTGGCGAGATCAAAGTGTAGCCCATTGAAGACCTGTTGATAACTAGCCTCGGAGCAGAGGAGACAAAGACCTAATCATGAAGAGCAGCTTCAAGGACTAAACCGCTATTATTAGCTCATGTTTCCTGGGCCATGTTTGATGGAGAAGTCGCCTTTCGATGAGGCATACCAAGGTGTAAAACCAGATAGACAGTTCACACTAGCAAGGTTACTTTACCCTCCATTTATATTAAATTAAAGCTAGATCTCAGAAAGTATAATTAACTCCTCAGGTAAAGGTACAACAATGTCTGTATTGCCTTCGACTTAGACCCAATTCTGTTCTTGGGCAGCTTGAGACATGTGATATAACTTACTTTACTACATAAACAAAGATTGTAGATGTAGATAGAATACTATGTCGACTTCAGAAGAGAAAGAGCGTTCTGACTTATATACTAAGTACCTCAAGGAGAGGCAGCCCCTAATCCCAGCATATACCTATGTTCCCCCCTTTCCCACGCAATTACTTTACAGTCCAAAGCACAGTGTCATACGGTATCCTTTCACTCACCTAACTTTCTTTCACTTATATCTAAACCACCGCCTCATCTACATTATCACCACCCGAAGCCTCTAACACTTCCACGAAAGAGGATGAACCAACCAGTACCGACACCGCGACAATTCCTAACATCCCTCATAAACAGCCTCACCTCAATCCCCATCCCCCCTACCACCACACCCTCCACCACCGCGATCCCAAGCGCAGGAGCATCAAACCCACTCAAGCTCATCCCACCCGCCCACCGACCTCTCCTCACAACCCTCTACACACTGTATCCCCTAACCCTCCTCCCAGCGCTAGACCTGCTAGACCGCCGCCTCGCCACACGCGTCATCGTCAGCGCCTCCCCGCACCAACCCGAGACGGGAGCGGGAAAAGACCCAGCACAACCACCATCGTCTTCACCATCACCGCCGGGCTCCGATAAAGAAACGCCGCCGCCGCCGACATTCTACATCGTCCGCTCCGCACAGCCGCAGCACCCGCGCCGCGGCGAATCTTCCACCTCCACCTCTTCATCAGCAGGTCTATCCTACGTCGTGCGCCTCAGCGCCTGGAACTGTACATGCGCGGCCTTCGCCTTCGCCGCCTTCCCGCGCGAGGAGCGGGGCCCTTATCCGCATCCGCATCCGCATCCGCATTCCTATCTCGCCTCCCCCTCCCCATCTTCTCTTTCTCCTTCTCCTTATCCTAGCTCCGGGCCGACGGGGGACGGCGGATGGGAGTTCGGGGCCCTGAGCGCGGACGGTGTGGAAGGAAGCGGGATTGCCGGGGTTCCTTGCTGCAAGCACTTGCTCGCGTGCGTGCTGGCCGAGAGGTGGGGTGCTTTGCTGGGCGGGTATGTGGATGAGAGGGTTGTGGGGAGGGAGGAGGGCGCGGGTTTGGTTGCTGATATCTGAGGAAGGGGTGGGAGGTGAGAGATGAGGTGTATGGCACGATATAATTATGAGTAACGATCTCACAAAGTGATGAGTTTTTACGTATAATAATATGACGGACAAAAGGAATAAGACACCTTAATCATAGCAAAATGAATCATCGTTCATCAGGCGATCATGAGTCTGATCAAACGTCTATAGATAGCATGCATGCATGAGGCGAACTCTGGCCTCGGAATGGACCTTTCCTCCCCAGTCTGGATAATGTACAATGGCCGAAGTGATTTATTATCCCGCGTATTCGTGATAGACTTCACTATTTCTTCTTTTCCTTTTCGCTACTCTTCTCTGCCGGCTCACCATTGACACCGTTGACGCTGCCCTCCTTCTTCTCCTTGTCTTCCTTACCCGTCGTCGCGGCAGCCTCTTCCTTCGCCTCCTTCTCTTCCTGTTGTTGCCGGTTCTGGATCTTGTTCTCGATGAGGTCGTGGAAGGCTGTGATGGCACGGATTAAGCTGCTAAGGTAGATGGCGAGGAGCTGGTCATTCGTCTTGACGCTCATCGCGTATGATAGTTCGCCTACGTTACCACCCTTTCCATCGGCGCTGGGTTTGGGTGTGGAGAGGTTGGGTAGAAGGTTGAAGATATCTTGGAGGTTGCCTAGGACCGCATGGTTTACTGGTAACTTGCCATCTTGGACTTTCTGGAGATAAGTCTGGATCTCGCGTAACCGGAGGTGTAGTCCTTGTAGTGACTGAAGCTGATTTGTGATACGGGTAGATAGAGTACCAATGGCTACGTCGCGGATATCTCGAAGTAAGTGCTCAACGCCAATTTCCTCCGCTTCTTCAGCTTCGATGGTGGATGGGGTGTGTACGAAGGTCTTGGATGTGGTTGTGCCGTCCTATACGTCATTCATATTAGTTTGTGGACCTTCCGCAGCTCTACTATGGAGCGACATACATCCTTGATCTCCTCCACTGCGAAGTATGCATCTGTTGGGACACCAGACTCTTTCGGTTGGACGTCAATGATGACTAGTAGAGGGTTGGGAGTGTATCGCTTGAATAGCTCATTGATCTCGAGATCGGATGCGCGTAGCTTGGGTCCGGAGTGGTACCAGCCTATTAACTTCTCTCGCGCGTTGACCTTCTTGAACATATCGTTCATGTTCTCAACGTAGTTATGATCTAAGAACCAGACTGACGGGTCGTCATTATCCTCCTCGAACGGAACTACAGAGAACAAATCCAGGTTAGTAATACTGATCCGGACTGTATAGACAACTTGAGGAAATGCGACCAACCTGCAAAGCTGTTTGATACTCGCACATTCTTCCCATCATTCTGACCCAGCAATACACCGACCACGCGCTTCCTGGTGCCTTTTGCTACTCGGTTGTAGTGGTCGACGACGGAGAGAAGAACTAATGGGGCGACGGTGACATTTTTATTCACGAAGGAGAGTGTCTCGGCTGTCGTAGTAGGCATCGTGAAGAGTAGAAATGTAGAAATGTGAAGAATTGAGTGATGCGATGGAAAGGAAGAAGCTTGCTACGAAACAGAACCGAGCTTGATGAAAGTTTACAAACAAGGTACGAGGTGAGAAGGCTGTCGTATGTGAGGCTGCCTTCCGCTCGAAACCCCGGTCAAGCTTAATTCTTGATTAGGGTTAGCGCTGAGCGGTTGAAGTACCTAAGTACCATGCACAGACCACCCAACTGGTGAGGCTGATTACTAATAATTCCTACCTAAGCCCGACTTCTCTACTAGATGTGGCTTGACTTGTGGCTGATATTGTATGTCCATTTTTATATCCATTTCTTGAAGATCCTCGCTTTTTCTGAAACCCCAACAAAAGGTCACACGGGTCGAGGATGGAATTGTCGGATCGTTGAACTATCCCAGCTGACTGAGGCATATTACATATATGCCATATACTAGCAGTCTTAGCATGTAGCTAGGAAAGGACGCCTTCCGCCCTATCGCCCCTATCCGCTGGGCCGAGTGAAAAGTCATAAGCTGATCTTGACTATATCTTGACTATCACTTGTTTGCTATATTTATAGGTATATACCTACGTGTCTTTTAAAGGATAGATCACTTCATGCTTATGGCGAGTAAGAGCCGCTAGAAACTAATATTATGATGTATAGAAGACTCTATATCTATAACATTGGATAATATTACACTCAGTTTACTAAGCAATGTTTCGATAAGTTGCTCAAAGTTACAACTTGATGCCGTTTCTATATCGTCTAACTCAGCGGTCTAACGGAAATAATCGCAATGTGTCCTCGAGTTCGTAGAAATATAGCCGAGTGCTAAAAGCGATACTTAGCCCGAATAAGTAAAGCGACACAACGTGGAGGAATACTGAAGCTGCCTCGGCGTCTGTAGCTCAAGGGGATTGCGGAATTACAGGCATTACTGGCAGGAGCTCCAGGTTGTTCGAGTGTCACGCCGCTAAAAAGCATGGGGGTATTTCCCCACTATCTTACCGCTGTACCTAGGCTATCAGCCACTGGGGAGCCCCAATTGTCTCCAATGGGCAATTGCTCAACCTTAGCTCTAGCACTTTAGTAGAAGAAGCAGTGAGGAAGTCGCAAAACCAACTTGGCAACCTATTCCCTGCTATTTGCCAAAAAATGGTTTCGAGCTAGGTACATGCCAACTAAGGTAGCTTACACAGGTCAGACAGGTACACATCCGGTACATTTTTTTCGAAAAAAGAATTCCCCGATCCCCGACCTCGCAGACAACCGCTGAACCTCGGACTTTCCAGCCTTTTTCAACATTTTGCAACTTACTACGCTCTTCCAACTCTTCCACCGACCTACTCCGTCACCTTCGCCTTGTCCTTCCCTTACTGTTATATCTCTCATTTTCTTAAGACTTACCCTGTCGCCTCTCTTTCCCGCCTTGGTCAGGCTTAATTGATTCCTTCCGAGCTCTTCAAAATGGGTGTAATCGACGATGAGATGAAGCGATTGCAGGACGTCGTGTCCGGATTGGAGGAGCGTGTAAGGCGCTTGGAACAGCGACAGGCTGGCGGTATATCTACTGAGAGCGTGCGCATGATTCTCATGGGTCCTCCTGGAGCTGGTATGTTCACGTTCCCGATATTACCGGGAAAATCGCTGGACTGGGATGTTTAAGCCTCAATTGGTCTTAATTGAGAGTTGCGCTGACCGAACTTTCGCGGTTTTTAGGAAAGGGAACGCAAGCGCCAAAGATAAAAGAAAAATTCGCCTGCTGCCATCTTGTGAGCTAGTCAATATTAAAGCGGTAGCTGTCGTGGATGCGGAACTAAATTGCTAACTGTTATGGCAAGGCCACTGGTGATATGCTCCGATCCCAAGTTGCCAAGAAGACCCCTCTTGGACGAGAAGCCAAGAAGATCATGGACGCTGGTGGTTTGGTCAGCGACGAGATCGTCATTGGCATGATCAAGGAGGAACTCGAGAACAACAAGGAATGCAAGGGCGGGTACGTTTTTATACCGCCCCGTTGATGTGCCAGTGCACGCGCATCCATGTGCCTGATAGCCTACGATCAGCACTACGCACTATTTTCGAGCTTTGGGTGTAACTAACCATGTTTCAGCTTCATCCTTGATGGTTTCCCTCGTACCGTCGCTCAAGCTGAGTCGCTCGACAAGATGCTGTCGGATAAGAACCAGAAGCTACAGCATGCTGTCGAGTTACAAATTGACGACGCTCTTCTGGTTGCGCGTATCACCGGTCGCTTAATTCACCCTGCCTCCGGCCGAAGCTACCACAGCACATTTAACCCCCCTAAAGTCCCCATGAAGGACGACATTACTGGCGAGCCTCTGATCCAGCGATCCGATGACAATGCCGAAGCACTGAAGAAGCGCCTGGTTACCTACCACAACCAGACTACTCCGGTCGTCGGATACTATAAGAACACCGGCATCTGGAAAGGTATCGATGCTAGCCAAGAACCTGGCCAGGTCTGGAATAGTTTATTGAGGATCTTCGACGACAAGAAGCCTAAGAGCGGTGGTATTCTCAGCAAATTAACTGGCCAATAAACCAGCGGTTTATCACATTTGCCCACAATCCTTGACATGGCTTCCCGAAGCCAATATCTAGGAGATGGTTTGTCGACATAGATATGGAAACGGAAACGTGAAAGGCGTCATGCGATTGTATGGAAGGTGTTATTTGAATGCAACGCAGCAACAACAGGTATTTGGAGAGTCAGTACCTAGGGAATGACGACGAGGCGAAAAGGACATGCATGGGATTGACGAGGCTTGTATCATAGGACTTGCATGTACCATGACATTAAATAAACCTTGAAAAAAAGACATTTTAAATCTTATACCTACCTTACCACCAACCTGTTAGAATCAGAGCTGACTTTGAACAGACAAGATATCTCCTAAGGATGGGCAAGTAGAATTACTTCACCTAGATAAAAACTCGCAACTGATTAGAAGAGGAAAAGAGTTATGGCACTTGAGCTATCGACTGCTTTTAAATGGTCTCTTATGATTGGTCCCTGGGTGCTATAAGCGGTCGATCTTCAACTCCGGATATTTCCAACCACTCACGATTCAAGGAACACGAATACGAAATCTATAAGCAGATTATGTTTACAGCATCTTTATATCTACATGTCAATCCAGGGGTGTAATATCTACCTACTGTGTCAGTATAAACTCGGATTGCCTACGCAGACATCTTCGCCCCGCTTGCCGAAGTCTCATTTGCCGGGACTCCGTACGCCCATCACCCGGTCATTGGTATCGTGAACGGTGTGCAATATCGAGGATTTATCCCTTTTCTCCCTTTTCAGTCTATCTCGAAGCAAGAACTTAACACCTCCTCAAGCCGACCAAATCATTACTCCCTAGGCGTACGTCCTCCTTCAGCCCCCTTATCCTCAGAACCTCTCCCTAAAGGAAAGGCAAAGAGATTGCTAATTCCAGGCCTTGGAAGAGACGGGTGCCGATTCCACGGGCGGAAGTTAGGGCTCGCCCGACATAGAAAAAAGGTGGCAACTTTAGAGGTTGAAGCTTTTGCGTACCTGTTTAGATTAGAAGATTACATGCCCATCAATAATGGATCGTTACCGTTTTGTTGGCGGGTAAGTTTGTTGCTTAGTAGCTAGATTATAGCAGAGACAAAAAGGAGACCGTCCATTCCATATCTCAGATCTGGAAATCCTCTCTTGACTGAACTAAAGCTGGGATTCAAAGCTGAACCGACGTCCCCAGCATTACAAACCTCTCATATAAAGCAAATCAGATTGGCTAGTGTAATACGCAGATTTCATGAACTCGGATGTCATGGCAATCGCAAATAAACATCTCGCGATATCTGTGCAGATACTGAATATGCACATAATTCATCTACGCTTTGCTATCCCCACATCTCACTCACACCACAAGCGAAATAAAACAATAGGAGTAATAATAGTAATTTTCCGTTACGATCGGTAACCTCACTACCTAGTGTAGCAAGTATGTAACCTCCCTAGTCAAACAAACCTTCCCCCAACTCCGCCAGTCATCCCCGTCGTAAGCTGAAGGTATACAAGGAAAAAAAAGGGAAAACGTCAACGCAGCGCGATGCGAGAGGGTAAAGGGGTAATAGGTAGAAAGGTCTGAGAAAATCCAACGCCTCATTCCATGTCATTTCATCACCGATTCCCGTCCTCCCCCCTTTCCCTCCCTCCTTGCCTCCCTCCTTTCCTTTCCTAAAAAAAGGGGGAAAGGTAATCGAAAAAACGAGCGATAAAAGAAAAAGAAGAATGAAAACGCCGATGGAAATGCAATCGTTCTGGGTATGGTATCTGAACGCCTGAGCCCCTTTCCTCGGCGCCGAAGCATAAAAGGGCCTTTTGCGAATATTCATCTCACCCATTCCATTAGGTAGTCCATCAGATATTAGGTTGTCGAATCCTACCTCTCTTTAGAAGTTGGTAGAACCAGACGAGCAACAAGTAAAGTAAACGGGATATTAAGTCCCATCACGCAGACCGTCCCTTCCGGCCCCCAGGCGCACTAAGATCCCTCCTCTCGCCCGCCCCCTTGACCATCTGCTTCTTGGGCGTGGCGAGCCCCTGCGCCGCGCTCCTGGCCCGGCCGCGCCTCTCCTTGATCATCGCCAGCGCCTGCTCGCGCGTCATCGTCGGCGTCAGCGCCGGGTTGTTCACGTCGAAGGACGGCGGCTCGCTGCTGCTGCTGCGGTAGCTGTTGGTGCTGTGGCTGCCGCGGTAGTTGTCCTCGCGCACGGGGACCGTCGTCGTCTTCGTCACCGTGAAGAACGCGGCCGAGGTGTGCGGCCGGATGGCGTCGTGTTCCGCCGCCGTCATCTGCGCTTGAGCGTCTGCCTCTGTCTCTGCCTCTGCCTCTGCCTCGGGCTCCGGGTCCGAGCGTGTAGCCTCTTCCTCGTCTTGTTCGAGGTCGGCGTGGCGTGCGATGGGAATAGTCGGGATTTTCATGGGCATGCATTGGGAGTCGCCTTCATGAGGCGCGTTGAGGAGGGAGAGGAGGGAAGTGCGCTCCTGCGCTAACAGGGCGAATGTCGGGGGCTCGACAGAGGGAGTCCGGCAATAGCGAGGGGGATCCGGTTGAGAGTCTACGGGCGTAGGCGGCTCAGGTATAGACTCGACGGTTTTTCCCATCGCCTCGAGCTCTTGTTGCGAGACAGTCCTGAAAATGCCCTCCGATGGCACAAATATCGTGCTCCGTCTAGGTCCCTTCGGTAGCTTGATCTCAGGTTCCTCCCGCGGCGTGGTGCTTTCCTCAGGAGGTTCTATTATTTCTGGCTGAGAGGGCTCTGATTGACGCTCTTGCTCCTGGTCTGGGTGCTCGGCTTGTGTAGGAGTACGCTGCTCTGAAGAACCGGCCTCCTGGCCTAAGATCATAAGATCGGCTGGGTCCATAACCGCGATCGACTTAGGCCGTTCTTGACGGATCGATGATCGGGCGCTTCTCCGCGGGCGAGGGGTCTTGGAGCAGGAGCAGCATCGTAGCTCGCACTCGGCCTTCACGAATTCGAGATGCTCTTGAGCACGGTCGGCTCTCTGCTTCTCCCATTGCCATAAGCGGGTCAGCTCTTCTATTTCAGCCTCGCTCGCGGCGGAGGAGAGGATGTCGACGGCCGACAAAGAAACTCTTTCCTTCTTAGGAGAGGCGAACTCGCTATCCGGGTCCTCGGGGGGTAGTGGTAGGCGGCCCTCTGCGGCGATTCTGGCAATCTCCTCGCTCTTGGCAGCGGCCTTGTATGCGTCACGTTCTTGCTCGACGAACGCGATGCGCTCGAGAGCCTTCTCTAACTGCTCTTGCATGTTGGCAAGTTGGTAGCGCGATTGGAATGCTTCCTGTTCTCTAGCTTTGCTAAGTTCCTTCTCTCTTGCTAAGGACTCCTCTATGGACTTAGAAGCGGCTTTGACGACTTTTAGCTCCTCTTGTAACTTTACGATGGCCGACTGCGTCTTGAATAATTCTTTACGCGCTTGGCGTACTTCTTTCTCCCATATGGCCTTGCTGTGTTGTAATGTTTCTTTCGCTTGGCCGTATTTCTCCTTCAAAGACATTGTTAGTAAACCGGACTCATATTAGTCAACATCCTAGTTATATTGTACTCACCATGACATCTTCAAGTCTTTCGCCCACTTTACGCTCTCTGGCACGGCTTTCCTCTATCTGCTTGCGTAGTGATCGAGCCTCGTCCCGATAGCGCCGCATCTCGGCTTCTGCTTCTTCACGGCCTAGCATAGCCCGTTTTAGAGCCGCGTCAGCAGTCTTCCGCTCGAGCTGTCTGGACATAGATGCCGCGCCCGCGGGGCCGTTATGCGTCATGTTGTTGAATTGACGGATCTTGTCATGCACGTCGCTGTCACGTTGGTGGTCGGATCGCGCAGAAGCGACCGAGGCAGGATCGCGCTGCTGGTTGGCTCGGTCGGAGGATATTGGTTGAAGTGGCGTAGCGCTACCTGGTGGTGAGCCTGGTAGGCCAGACGAGTGGTCGCCGTCAATCATTTGTTTTCTGCCTTGCAATTGAGAAAGTGTAGCTTGGATTGTATACGGGCAGGAGTGTGACTAATATTATAACTGTCAGCAATATGAAGCCTGTGCAACTTCCAGCATTCAATTGTGAAGTGTCTCAAAAGTTCTTGAGGTTATTGTATGGTAATGCGGCAAATTATGGATAGTGGAGGCGATAGAAGTAACTTTAGAAATTCGATGATAGGCGGGTTAGTGTGTTTATCTTGACATAAGCACCGTTGCCAGGTCAATGTCATGGCCGACCACGTGATTCTTTTTTCAGTTGGCGTACCCGCTAAATATTTCCGTTCCACAGCCGTTGTCACCTGCACCTGCCGGTTGCAAAGAATAATCTTGCGATTACGTAAAGATGCTATTTTCTTTTCATTTACAGAATACAGCAGATAAGTAGGTAATTATTCACGACTCGGAGCTGGGCGAACTTAATCCATTTGGTATCAGCTTTTCATTGCTGACTCTATTTACTCACTTAATTCAAGTCGATTCACTGGTTCCTTTTAGTCGACTACCAAATATGAGACCTACTGATGATAAAATAGCATAGCACAATGGGAAACAAACGTAACAGAATCGAAATCTAGTTTCTTCTCATACAGGTCATTAATTACGCGCGACTCGGCCTAATCAACTTTGCCAGCGTCCCTTTCCATTCCGTACGTATACACTCTCGTCTTCCTCCCTACGAAATTTATCAACAGTTTGACTGTGTCAAAGGTTATGATCGGAAGTTAACCGGATGATCGAATCGAATTTTCACCTCCTCGAGTAGATATGCTCACGGAACGTAAAACTCCTTTTCCTTGCGCCAGGATGCGAAGCGAAAGTGAATGCCTAGAGACTAGGCCCATATGCCCTCATGATACACCCCCATCAAGTTGCCCGACACACAATACCCAGCCCGGATTCCGAAATTTCTGGTTAAAAGGCCAATGAAAGAAAAATGCAGCGTGGTATCAAAAAGAAAGAAAGGAAATATGTGTTGAGAGTTGTCTTTTCATCTCCTTATGCGTCCCCCATTTGGCAGTTGGCCTATTGGGTTGCGTTGTTGCTTGCTTCCTTGGCTTGCACTTTTCTGGCTTTTAAGAAGTCCCCAACCCAGTTGAGTGCTTCGGTGGTGACCACGAGACCGGTCGAGACGAGCGCCTTGCCGGATGTTACCAAGCCTTCACCGCCAACTTTCTTATATTCGGAGCTGTAAACGTCGAAGACATGGTCCTTGGTTTCGTAACCCTTGCGGACGGGAAAGAGGAAGAAGTTCTTGCCATCAGTCCACAATTCGTGAGTCGGTTTCTTGAGGGCGGGTAGGCGTGCATCGATCTTGGACAGGGTATCGTCACCAATGACATCGGCCTTCTTAATGTAGGGCGAGACATATTGGTAAGGCTTCGAGAGGTAAGGGATGACGGGCTTAGCAAAGGTCTTGTAGGCCGAGTCGCTCAGCTCTATCGACTTCTGGCCGTAAGGGTTCCCTTTGAAGTAGGCGATTCCATCGCTAATGACAGGGTATCCTGTGATATGCTATAAAATTGCGATGTTAGCCGGCTCGGCATATCGGGGATCTAAAGTTACAAGGTATAGATAGAAATATCGCAGACTTACCGACAGAGTCGCGGATGAGGGGTGGACTTCGCCGTTTACTTGGGTAGCCATCGCAAGAGTTAAGCAAGGATTAAGTTGTTGATACTTAGATATCAAGAAAGGATGGAATATGAACGGAGGAAACTCAAGAAAGCGCTGTAATGTAGTTGAGTTGTTGGGTACTGATGATGGCTCGGGAATAATAGAAGAGGGGTGAACGAGGAAGCTTGATCAATGCTTTGCTTATTCGTTACAGGATTGGATAGGTAGGGATAGGATGGATGGAATTAGAATGTGAGAGAGATAAAGGGAAATCGTCGGGCTGCTAGGTTGGTTAAGGTTAACAGGTCAGCACTTATTAACTTTAAATACAGGTCTGTTAAAGGCAAAAATGCGGAATGGAAATGTGAAAGAAGGCACGAGGCACAACGACTGCTGCAGGTGAAACCGTCTTCTTATAAAATAACAAATAAGCGGTACAACGCCGTAGTCAGTACATAGCAAGAAGTCAGAAGTCAACCTTGATGAGATTGCGCCAACATTCTTTTTGACATGTGCTTTTGCCTTTCTAGCCCACCTAGCCACCTAGCCCACCTTGCCCACCTTACTGTAGTACCTTCCCTTCCTCTTCCCTTCACACCCGGACTCGATTAGAACAGGTCCTTGGCTTCTTGCTAATCCTATTATGTGCCTGGCGCCATCCTGCGCACGCTGCGCATACAGATCGCGAGGTGCATTAGAGGGGTCGCATTACATCTTCGTCCTGGTCGCAAAAATGACCACCATTCTTCTGGCCCTTATTGACGCATTCCGCGTCCTTCAGTTTGGCCAATGAAGTCACTGAACCCGAGAGCTCCTGATGCGCTGCCCATGCTATAGTGGATCCTCTCTCGCTATCAAGACCTATAAGCCCCACAACAGCTTCGGGTAGCGGTACCTTGATGCCTGCAGTAGATCTACGGGTCGGGTACCTTGGCCCTTTGTACAGTTACACATCGGAGGGGTGATAGCATGTGTCGGCAGGCAGATAGGTACCTACCGAGACAATCACCTACGGACAACATAGAACACCACATACCTTCTCCAGGAACCTATAGCATGTGCCACAACATGTGCCTTGCTGGTATGTGGGATCAGTGTATTGTATTGTGTTATATTACACAGCAGCTAATTGTTTCTTATGTATCACCTGAAGCCTCTAAGATCCCGGTGGGCTATACGAGGGTTGATGGGAGCATTTTTAACCTTGAAGCGCCGAAGTGTCGAAGCGTTTGATCACGTACCATGTACAATGCACATGTACATTTATAGTACGCGTCAAGGCCCATCCATGGATGCTTATTCTTTCTTTTTCTCAGCCTACCAGCGTAGCTGCTGCGCAGTAGAGGCTAGCACCTACCTTCTACACTATCTCTACCCTGGTCTCTGGCATGTGAAAATTCAAATGTCGCGAACCCGCAAACCACGACGAGCACAACGTTCCGTCGCTTCCTGCGTCCTCCGGAAGAAAGAGGCAAGAAGCATTCACTAATGCACTAGAAATTCGGGGCTAGATAGGTAGGTAACCATCAAATCGTTTTTCCTTACCTCTCGTAAATCGCAATCACGATCTTTGATCCTACCTTAGGTATCTACCCGCCTTCGGCTCGCCTATCTAATTGCACTACACCATCCCCTATCCCCTAGCTGCTCGTCCTTTGATCGACAACTCTGGCTCCTTATTCTTGCCCCCCCTTGCACGTCCCGGGTTCTGGAAATACTTATCAGCATGATGTTTCCAGTATTGCACCCTTTGATTTGATGGTTTGCTTGACTTATTATGCTCCTCAGGCTCGAAGTCGGGTTCGAAGGCCACGAAATTCATTCAAGCACAGAGATGGACACGAGCTCAGCTGCATACAGTAAAGCCAAGACTATTCGGATGTTTTTGCATCATGCTATCGTCATACGCGCTTGCCCAACCCTGGCTTTATCTACCAATCTACGAAAGGAAGAGAGACAGCTACGGATCACTCGGCCAATTTAATGACATTCTCCTACTAAGTGAAGCCGCCTACATATCCATCTGCCTATGAAGACGTGTATGTATGTTAGAATACAGGTCAAACCTGCATTCAACACCGCCTTATTTTTGTGTTCGAGACTACGCCTACGATTCGGCAATTGGAAATGATGCACGTCGTCGTCACTTTGACTGGACCGGCAAATCCGTTCACCTTGAATGACCCAACCTGAACCTGTTTCCGGTCTACGGATCGCGAGTTGCACGTGTATTTAAATACCAGCCTGCAGGACCTGCTCTCTTAGGTAATATGCTCGGAGGATCCAGCTTGGGTACGCCAGATGGAGCCTTGGGCTGGGTTCCCGGAGGCATTCGTCTTTTCTAAAGCATTCAAGTAATTTCTTAAATGACTATCAGATTCAAAAGCATCTAACGCGCCGGGCAAAGCGCAGAGTTTTCACCTACTAACTTTCACGTTTGTTTCTAATATCTAATAACCTCGGTCTAAGATGATGGATGAATTCTCATCAGTACACTTGCCACCTGACGTCTAAACTCCTAGGTCCGAGGACCTTACTTGCGAATATCACGACACGATGGGGCCATATTTACTAACTCACAGGGGCCGTCGGGCGAACAAGGAACCCTTAGATACCGGTGAAACATCGAGGTTTATCACGATTCCGAAACCCATGTGCATATATCATGTACCTACCGATGTCGATCCCATGTCCCTTTCACGGACGAGACGGCAGACGGGATATTCAATCATAGGACGATACATAGGATTAGCCCCACCTCATTACACAGCATCCTACGGTCCATACCGCCTTTCACATGTCAAAACCCAGCGAAGTAGGGCTACGTCCACTACGGATCTAAATATTTCACGATCCAGAAAACTTTTAAATTGAATCCATTTTCGTCTCCTTGCCACATTCAGCAAACCTACCTATGCCAAGAGCATGCGGCGATTTCATACCCATGCTGCTGGAACAATCCAAAGAAAAAAAGAATTATGAGCCTAGGCAATTCAGAGCAAGGTCCACATCTATCTATTTTTATTCCACGGTGTATGAATCGCGAACATCGCTAACTCGCCTTCATTTGGAAGAAAAGAGATGCTAAATATTAGCAACATTATCATCAGAGTTGCGCAATTACCCAGGCATCGAGTTTACCGACACACGCTATCTAGCAAACAGTCATCCGTAAATCAGGACTTAACTAATATAGTAAAGCTAGGGATGGCAACTAGGATCAAAGCTCCATGAGTTAGACGACAAGGCCTAGAGTTTGAGGTGTATATATATACCTATACCAGCTCCGAATACCTTCTGTTTTCAGCCGAATTGTCGATATGCAGTTCCTTGCCCCCCGCTCGATTGAAAGCGAAGCAGAATCAATTTCCATCCTCAGCAGCTGAAATAAGGAGACTAAAAGGTTGACAGAAGCTGTGCAATCACAAGGACCTTCAGCTTTTGCTCCAGCACAGCAGAGCGGCGGCATAATCCGATCGTTATCAGAGATGCTGCGTCCTAAAGACATACTTTAGCGCGATCCATACCGTCGGTAAATGTTTACAAACAGGTACTATTGCCAATGAGCTAAGTTTTCATAAATCCACAGCACCTGAATAAATGAGAACATCTAGCAGGGATCCCGGAATTTGATTGGCAGTCACGTCCACCGACCTTCAGTCGGTGTTAAAAATCTCCTGTCGGAATATTTATGTAGGCAAGTTTTTCCAAAAGATAGAATTCTCTTGGGAGTATTCTAGGTTTCACGGCGTCAACTCGACATTATTCCGAGATGGTTGTTCAGTCGCCCTACCTATATTGAGCCTGGCTAGCTGTGTCCGTTGGCGTTCAAAGTAAGACAGCATCGTCTAAATGCAAGATCCAGTTGAGCAATTTAAAGACCGTTGGTGCCACTCTTTTCAATGCAAAAGCATTGATATCTAGGGCTGCCGCTAGCTTAAATCACCCCTCGCTATGAGTGAAGGGGGCAGCAATTCGCTCCTGAAAAGAGAGTCTATGTCGACACCCGTGAGTACCTGTAGACGAGCATCACCCCGTCGTTAAGCTCATGGTAGCAAATAGGTTATGTCCCCTGTCTTCGACCCCGCGATGATAGCATTAACAGCGAGCTCAAGTTGCACGACATGAGACTATCGTGACCCTTCACGCTTTGACTCGTTCGCATCAACGTGTAGTACGTATGCCCAAGAGCACATTTATATCTGCCGTCGTATTTCCATGCGCCACCTTACCTCCCTTCGGTCGAATCTGCAGACGGCGGTGTCGAAAATCAGCGAATCCAGACGCTTGCTGTATTTCATCAGTAGGCTCGATTACATATATCGGTCAACATATTTAGCTCTTGATGGTACGCACCAAAAGCTCTTATGTAAACCTAACAATCCTATGTATATTCATGATCCGTCATCTTCATCGTGAAAATGTAGTCTCTGGCGATCATCTCAAGGTCACTGCCATGTAAGTATCTTCGCTATTTTCAACAATACTCCCATCCAATAAGCCATGAAAATCAGGGAAATGTCACCGTTGCATTCGACTATCTATGAGGCAAGCGCGTCGAATGATAAGCACAGCAGTGGGCATCTCACAGGATCTACTATTGCATATTATAGAACTCAAGGATCAATCAGAGGAGAGTTCGACTTTGGGCTAGCCCCCTATGACGGGCGAACGGCCTAGCGATACGCGGGGTACATGTTCGCGAGACCGGGAACGCCCGCTGTCGAATGTCTTGATATGAGTATAGATAGACTATTACTGAAGAGGAATGCGGAGAGCGATGTCCGATGGAACATGAACGCATATATGGCGGCAAGATACAAAATGGCTATGGGTGGAAGAGACACCGAGGAGAGCGTTCATTGCACGGGAGGGTTTGGGACGTAGATTGCCTATGTACCTGGAATCCCCTCGTTTTACATATAGTGCACCAAACTTCGTAGTATGGCTAGGTACATGCTACTGTTCACTTTGCTTCGATGTATCAGGCATGGCAGCACACCTGCGTCAGTATCCGTAGATATGTCTATGCTGGTTATTATTACCTGATAATACGTCAATATAGAAGACATAGGATCACCAATATGAACAAGGGTTATCTCGGTACTGGCCTACTTGATTGGGCCTGGTAACTACCAACTAACTACCGCATTCACCACTTGTATTTAAGTCACTTGTGCATTCTATCATTATCTAGCATGTTCATGATATGGAGATTCTGCGCAACTGGTTGCCTCGAACAGGACTGAGGGTTACACGTCGATCAAGATGATACCTTAGCTCTGGCTTCTCCTATACCAATGATTCTAATTGGAAACTAGGAGCGCATTTCGGCGCAAACAATACCCCTGAGAGGAAACGCCCAAATATGGTAGCCGGAAGATAAGATACTACAGATATTCAATTTTATGAAGCGTTGTCGTGGACACTCTATATCACCTCAAACTCCGCGGACACCTACCCAAGGCAGTAGCCCGATATCATATTACCAAGTCTTGAGTAGCCCTCGCTTGCTCCCGAGCCTACTCAACAGCGTGCGGCTGATGAAAGTCTCATATCACAGCTGCCCGCAACGACAGGTACCAAGCCACATGAAAGGAAATCTTCCCCCTTTTTAGCCTGAGGCAGGGGGGGCTGCGAATAGATGGGATCGGCGCTAGCGAGATCGGTCTTTGCGCTGATTCCCCCACGGCGCAAGAGGTCTTGGCCGGTGTTGAAAGCCACATTCACTTTGTCGCCCGCCGGTCCTTGATAGAATGAGAATCCAACTGCGACGTTGGAATGCTACCCACATAACCAACGGCAGATGGAAGATTTTATTCCTTTAGAGTCGTAATCCGCGGTATTGCCGACGTTCCAACATATTTTCATTGGAACATACTTCGATACCTATAACTACCTGGCTTCCAGTTGTAGTAGTAGATACCTGCCAGTAACCGTTTAGTTCAGTAAAATACGCTGATATTGAAGACAGTACACCAAAGAGAATGCTCATCGAGAATAGCGATATAGTTTCCCTAGAACTGGAAGCCACCCTTGGTGGCACAATAACCCTGGGTTTGGCCGAGCCGAGGGTTCAATTCCTCGGTCTCGCACTTTTAGAGTTTTTAAAACTTTGCAACGTACAATTGAACCTGTCAACGATAAATTTCTATAGTCGGTAAACTTATGGCCTTCCCCTTTAGACTCGGGACGTGTAGGCGAAGCACGGTTTCGAAGTTGTGACCGAGGTCAATCTCAAAAAGGGGCAAGTTGGTTCTGAGGGTCTAGTGAAGAAGGATGGTGAAGGAGTCACTGTCTAGCCGATAGTATGGCGTTCTGAAAAGTCGCCAGCCGGCAGGTGGGCAAGAGCAAGAGTGTTTCTAGCCGCGAGCCCTGCACGAACTAAATGTAATATGTTGCATATGAGGGCATCCATAGGAGCATCTACACTCATGAGTTCAGGCTACGTGATCGTTAGCTCTGGGTGATAGAGGTTCAAGCTCCTACATTCTCTGTGTAAGGGAGCTTGTCTCTCATTTATCTGACAAGCCTTAGTTTCGTACAATATATGCTCTTATGTAGGTATGAAGTTGGTCGCTTGCAAATGAATTGTGGTGAGAAGATTGACCACCTCGTCGTTTCCTTAGTTGGTGGTCTTGCGACTATCGTCACAATATAAATCATTGAACAAATTGATCGATATTCAGTATTCTCATAAGGATGAAGGTTCTCATTGATATAATAGTACAAGGGCTTGATTTAGATTATACTCGTGGGTAATTCTTAGGCTTTACCTTCTATAGGACTAATACTGATGCTTAAAGAAGTGAATATGAACTAAGCGAACGTTCAGGTAGACAGTGATAAAATCATCTATCCATAGATGAGCTGGTATCTTCATCACTCCCCCTTTCAAGACCTCCCATTGCCACACTTGGACTGGCAACTGGTTTTTATCGTCTATATTGGGGCAACGATAACAACAATAAGTTTCGCAAGCAACACAGCATTTCAACAATTGGTGGTTCTTGGCGACCCGGCCTTTTGTGCAATGTCCTTCGTGCCACGAGGGAAAAGATACCAATTGTAATGGAGGACCAAATCTATGAAGTATTTTCGTAGTAGTTGAGACCTATATACTATAGCTATTTTAATTGGGAAATCTTTGATATAGGGGATAACTTTAATAAAAGCTTAGTATAGGATTCGGAGGGGAAATTCAATAAGGAAATCGAGAGAAATGATAATAAGCGACCCGGAAGTCCGTATTTCTGCTTTGCGAGGTCTTAGGTAACTGTCTGAATTTTCAGACTTTTTACGACTGACCTGTCAACCACAAGCCAGCCCTTTGAAACTAAGTGTCTACCTGTTGATATTCCGAGTACTGCAGGCCCAAACCTGTCGGTTGTTAGGGGACCTCAGATAGAATTAAGCAAATGCTGATATTGCCTAGGTAACTATCATGTGTATCAGGCTAATAAAGACAAGTGTAAACAAGCTGTTCAGGCTTCATTAATTAATATGGCTGATAAGTGGTATCGAAAAAGTCAAGTAACCTAGTGCTTCCAAAATGGTTCGAATGACCCTATCAACTGTTAGAAGTACTCAACCTAGGTAAATAGCATGCCTTGGAGTCTGCCAGAGGTTCGGCTCATCGTTGGAGACTGTGTCGCAGAGTGAGTGAGAGTAGCAGATAGCTCGCCTTTGGTCCGCTTATATGTAATAAAAGATTTTGACTGACGTCTGCCACTTCTCTAGAACCCTTTAAGGCCTTTAAGCTCTTATATATTCGTCGTAAATGTTACACTCGCTGCATCTAACTAATTGCTCTCTAACCACTTACTCTCAGCCCTTGACAGAGTCGGCCTTGATGGACCCGGGAAGCCTGCAGTTAGGAAGGAATACAAATAGTATGCACTCGGATTTGGCCGGAACCATGGAAGACGGAGAGGACTACGAAAAATAGACCTGGCTAATCTCTCAAAACCCCGCTTGATCAACGGGTCTATAGGTATCTAGTATTAAGGAAGAAATAATAAGAAAAAGGCCATTTTTATCCTAGAGAAGACGAAACATGTATAACAAACCACAAATCGGAGTGGTGGCTTTTGAATTAGGAAATTCTGAGACTTGTATATAATATTTTGATTCATTAAGTCGACCTTTCCATATTATTAACTACTAGGTAGGATAGGAAGAGAATGGGAAGAAATCAAGGCCCTTGGTTGTATATCATTACCTACCTAGTTACTTGAATGCCTATCTATGGACATAACAAGGTGCGATCATATACTTCCTGGCTAAGCAGGTACCCATTCTTGTGAAGATAGGTATCTAAGATCAATGCGAAGGACATTGAAGCGTGGCTGTTATTAATCGATAATATTCACATAACATATGAATTATTGTAGTGGTGATTACCTACCTGGTATCAAGCAGTACGATAGGTACCCCCTTCCCCCTTTTCCGGATGTGATTTCAACGTTGTCAAAAAACATAACTCCCGGAGAAAACTCACGTTCATAACTTTTGTGATTCACAAACTATCAATTCGAAATCTTCCTGGATAAGCGTAAAAAGGTTTGTAGTTCGGCCTCGACTGTTATCAATATTATGCGAAAATAAACCGGTAGCCCTTTTCAACCCAATACAGCGGTTTGTGTTGGCACAAGTGAAAAGAAAAAGAAGAAAAAAAAGGGGGGCTAATCGACGACGACAAGACCCGACCTTCTCCTGATCTTAGATATTAGTAATATGTTTCAGGCTATTGTTCCAGTTAATCGCACCCCAAATATTTAGAGAGGTATCTATACCTAGATAATGTGGGTGACTGGGAGTCGAGATTAAGTGTAAGGCAAGGGGGTAATGGTAAGGTTTAGTAGATCTTCGCACGTGGCGTTGAGATGTCTTAGTAGATTACTGCCCGACGCCACATTCATTTAACGTCAAAAGACGGGTAGTACAACTAATGCAAGCCATATCTTACCGGGACCCGAATTCTAACCCAGTAAAGAGCTTAATTTCTTGTCAATGTGGAGGCGGAAGTGGAGGGGATTGGAAGCGATAACCCAAGGTTCATGTAGCAAAATTTGGAGAAGTAGATGTTTGGGTCGTTAATATAATAAAATGTCCTATTTGTGCAAAAAACAGCCTTGACGCCGGCGCATATGCTGTACCTCATATCACATGTCATCACTGAACCTCCGTCGAGGTTCCAAATATCACCCCCGGCCGCAAGGCTATTTTCCTCCTCATTACCTCTATAATATACCTCTATATGCTGTCCAGAGCCATCTAATGCTATCATCTACAGTAGAGTGATGCTTGTTACTCAATACTCGCTTGCTAATCGAAACATTTTGCTTTTGCCGCCACACGAACGCCTAGACCTGAAATCCACAACAGAGAGGAGGGGGGTTGCTGTAGAACTTCAGAGGGTCCATAAGCCACTCCGGCGCTTCCCAAGCGGGTAGACAACCAGCGCGCTTAGAAACAGGCCCACGGTAATACCAATAGCTATTTGGATCATCGAGGCAGCAACATTAAACACAATCGTATCAAGGGGTTGATTATTATCAATCGTGACCTAGTCTAGATATTAGCAGATAGCTCTATGGGGTTAAAGATTTGGGAGTTACTCACGGTGCTGGTGCCATTAACGATCTCCGTTGAGTTGTTCAACTCATTTGCTGTGCTTAACCCACTTAACAGACTTCCTGTTGCCGCTAGGCCACTTGGTACTTGCACGAAGATGGCAGGTAAAAGTGCGGCGGCAGCTACGCCATGCCTTAGCCTCGAATACAGGTTGGCTAGGACCCCAACGGTAAAAGCGCCCAATGTGTTGGCGATTTGAGGGCTGGCAGCAAATTTAGGGCTGCTAAAAAAGTTCACGACGTGACCGGCAAATGCGATCACTACCATTACAGGCATTTGCTTCCATTTTGCCTGATTGACGAAGGCAAGACACATAGTGAAGAGTGGTACAAAAAGAAATCGGTAGTAGGTAGGTATCGGGTTTGAACAGGTCGTCGCCGAGGTAGCCTTAGGATCCATCAAGCCGTAGAGCGCTGTTCCGACCGTGATTCCAAAACCAAGGAATAGCGAGTAGATAATAGCGTAAACCATGCGGATGGAACCGGGGACTAAAGCACGAGATTGAAGTTCGAGAGCGGAACATACTAAGAGAACCATTAGTTGAAGCATACCAAGAACCATCCTAAAACCATATACTTACAGACAAACCAACCGGGGAGAATCAGCGCGATAGAGCTTTGAGCTAGTGACGAGAAGCAAAATAGCGTTCCGCCCCTGATGCTGCCAAAAGCTCTGCTCAGGAAACTCGTTAAAACGGCGGCGGTTATTTCGAAGACATTGTTGTAAAGATCGGATTTCGGTGCTACAATAATCTGCAAGGTCCCAACAAGGCAGCCCAGGAAGAAGCAGATCGGCAGGTCGATTAACTGCCCGTCGAAAGCAAATGGCGCGACCGTTGCGCTTGCTAAGCCGAACACCAAAACCCTGAGCCACGGGTGGAATTTGTCCTTCTCTTCCGTTATTCTTGTTACGGTTTCGATGGCTTCTTCCAGGTCTATCTTGTCGTGAAGAACGAGTTTATATATCTCGTGAACATCTCTGAGTTTTCCAAGATCAATCCCCTGGTTTGTGCGGACGATCTTTACCTCCGTAGTATGGGTTGAACGATCATCGAAAGAGATAATCATGCAGCCGGGTAAGTAAAGGAATTGGCCATCGATCTCAAGAACCCTTGCCGTCATCCTCAGGTACTCCTCGAGACGGTGTGTCGGGGCGCCGAACAACATGAGAGCCTTACACATCTTGATAATGTATTTTTGACGAGTCAATGTTTCCGCGATATGCATAGTGATGCGGATTTCATCTTCCATCCGTGGACGGCCGAAACTCAACATCCGTCCACTAGGGCTTCGTCGATGTTTGGGTCGTTTCGGTCTCGAGCTGGTCGCCGATGGTCCATCCCCGCTAACCCCGGCACTAGCAAGGCGCGCGGATGCTTCCACCAGATTAGCCAGAGTGTCTTGCGAACGATTCTTCTCGTACCATTTCCGTCGATTTGGCGTCGTAGCCCCCGAGGAACCTGGCGTGGTAAATTCACTTCCATGCTCGGACTTCCGGCTGTGCGGGTAGTTAGGAGAGAGCGTCGAATCAGGTGGCTTATATAGCTTTAGGAGATTGGATAGAACACTAGGGCGGTATTCTGACGGAGGCGGTACATAGAGCTCGTGCTTTGGTCCTTCGATCGGTGTAATCTGACCGGAGCTGAGAGCGGTGCTGATCGTCGGTTGGTGATACACTCCGCGATTATTCCTCTGCGTGTGAGATCGAACGAGGTTGTATGCCTCCGTTTTAAGGGCACGATGTTCCGGGGACGTATTCTTCTGCGCATCGGCATTGTTGATATCCGGAACTTGCATGGGAAACTCTTCAAGGGTGATGTTAGGGAATCCCGGGGGCATATCATTGATACCGCCGCTGTTCACCGTCTCAGCTTCCGAGTCTAGAGACGTCCTAGTCGACCCGGGAGCAGACCGGGAGCCCAACAGGGTGGCGGCAACTTGCTGAGCACGTTCCTGAGCCGCATGCGCCGACAACGCCTTCTCGGAAGCGGGATCATCATTATCGACGGATTCGGGAATACTGGTCACTGAGTTATATGAATTCCCACGCAACACCGAAGGCCGGGGCCGCGGTGGAAGCGATGCGCCATCATGGCGTGCTTGTGTCGCCGAGATGCCCGACAAGTCCAGGAAGGACGGGGGCTCGACGCCGGCGATGCTGTTGAAGCGCACACGTCCCTTCTCTTTCCTCGTGCCGGCGGTCAGGTCAGCCGAGGCTGAGGCCGGGCTCTGAGGTTCCTCGGGGGGAGTGGAAGTCGCACTGGCATCATTGCGAGGCGACCCCGGGGCTTTGTCCATGTCGACCAAGATTGGTGACGGGTGGAATGGTAGAACGAATGACTTGGCGTTGAAAGGGGGTGTTAAAAAGGCTAACTGGCTAACTGGCTAACGGGCAGTGCAAAGCGTTATCCACCGGACGTTGTCAACGCTGCCGACGAAGCACGGTTTAAGGTAACCGGTCCTAGCGAAACTCTACGTTTTATCCAATGCGTACGTACGGCCGTATAAGCTTACGGGCGAAGAAAGGGTGATAGGCTAATAAGTATGTATTTTTTTTCGTATAACTTTAGTAACGTCAACGGTTCTTTTTGGGTCAGGCTAGAACGGAGAAACTGGATCGATGAAATCGGGTATTGGGATATTTCGATTGCAAGTCCCTGTCTTGTACAATCGAAAAGGTACTAAGGTTAAGAAGGTGGTCAAGGTGCTACGACAACGACAATAACAACGACAACAACGACGAAGAGAAACGAATGGTAAGGGACGATGATGGGACAAAGAACATTGAAGGAATCGAAGCGCAAGCTTGGGGGCTTGGGAGTGAGGACTTGGGACTTGGGTATTTTAGGATTGTGATTACGACAAAAGGGTGTTGCTATGTACAGGGCTCCTTCTGTTTCCTTCGAACAAAGCGGAGGCAAGTGAAGGGCGGTCCAGAATTTAATAAACTGGGGACCTCTTCAGACTGATCTTCAAACTTTCTGGGATGTATGATGGGTACGATGGATATTGCCCAGGTGCTGGGAGTAGTATGCTAGGTGTGGTGGGTTCTTTCTCTTTCGGTTTGTACCTAACCGGTGCTTGTCTTAGTATCGTGACGCGCAACCAGCTATGTACAATATGTACAATGCCGTATGTATTTTGGAAACAGATACGGAATACATATCCATGGAATTCCCATTATGACTATTATGATCTAAGTTCATAAATGGTGTAGTGCAGAATGGTGACAACCGGGTGGGCCACACTCACGCACCACCACCCACCCACACTTCCATCTACCCATGATACCCATGAGCCACAGGGAGAGCGAAAGATGGCGAGGGCGAAGGCGAAGACGTTGAGCGATAACGGGCCGATGGTAAGATGGTAAGAGCACTCGCTGTTGAGCCGTCATCTAGGTTCGGATTGGCTGTTGGCAGAACTACCGGCAGACGAACCTCATATGGGATAACGTGAAATGAATAACAACGCAACAACGTTGCTCATGAAGTGCGACCCTTCGGTGGCTAGCCGAGCCCGGGCCAAGGCCAAGGCTAAGGAGCGAAGGAGAGAGGGAGGAGAGGAGAGGAGAGGGAGAGGGCCACACGGCCACACCCCTTGCCTTATCTCGTTAGGACTCCACCATTGAAGAAAAAAAAAATAAAAAAAAGAGAAAGACCTGGCGGTTTTGGGCGATCCAGACCTCAATTGAGATGGGTCCCGACTTCTGGTTGGGTGGAGCGGTGAGAGTTACTAACGTCTCCTAATGGCTCTCAATGTTTTTAATGTTGTGTTCTGACGTAGAGAGGAGCCTGGCACGGCATAGCCATGTACCGAAAAGAGCGTGCATGGTGTTGAAAGAAACGAGGATAGGTATAAAGTGGGACAGATCATGCCGTAAGAACTAAAATATGCAGAAAGGAGCGTTGCCGTCGTTCAAGCGCACGTCGTGTACGTGGTGTACATCGTGTACATCGTGCACATCCTCCGGTTGGATGTTGCGTGTGCAATGGTGTAATCAGTGTAATGTGTGGTTGTGTGGTTGTGTTGCGGTAGTGTTCATTGCACGGTTATGATTGTGGTTTGTGTTTCCATATCTTCCATGCATATCAAGGCATATTTTGCCCATCTTAACCCATGCCGTTCATTTGCCAATTTATCAATCATCTTGTCATCTCTTGGGCATCTCAGCTGCGTTGTGGATCAGTGGAGCAAATCTGTTTCTTGGTTAAAGTGGCCAAGGATGAGCTCTTCCTAGCATATTTAAATCCACGCGGACGGATTGGTTGATCCGCCACCTTGGCTTCTGTATGGGTAGATTAAGAATAGACAACCTCCCGGTAGTGAAACAGGGCGCGGCAGAGCCGCAGGGGCAGTTTTCTGCAGACCTGCAAAGCTGCAGAGGTACATACCTTTCTGCAGAAAATACAGAGGGGGAGCACATTGAGGGGAAGGCGTATTATGTATATGTGTACATGTGTTCAATGCTGTATCAGGTATGTATGCATCAATTGATGTGATGCTTGTGTATTGAATTTTCACATGCGCGGCATGTTCCTTCAAATGCCGGTTTGGTTGATTGGGGCGCTTTGTGATTCGTGGGATGTCTGTCAGCATGAATCCCATATAGGAAATTTCGAGAAGAGAAAGAAAGAAAAGGGAAAGAGGGAGAAAAAAAAAATCGAAAATTTAAAAATTGACGCCTGCGGCTGTCAGCGGTTGCAGCGGGACAAATCGGTGTCGCATTGGTACCCCCTTGCCAAGTTGGGTTTTTACGTTTTGTGCCTGCCTCTATGTAACAGCTCCATAATTTACAGCTTCTTTTTCTCTCGATGCTCTTTCTTCTTTCATTGCCATTGCGCCTGCTGCCTGCGCTCTTTTTTTCCTTGGTATCCGCTCGGCACCTCTTGACTTGGGTAGTCGCGGTAGTCTACGGATAGAATGGCCGGAATGCCACATTAGGGTTAGTGTCGATCATTTTTCTGACCAGGACAAGGAAGGTCGAAGAAGATCCAGGATAAGAAAATGCACATACCCACCTATTTCTTCCCAATTGCTTCTAAAACTTCCATTGTGGATACCTTTCCTAATCCCTTCGCGCGCGGCAGGTGTCTCCGAGCGTCTTCAGCTGTCATTGTGTTCCCATGCTTTCTGCAGTCCCGCAGATAAGGAACTCAAGACAGGTTACTAATCAATGTACGTACATAGAGAGGAAATTGTATTCGTCAATTGACCCTCAATTTAGAAGCAAGATGATATCACCTTCAAGCATCAACTTCCAACCCCCTCTCTCTTGTCCGTACAACCGACGGCACTGCCCCAACTCGGCTTCCAACATCCAACGCTCGTATTCCGTGATCGTATCTGATACATGTACGTCAATGACATTTGGTATCACGGATACAGTATGTATTCGGCCACACAAGCTACGCAGGCTGCACTGGCTGCACAAGCTGCACAGTAATTGATCTGCTCACGTGGGGTCGTATACAGTTGCCGCCCTCCTATAAACGTGACAGACACTTATCCCGTCTGTTATACCATGCCACTCCCGTCCTTGGCCGTCCAGTGCCGTGAAGGACGTTGTGGTGATACCGAGCTCCGATCATTTCCCCGAACGTCTTAGTTGTGGAGTGATACGGTAGACACGACACATACATAGATCACCTTACATACATGGACTACATGGAAACAGAACACAACACCCGGTTCCGCGAATGCTGCTAACCTGCTAAGCTTGATGCGATGTTGATCAGCCGCTGTCTGCTTGCTGCTTATCCCAAAATGCACCACAGCCTGCACAACATCGTGTCATGGATAGACGTAGATGGCCGTAGATGGCCATGGATGACTAAATAGGAAATACTACCATGTGCATAATCGGATGGCACCGCTCAGTCGGTGACACCCAATTGGGCGACGGCGGACTACGGCCGACGTCCAGCGACAACCAACGACGGGCGGAGCGTCGAGAGTGAAACCCGGGAGAGGCGCAACCCTGCTAGATAGGGCGCCTAGCTATCCCTAGTCTCTGATGTGATATCTTCTAAAACCTGACACCATCTCTGAACCCGGTCACGATAAGGCCCACGATTCTCAGCACTAGCACGTCCCCTAGCACGTCCTAGCACGACCACGCCTCTGCGGCGTCCCGTGCGGGCCAGCTCCACCGTCTAGAACGTTGGATTTATCTTTCACTCTCATATCGTGTTACTACTTTTAGACCGCTTTCCTCCGTCTCCGGCCACAGAGATCAGTTGAGATCTCGAAGGCCCTAATTCCGTGGCTTCCAGACCACTGGGACGCGTGAACGTGGCTAAGATGTCCTAGAGATGACCGCGTCATCCAATAGTTCCGAGGCCGGAACATTGTTAGATCTCACGATATTCAATCCGAGAGGAAACCAACAGCTAAACATTTCGGTCGCCAGGAACGAGTCGCATGGTCACATAATCGTCAATGCTCTTTTTCCCTCTTTTTCTTTTCGAATCTCACTTATCGGCCCAATGGTCCACGTTGACCCACAGGCCCCTTAATTTGAAGTTATCCGTTCTAAGATCCCGCAATGAGCTTTTTCAGAGCTTAGCTCCCACATTATCAAAGCCCAATATCGTGAGAGATGCCCAAATAAACATGGTCGCAATCATCCCTCTTGATATTGACGCGTTCCACCGGATCGGCCCCTCCGCGACGAGGGATGGCTCTCCATGCATTTCGTATCACGGCGTTGAGTGCTCCCAGCATCTTTGAGACTTGAATTTGACATTGCCTATGCGGTTTACCGAGTCAGGGCCAAGCTGCTTGTCCATCAAACCCGACGTGGGATGGATATCAATACATGCAGCGAGAGAGTCAGCTTCCGCGACACGACAGTCGCCCCCAACTTCAGGACTCCACCCAAATAGATTCGGACAAAGTTATTAGGGAGACGTATCAACATAGCCGGGGCCTTCGTGACTACTTTATCGTCCGTGATCAGCACTTATAGTAATTGCCTATACGGTTCTAAACGAGACTTCAACGACCCAGAAGGTTGAAGGAGCAACGCTTTCCGTTAATTTTAAACGAGGACACTTTAACGGTTCGGAGATCGACGTTTGTAGTTCTATGGCAACACATAGCTATCTAGATTTTTTGTCAAGTTTAGGAATGGATTCTAGTGACGAAAGGTAGCAATGTAGTTACAATGTAGTTACACGAGGTGTATGACTCAGGTACGGAAAAGCACCCCTCCTCGACGAATGATCTAGGCGAGATGCAAGTCATTCTTGGCTCCTTATGGCAAATGCAATTCCCGGCGAGAAGTTTCCTGCCCGTTAGAGTTCTCGGCTGCCGTACCTGGCGCACATCTTCGAAGCGGATAGTGCCAGCTCAGACATGAAACCTACGCTCAACGTTACTCTACAGGAGTAACATGGAAAGCTGACTAACAAATAAAATCGGAAACTGGGAACGGTAGCTATCACTGTAGTATTTACCTGAAGATCATTATGCAAGATCATCTTGCCACGTATTATATGGTCGTTCGCCACGAAGTACCCTCTCTCAAGGTGCCTAGCTGCAGCGAAGTGAGAGCTGACATTTGTTGAACTGTACCTCAGGCTCCACAAACGATAATCCTCAACTTGCATAGGCGAGAAACCCAAAAAGTACGACTACGGATCGCGATGTATGTCTAAAGACACTTCGGATGCCAAGTAGTTCGGGAGCAATCGGCTGTTGCAGAGAAGCCACCCCAAGGAGTAATTGTCAATACCAGAAACCTTAGGTTTAGCTCGGGGACCGCAAAGAGGATCGAATGAAGTTTATCCGCGGACTATAAAGTTAGAGATAAGGGAGTAAGTTGCACATAATGTAGGATTTGATAGAGATTAATATATTTATGTGATTATAACTTCATTCCCCTTACTTCACAGCACAACCACTATCCTATATGAACGACAAGTCATAGATAAGATTATAAATTATCATAATAACTTGAAATGGGCTAAAATAGTTGAGTGCTACTCTCAACGATTTTGTATGAAAAGAACTCAGTATAGCGGCATTCAATAAGCAACGTAGATAAGCACATGCCAGGAGTTTCAGACATAATAGAGACATTAACCTCAGATCCATACACACGGAAATTCCCTATTGGACGCCAATGACGAAGAATTAGCTATCCCTACCTTACCAGTGTACCGACTCTTACGCCGTTACGGAACTGCAACCCATACCATCCATTAGCGTAAGGTTCCAACGAAACAAAGGATAGCCCGCACATAACGAGACACATATTGGATGTGGTAAAGCCACTGCGGCGATGTGACTTCAAAGTCGTTTCCTGGGTTGCTATGATCATCATAAAATTATTACGTTAGGTAGTGATTGTTAGGCTCTATCGCGGATCCACGATGATCTAGAAAGATGGTACTCTTTCTGCGGGGCACTGCTAAGTGAGTAGGCCCCCTACCCAAGTAACGTAAGGACATCACCCATTGCCATATTGAGCAGCAAAGTGTGTCCAACTTGAGTTGAGTCGGCTAATACAATATCGCGATAGGAAAGAAATAAGCCTTCATCACAAACACACAAGCTTCTGCTCCTCTTTCTCTCCCATGGTTACCTAGGTGTGTACCTTTAATTAAAAATGGCCATAAAGAAATGAAACAAGAGGATGGCTTTGATATAGAATAACGTACGTTAGTTGTGAGATTTGAATCAAAATTTGAGAAACCAAAGGATTTAGCCGTTGTAAAAAATAGGATCTTTTGTCGTTGTGCCAAGGCTAGTGTATTAACTTCTAGAACAGACGGAAAGGGGAAACAAGAGACACAGAGGATAATGCCTTGCTTTTAGAAAGGTCTAGAATCCACGCCATTGGATGTGTGGGAGGCTTGTTCTTTCACAGGTGAAACCTTTCGTCCCTCCAGCACGTTTTGATCGGAACAGTTCTATTGGGGGACATATAGGAGCGCGTTCTTGAGTTGCTCGGCGAATTTATCACATGACTATTAGGAAGACTGGAAAGTAGCTTCTATTCTTAACCTGTATTCCGCGAGAAGCTCAACAAGCATCTTTTGGCTCCTGAAGTATAGATTTCGTAGGAAATCAAGTGAGCCAAGTCAGTGTTAGCAATGAGCGGCTAAGGTCAGGAGTCAGCAATGTGACATCCCCTATCTCGCTACGTACCTACTCTGGAATGAGAGTACGTTATGAACCATTATCTAAATATTCGAGCATCTCTGCGACGACTGAGTATCATGTTAAATAAAGAATATTTTGGAGGGTTAGTTAATGGTTTCACAATTACTATCATATTTCCAGCCCCTATGATAATCGGGGTTCACAGAAATTGGAATTGCCAACATGGCGTTAGTCATGTCAACCCAGTCTTATTTTTAATGCTTAGCTCTGGATCTTGACTAGTTCGCTAATAGAAGACTTCGGAGTATCAACATCTCTATGTTATCACGATAACCCTAGAACATGTGTAAGAATTGTCAGGAGGCGGTGTGCCCGTTTTTGAAGGCTATGTCACAGAGTGAGAGTAGCAGTTAGCTCGCCTTTTGGCTCGCTTGTAGGCAGTAAAAGATCTTGATTAACGCCTGTCCCTCTCCTAAAACCCTTTGGACCTTCGACCCCTTATATATTCGTCTCAGGTATTATACAAGCTGTAGCTAACTAGCTGTTATCCAGCCCCTGTCAAAGATTCATATGCAGACATTGTAGGCGTCATGGACATAGATGGACCTTAGGGCATTCAAATTGATTGAGGTAGTTATTCCTTTTATCTATATCTTTTATTTTGCAAGCCACGAGGAGGTACCTAGGTAGGCACTTAATTACCTAGGTACCAATATTATGAAATGAGCAAATCTTCAAATTTTCCTAAACAAACTCCATGGCCCAAAGAGACCACTCGTATTTATGAGTTAGGGCTTGTAATTATGAAACATGACGAAAGTTGAACATAATTAAATAGGTAGATATATTATGGCAATCTATTGTTCTGAATTAACTTCAGCTGAGAGGAAGCACTCGCCCGGGACACATAGTAAATGCCTGGCAACGAGGGACCTATACAAAAGGAAGCGGTCACCTTCTTCATGGCTTGGATTGGAAAAAAAGATTAGGGATAGTTCCAGAAACTTGTCTGGCCTGAATACGCCGATACCACCATCTCCTTTAAACCCTTATTATTCTCCTTTCATTTCTTTAGCTGCTCGAACCTAACTCTTAATCCATGAGGCCTGAGTGTAAACCCAGGGTTCTCAATAGTAAAACCGTTGTCAACGCTCACATACCGAAAATTGCGAACAATTTCCATGAGGATGTACTTGATTTCAAATAAGGCGAACTGGCGGCCAATGCAAATACGTGGCCCGTTTGAAAAGGGGGAGAAGGCATAAGGAGAAAGCTGTTCGCCGGTCACTAGTTCAAAGATTGTCAGCGGTGTCCAAAACATTTATACCACTTAGCACCCTGTTAGAAGCACTAAGCTAGGTGATCACATACAGCGTTGCCATCGTGTAGGATCGAAATTATCCACATCATCACCCCAAATTGACGGGTTCATAAGAGTCACTGACGGAGCTAGATCTACCAAGACTCCGGCGGGAATGTGAACTCCTTCAACTACGATGTTGGTACTCGTTGCACGGTGATAGGTGGTAGCTAAATATGTGAGAATTGGAGCAACATATAATCGGGTCTTTCGTCTTACATGGTGAATATAGACGCAGGACCTCTTTGGAGAAGGCCTCTAAGTAAGGGAGCCTCTCGAGGTCATTGTACGACGGGTCGGCCGGTAACTCCTTCAGTTCTTCACGGAGTGTCTCTTGAATGTCCGGGTTCAAAGCCAAGATATACAGACTCCATGAAAGCATATTGGCAGATGTATCGTGTCCAGCAGCCATAAACTCAAGCAGCTATTATATGTTAGCCATATAAAACTCTGGCTGCACAAGACGGTAAAGTATATATGGCCCCAGATCGAAGGAAACTACTTACGTGACCTAGGAATTCAGTCTCTCCAATGCCTTCAGCAATTCCGCCGGGCAAGCTTTCTTCAACGACAAAGGTGAGTAGATCTTTAGAGTCCTTGGACTCATACTTGCCTGCAGCAGTTGCAGCCGAAACTTGGCGGTAACGGTCTCGGATGAGACCCCGGAGGACATCGTTCAACCAATCCATTGCGAACAAGAACTTGCGGTTTGCATCGAACGGTAACCATCGCGTAGGTAAAAATCCGTTAGCGAACAGCAAAACCTTGCCAATGCCCTTCGGAGAGAAAAAGATGTCGTAGGCCTCATGGAACGAACAACCTTCCTTGAGATCATTGCTCTTCTCCGCCTTTTCTTCACCGGGTTTCACGTAGTCAAGCCTAACTCCTAGGATAGCAGAGCCCATGATATCCAGAATAGCTTTAGAGAAGGTTGTGGTGCAGTCGATAGTACCGGTCTTGTTGTCGTTTTCACGGATGCATTGGCTGAAGTATCGGCACAGATCCCGGGCTTTTTCTTGGAAAATCGGCTCCAACTTTCGAATGTTCTTCAGGGAGAAAGAGCCGCCAAGCATCTTTCGGTGAGCCTTGTGTTCATCCCTTTCCATAAGAATGAGTCCATGGCCGCCAACCTCTTTGACGATGCGGAGAAACCAATTTGGCTTCTCTAGAGAGTAACACTGGAATTGCAGCACTTCTCGGTGAGCATTGAGGTTGACTGGAACCAGCACCTCGGTGTTACCCCAGGTGAGATATCGAATGAACGGGGCGTCAGGGTGTTCCCTCATCCATTTTATATAGAGCGTCGTAGGAGATTCAGCCTTCAAGAAATTTAGAGCCTGCCCGAAGAGAAAATGATTATCCTAGAAAGGTATTGGATGTGAGTAAGTCAAGCTTGGATGCTCCGAGTTGAAGTATCCCTTACCGTTGGGCCGGGAAGATGCCGAAGGGGCGAGAAGTATCTGTGGTACAAAAATATGCGGTAAAACTTGACCGCAAAGTACTGCGCGCAGAAAAGAGCCAAGGAAATTTTACCTGACACGGCCCGAGACTCCTGGCCTGGGATGTGGTTTACAAGGAGCGACTCAACGGCCGTCAGGCCGGCACACATAATCAAATCCATATCGATACACCAAGTAAGCTGACCCGAGGGAAAAAGAATTTAGCGATATCAATGTGACGAGCGAGTCCGTACGGTAGATATAGTGTGCGTAACTCGACCCGAGCGGAGACGGTTCTTCAAGGTCTACAAGGGACAAGGACGGCCCGCGAAATTGTGCTCCAGAAGAACAGATAGAATAGGGGAATCTCCCCGCAATCGAGAAGACATGATAACAGCAGACTCCCGGACTTTGGTGCTAGGATGTAACCTCGAGCCAACAGTTTCAACCCCTTGGGAAATAATCAGTCACCTCATTGGTAGCTCTCAGGGTTACGAACATGGATTGTATGCATATGCCTCCCACCCAGTGGCAGCGATTTTATAACTTTGGCATCGAGACCCGGGCCTAGTCTCCAGCTAGCTGGGTCCGGAGGTAAAGAGCCAATGAAGATCTAAGTAGACTCGAACAACACGCAACCAACAGTGTCTAACTGTACCTATATCGGCGTATAGGATACTGCATAGTAGGTGCGGAAAAAGCATGCATATATAAGTAGTTGTCTGCACCTGAAAAGAAAAGCACACGTACTTACCTACCTACCTAGTACCCAACTCCGGCAAATACGTAGACTTCGCACCTATATCATAAAAAGCTACCTACCTACCTAGGTATGTTACCGAATAGGTGGGAGTTACTGCGATTGCTATGGTAAAGAATCTGATTATTACGTAGATCTGCGAGATGAATTACGTTTCATTATCAAGGTGAAAATTACCTCAGATCCGGGGTCTGAAAAGAACCTCGTCGCTCACCGGAAGCCACCCCCGGTTCTCCCCGTTTGGGTCCGCCGGGGTTGACAGGTCGCAGATCATCCGCTTTCCATTCCTAATCTAGATTTAGGGCACAGCTGCGAGGCACTGTTACCTGTAAGGCACAGTTTTCGCCAATTCTCGCTACTGCGCTTCTCGCTATGCGATTAGGAATCACTGGGTGGTGAACTCGTAACACAACATTACTGGTCCCATTCATACCAATTATCCCCTGAGCTGCCTGGGGGCAACGACGGTGCACGTCCGCACGCTCGACAAATCTTTTCCCAGTAAACTTATGTGGTAATAATAATCCTAGTACACCTCATACAACCAAGACTAAGCTGAGGACGACGTACCGAGTGTCGCCTTCGCTCTAACTTCTCCATTGGTTCTCATCCTTGTGGTGATCGGTCGCTTATACGCTTCCCACAGCTCTGAAATGTTACTCCTCACTTGCTCATCAACATCAACGGGCACTGTGTGGTCTCAACCCATACCAGATACCCAGCAACGAACTTTTGCGTACCAACAGCAAGGTTCTCGGTGTTTGCAGATTTACAGGGTTGCGAATATATCTCTTCCCCAGAGTCATATTTCTAACCTTGTAATAAATCTATCGGAGCCTCTTTTTCTTGTTTGTATTTGTATTGAACGCCACAACCGTCGATGTGAATCTCTGCGAGCCGGTTCAATTCTTCCTGATAGGTTCACATGGCTCCCCAAAGCCGATTAAACGGACAAGAGCTAATTGACTTGGCCTGGGAGCAACAATCGTTCAAACCGGAAGGATTTGCTGCCACCGTCATAAATGTTCAAATCGCATTTCTAGTCCTCACCACCATACTTATAGGACTCCGAATATGGGCTCGAGGATGGATTTTCCGCGATTTGAAGATCTGGGGATGGGACGACACTCTTGCGCTCCTTAGCTATGTACGTCTATTAGATGGTTATACTAAACGAGAAATCCGACTAACACGAACCACCTTTATAGGGCACTTATATGCCATCTGGTATATTTACCATATTGGCCTGCCAATACGGGCTCGCGACTCCGGATGCCCAGTTGACGGATGGCCTGAAAGCTAGAGCTGCCCTTTACTTGGGCTACTGGCAAATGCACTATGCCTGCTCGTCGAATTTGGTCAAGGCCGGTATTGCGGTTGCTTTGTTGCGTCTGACGACAACCAAAAAGCTATTCCGAATTATAATTTTGGGCATTCTAATCTGCACGCCCATATTTACAGCCACCGTTCTCGTCGTTCTGATCGCCACCTGCCACCCCTTGGGAGCTCAGTGGGACTTGGCTTTGGGTTCTTGCAAAGTTCACACCGTCATGGCTTACCTCAGCTACATCTTCACCGCCTTCACAGTAATCCTAGACTGGGCCTGCGCTGTGATTCCTTATCTTCTCCTGAAGGACCTCGAGATGCGACGGCATATCAAGATATCTCTTATAGTTGTCTTGGCCTTTGGAAGTTTGGCGGGGGTCTGTGCCATCGTTAGACTCCCGTATCTGAAGTATTATCTCATAGAGGAGGATCAACTACGTAAGTCGTCTTCAACCCTCCGGAATCAAGGTTTAATCCTAGATTGTTGGTATTGACATGTTATAGTCTACTTTGCAAACATCGTAATTTGGTCTAACGTCGAGAACGGCATCGGAATCATCGCCGCGGCATTGCCACCCATACGTAAATTGTTCAGGTATTACGGAACTACCAAGGACCGAACGTCTTCCGCCGACAGGGCAGGGGCACTCCAGACCATAGGGGGCACGCCATTGTCTAAGAGTAATGTGTCAACTCAGTTGAGGAACCTGAGTCCAAGGAATACAAGGAGTACTAAGCGGTCGGAATTCGGCATCGAGGGGAGCGGATCTTGGAACAGGCTTGACGGTGATAGCTCGAGCAAGGAAAACATAATAGTGCTTTGATTTTGCATGAGCGGACCAAGAAAAAATTGTAATAAAACATTCCAATGCTGGCGGAGCCTGAGCAGTAGGATTTTAAATTGGTTGTTGTTTTGTTAGTGACTACTGACATGTACGCCTAAGATCACTCGATATTCTAGAAATAGCGATGGCGATCTTTCGTTTCTATGAACAGCGATATCCGTCATCGTGTTTTTTGGTGAGCTTCTTTTTATCACTGTCTTACTGGACCGTAGCCACCAAGATTTTCATACTGTTTTTAGGAGTTATCGGATATTCTGTCATCGTAACTGGTATATCATCATGATAGTATTCTGGGACAGTATCTTCAGCTACCATCTGTCCCTTGCATTACACCTCTTGTGGGCTAGGGAGGGGATGACGCCACAGTATCTAGCCGCCGCCCATATCAAAAGCAAATGGTGCCAACCCCCCAAGACCAAATCCCCGTAAACCCGGGTCTGATTTCCACCAAGGGGTGGCCTATCGATTGTACACACCTAGGTGAATATTCCTGCGAATGCAAGGACCTAGATTTTAATCTGGGTCGGAAACGCAGCCAATTATGATATTCCAACTCCTGGCCTTGAGAGCTTGTCGATTGCCGGATCCCGCTTAGAAGGCCCCAACGCTGCAGTTACCCGCGCCTTAGGGCAGCTACGAAGTGCCTGATTCGCCATCTCACGCCGTGTGACTATGGGGTCGGTCCGGATAACGGCTAGGAGGACTTGCTTATTAGGAGGAACATCTGATCTATCATGGCGCTAACATGTTATCGGGAACACGCTCATAGAAAAAAAAAAAAAAAACGCACGATTAGAGAAGATAGGATGGTATTCGAAACATAGCCGATGGCCTAAGGGCAAAAGGAGTCGTTGATTTCTCAACGACTTTGTAGCTTTCTATATTATACTTCTCGTCACTAGACACTTCACCTACATGGTAGAGGCTTAGAGTTGGCTTTATCCGAGACTAACTCGATCTCCGACGTGGCGTGTAGAAACACCATGTACTTCTGAACGACTTGTAGAGGAGGTGAGTTTAGATACTAGCACTGGCTTGTGACGCCTCACTATGTCTTAATTGCTGCCCGTTTCCCTAATTGAAGCGCGGTGCGAAGGCACGGGAGGCGTTATAAGCCAGTGCTAGTAGTGGCACGTGGTAAGGCCTTCAACAATGTTGAAGTCGAGATGTTTTAGTCTAATTTTCACACCATAAAACAAATCTCAGTGTCTACAAGACGAAGGTCATATACCTGTACTTACCTTGTATTCGGTACGTTGACATTGAAAACAGAGCCCAGTCTAATCGCAACGTCTCTAAGCGCAAAGTTGAAACATTACGTTCTAGTTGTTGCCGAGTATCTCGTTCGAGAAGTATAGGCTGGTTTAAGATTGTCTTCAACTGTGTCTACTAGGCGGTGTGTGATTGGACAAATAGTAACTGTTCAACTTATGAATCGCTTGGAATGGTTGCGGGAACTGAACTCGAACACCGTGCAATCTTCGTAAGATGCTGTAAATCACAACTAAGTGGTTAGAAATATGGTGGACCAATAACTAAACGGCGGGTCCAGCGCAAGGGGAGTAATGATTTTAAATACTATTTTCGAGATTCGATCTAAAACGATAATGCGATGAGATGATAAACGAGGAATAAACCTTAGGCGACTCCTGTGGGGAAAACCGAACATCATCGGGAATGTCGACGTAATGACTATGAGCGAGACTAGGGAGGCATGTAATTAAAAAGGTAATCTCAACACCTTAATGAGTCGCCCTTGTTAACTCAAACACAAGCGTGCCACTCTAGATATCTACTATATTATTAATTATATCGAAACATCGCTGAGGTGTTGAATGTATGTTGAAGCAAGGAAGGTCCTTGATAGCAACACAAGGCAAAATGGTTTATGTGCTGTAAGTTTGCTTGTGATGAAACGATTAGATATCATATTCGTTGACGCCGACAGCTTGGGTGGAATCTAGTTTGGATCGTCGAGCTGAGTAAGGATCACGTGGAGAGAGGAAAGAACGGACACAGCCATAAGCTCGGATCGCACACTAGTCCTAACTAGATCCTAGCGTTAGGCGAGTGTAACCAAACGGCACCTCGAAGGGGCTAGTCCAGGGGTAAACCAAGATCCCAAGCAGGTCAACTCCTAGCTTAGTATGTTAGGCTAGGGCTCCAATATGTACCTACATATACCTACGCAGCATGTGCATACAAGCTGACAAGGTACGTTATCATATATGTACCCAGATATATATGTAGAATCTCAAGGCTATAAAATACTACATGGCGATATTATGTTCAAGGGAGGCTGAAAGAAATAAATGAAGAAAGCTGTGATGATAATTGCCTCGGCCATTCGATTCAATACGTTTGTGTAGTACCAACGGCTTGGGAATCACATATTGCCGTATATTGAAACACGTGGGATCGGCCGTCAATTTTATGCGGTGATCATTTCTGGAACGTTTGGTAAAAGCCTCATTGCTTCAGAAGTTCTCTAGCCAGCTAGCTAAATATTTAGTCCGTTGAGGCGGACGTTAGGATCTATGTATGTATAAGGGAGATACCGTTTAATGAACTGGGCTCTCAAAAACATGGCTGACTTGCCATTGCATAGTGATATTTCGTATTACTGGTTTGTGAAGGAAGTTAAAGATTCACACTGACTTAATAGATGCGATGTAATGTGATAACATGAGTTGACTAATGGCAGGATCTTAAAATCACAACAATGGTGTGATCTAAGTCATCGTACGCAAGGTAGGCAGGGTAGAGTTGCAAAACCGGGGATGGAGTTTTAATAACAGAAGCATTAAGGACTCTACTAATCCCCGCCCCTTGCATTTTCTCGTGCTGGGATCCAGCTACATCGCAGATGAGGGGCGATTAGTCAGATGGCTTCTGCAAGTCGCAACCGAACTGATTGGTAGAACTGTTCTTGTTGTCACGACGCATCGTACCTGGTAGTGGCAGTCTTGGCTTACATAGCGGTTGAGGCCTGATGTGATTCCGAAACATTACGCCCGAAGCCGTCGATTCGGTGGGCGGAAGTACGTTGGTATTGATGCCGGCAGCTGTTTCGTATGGATTACAGACATACATGCGGGCAGCAGTGTTGCTTCCCGCCTTGCATTTGCATCTGCAGCTATCTCAATACTGGAGAGTGCCTAGGATCGAGGACCACACAGCATCGAAGTGCAAACATGTCTAAGTTATGTATGGAAAGGTCTGATATCCAGTGCACAGGGACGGTGCGCGTTGGAGAGAGCAAGCCCGTTGCTTGGTGACGATCTCATTCTCGTCGACGATAAACTAAGTAGGAAATATGCCTCATAGACCATGCTTTGAAGGATTTGTCGTGTTTCTTGCCGAAGTGTTTAAACCGCTTACGTTGAATGGAGGGGCAATGGAGGGATGAACCATCGTCGTGGGTCATAGCGTGCATAAGTTCGTATGTACAACATAGGAGTGGGAAATGAGGAGCATCTCGATATGCGTAGTACTTTATCTCATAAATCTTGTTAGTAAATCATGAAGTTGATCGATGATGACACGACTGATGGTAGGAGATTTCATGATCACTAATATCAAAAAGTGAATGGAAAAGAAAAGTTCAAATGATAATAGCTGGGAGTGTTGAGGTCTTACATACGTTGTCAGGTTGTATGCAAGCCCAAGCCCATACATATTGTCATACCCTCACAAATCCTTATGCACCCCATATTCATTCATGAACTGGTATTTCCCGTACTGTGCCACAATAAGATGCTGACCGTTTCCCCCATCCCCTGTCTTCGATTCTTGACCGAGACTTCTGGGCTGTAGTAGAATACTGTCCATTCAAAGACAAGCACGCTCAAAATTCTCGTATATACCTACATGATGAAAAGATGGATTGCATCAGGCTTCGAGTCGGTGACGAGCTGAATAACCGAGAGTCAGTGGTTCAAGCTACTACACATATGCACAGGTGGTCTTGCGGAGCTTATTTGGATCTGAGACGGTGTTGATCTCAAATTAAGGCGAATTCTTCATGTGTAGTATTACCTTGATTATTCTGTACCGACTCACAAGTTTGAGGCTCAAAGGGATGAGCATATTTATTTCTGTTGTCCTAAATCCGTAGTCACGACTTTGTCCTTGTTTCTTCGACGAATGTGAAATATTAAAATGTCGAGTACCTAAGACCATGGCGCGGCCATTGAGGAATATCTTGAAATACCTCCGCTGCTTTGCTGGCTTTTGTATTCGCACTGTGTTTACCCGAGGCGGGTAGAAAAGAAAAGCCCCATTTTCTTTTTTTTCCAAGCCCGCTAGCTCACCACTATAGGCTATCCACTAGAGTCAACGTTCTATGTACATAGTTATTCGTTAAACCTTTTTCTTTGCTAGGTGTCTATCATTGCATAAACCTAATAGGCGGTCGTATCTCGATGCGCACGAGCTTAACCCGATCGTTGGGAGATTTTATGCCATTGTTGCTTTTGTTACTGACGGTGAACCGTTCGACGATGATTTTCGGGGTGGCCTTCCACGATAACGGACCCCCTTTCTTGTCAGGCCAGTTCGGAGCTTTACAGCTGCTGAAGCTCTTAGTTTCTCCCACGCCGTTCCACTTCAGTCACTCTTCTAGCTGCTTTATTGGTTAAAACTTGAAATGCAGTGGACCCGCCTAAATTTTGAGATTGCTAGGCACCCCGGCTCTAGGTTGCACTAGAAATCGTGCTAATCAGGGGTGTAGCTTGACACCCCTTGTCAAAATGGTCCTGGAAAGTATTAGATACGCAAAGGCTGTTACATCTATAGCCAGGCACGATAGTTTTGCTGAAACAATCGGTAGCATTTCACTAATTGTATCAAGGTGCCTTCCACCTATAGTAGGGTATTCGTTACATGGTCCCCTTTGTCACCTCTTGGAGTGCCGATCCCCTGGCACGCTAAACGACCTGTACCACTTTCGGCCGTCGAAACCCACTTGTTATTTCCCCGTCCCTCGCAAATTGTAACACGGGCAGCCATGGTCTCTGGTTTTTTCTCTTGAAGCTTTCTTCGTTTGGCCGTGTCACAAACTGGTCACCGTCGACCTACCAGCCTACTACATTAGTACATTAATACATTAATACATTTTATTATCCTAGCGCCATCCTAGGCCTTTGTTCATTATTTTATTTCTAATGTCAGGGGGATACAAGCTTGTATTGTTCTATTCCATTCACCAAAGAGGCAATACCAGCGCGCATTGACTCTCATTCTGCTTCGGTCCATCGGCGCAAATCTCCCTTCTCGCCCTTCTACCCTTCTACCCTTCTACCCTCTGCCTAGTACGGTACCCGACACGCACACCCTTTTCTACCACGCCATACCAATACCCATTCTCTTTCACATTTCGTCTCTCCTTTTCTCTCTTCTTGAGCGACATCTCCTCCACCATCCCTCCCGCCTTTCCTCTACTTCCCCCCCACTTGAGAAGTTGCAGCAAGACTGTACACTCTGTCACTCTTAATTCTGACAGCAAGCTGCCGCTCGTCTTGTCAATGTGTAGTAGCTTGATGTTTCGTTTTTGATCGTCCAGGTCGGAAAACAACTCACGGGAGGTTCCTTAATCGGAACAGGTTCAACCTATTATCTTTTTTGGTAATCGATTGGATCCGGTTTGGTCAGTAACTGGGTTTCGTCTGGTTACTGTTGTGAGGGGATTGAAATTCGGAATAGCAACAAACGACACTTTAATAGGATAAGGGAAGTAATCTAATCCGGTTCATCATGGCGCCTTCACTCAACACACATTCTTCCTTTACGCGCCCGCGCACTAGCGAACGTGATGCTCGACCCAGCACACGCGATCAGGGCGACACCAACTTGATAATACCCAGTAGGACGTCCTCTCTTCACTCTCGTATCACGCAACCGATTCCTTCTACTCTCAATGGAAAGCCCCAGCAACGAACCCCGAAGACTTTGACCCATGCCTACATGGTCTGCGGTGTTGGGAGAGAGCCTTCCCAATGGGTGAAGGCTCCCGCACCAGCTCAGGGCAAAATTGGCCACATGAAGGGAGCAGTTGGACAGTTCTGGTTACCAGAAATCTTAGGAAGCAGCCCTCGTCTTGAACAAGACAATGAAGTTGCGCGAGCTTTACATGCCGCCATGAGAGTACGTCATTCAATGAAAGTGGTAATTTTTCTACTCCTGCTTACTAACTGTACTAGGCTTGTTTTCCTCACGATGTCGAGATCTGTACTGGCCGCAGCCAACCACACTGCGTTCATCATGCATTTGTCCTTCAACAAGATTCATCTCACACCCTCTACGGTATCTGCTTACGAGTCTGGTCGAGGGCTGATGAGAAGCGGGCGGACACTATTAGGGACTTGAGGAAGCGTACCGAGACGGATTATTACGACAGCCCCGATGAGACTTACTGGATTCCTTACTGCTTGTCATTCCTTTCACGATACCCCCTATATAACCTTCTAGGTGATTACTTGCGAGGAATGTGGATTCACTGGAATAAGGCTACAAACCTCTTCCATGCTGAGGAGGTCTCGCGCATTCTAAGTTTCCCTGCGCCGAGGCTGAACGATTTGGTCCGGATAGATATGAAGGACTACGCCCTCTGCTACCAGTTCCCTTCCTCACCGACAGGATTCCAGAACTTCGCCATGTGGCCGCTGTGGACTTGCCTTTCGATTCCAAACATCGTGGGTGTCATCGAGGCCGCAATATCACCTACTAGGCGTATAATATTTGTGAGCCACTACCCCGCGATGTTGACTATGGCCGCCGAGACCGTTCGCTTCTGTGTTAGAGTCTACGAATGGAGTGGTCTGTACGTGCCAGTTGTGCACGCTCGTCACGCCAAGGAGCTGGTGGAGGAGCCAGGTCCGTACATACTCGGTATCACGGCGGAGTGTCGATCTTTGTTCACTGCTCCGAATGACGCTTTGGTCGTGGATTTGGATCGCAATTTCGTACTTACCTCCAACCCGCCAACCACTTTGAACGCAAGCCAGCGCAACAAGTTCGTTACTCGACTAACTCAGGCATTAAATGGTGATGTCACGCCATCTGGTGTTCCACAGCATCTGCGCTCTGCCTATGGCGGTGGTAAGCTAGTGCCTGCGGGTCAAATTATCGTCATGCGTGGGGAAGTAGAGTCTATTCAGGACCCTGAATGGTGGAACCAGGACGCTGTCATGGCAGTGATGGACCATGTCTGTGAGAAGCTGGTAGGTGCTTTGGCCCCTTATTAAATCTTACTAGCAATGCTAATATTTTGACGTAGGGTCGTAACACCGGTCTCAAGGCCGTTTTTGGAGGTTCCGTTAAAAAGCCACTGATGACGAAGGTTTCGATGAGACATCTTAACGAGATTGTCCGAGAGCGCAATCAATATTCCCGTGATGCTCTAGAGGCGTGGCAAGATTTCATTAACCTCAAAGGTCGCATGGACACCGAGCTTAACAAAGTTACGAAGCGAAACAACTACCTCGTGGAAGAGCTGGAGAGCTGGAAACAGCAGGTACAGATACTCGTCCCAAAGAAAATACTGGAGGATGCTAACCTAAACTACAGTTCCTCAAATTCCAAGCGTTCGCTGAGCAACTCACGAAGGAGACCCAGGATCTCAAGGTTAAGATCGAGACCCACAAGAGGGAAAATCGACGACTCGCCGGTCTCATTGATCAACAGAAGGATGATAACGCTCGTCTGTCTGTGCGTCTTACTGGTACCGAGAAGCAGAGAGACGATGCTCTTGAAGCTCTTGTCCTGCAACAGGAGATTGCCGAAGAGCTTGAGCGGGAACGTAAGAGAAACAAGAAGGAACTTGCGGCGCTCCAGCACACCAACGTTACCATTGTCCGACAACGTGATGAGGCCCGCCGCGTTGTCCTTCATCTGCGTAGCTTGATTGGTGGTCAGTCGCACCATATGGAACATCTGGTCCAGTCCCTGACTACGCGGGACGACTTGGCCAGTGAGATAGAGGAAGGCTTCGATGAAGAAGATGAAGCGGAGACAAACGATGGTAAGCTGCGATGTCGATTTACTAAACCAATTATGACTGCTAACATTTGATTTTAAAGACCGCCTATTGAAACATGCTAGCCGAGCAAGCAAGCGTGTTTCTACTGCCAGCTTCAGCGATGTGGCCGACCGCCATCTTAAGGATAAGACCGACGCTATCTCCCATATCATTAGGAACATTGCCGAGCAATGCCAAGCTGCTGTTGAAGGCCTGCAGCTCGCTCAAGACGCCGAGATTGAGTCATCCAGATCGCCCCGTCGGGCAAGCAACCTCTCTACGGTCTCCAGCAACGACGGCCACTCGGCCGCCACTTCCGAGGTTGGCGATGACAGTCTTTTGCACCCCTCCGGACGTGCTTCCTCTATCCCTCCCACTCCGGATCTAATTCCCAACCGAAGCAGCACGTCGATGTCAATGGCGTCGACCATGACTACCCCTGAGCGGGCAAGCCAGCAATACAGCATCCACAACGACATTCCTACTAAGATTGTCGAAGACGACGAGGATGACCTAGCCGAGCGTAGCGAGAACGAGGCTATATCCCAAGAGCAGGCTATCGTTGGTAAACATGCCGAGAGCCTGATCCACCGCCCATCCGGTGCTAGAATCAGCGCTCTGGGTGGCACTCGCTAAAATTGGCGTGTTGAATTGATGCATGTATGGAGTCGGTGGCGATACGTTTCGAAATTTTCTACCCATGAGGGACTTTGTTAAGGAGGACAAGTCATCTCTATATTTTCTGCCTCCGGTAACTGTGCATATGGACTCTTTGCTTATACCTCTGGTTTATCTTGTTTTTGTGGACCTAAGGCGTTTTACTCCACGAAGAGTTTTTTCTAGGATTTCCGCTCTTTGCATTTCCTACCTTATTCCTGCGATTTTTTTCGACTCCACCTTAATTTTCCTCGAGATACCAGCTACTTGTGTTGGTAGTCTGTCGGTCAGGCGTGTATACCTAAGCTTGCTAAGTTACGCAGTCGGTGGCGCTAAGAAAAGACACGATGGAGGTGGTCATTTTGTCTCTTTTGTGTATATCGGTTGATGCCCCCCATTCACAGCTAAGGATGGTGGATGTGTTTACCTTTAATAACTGCCGCTCATATCTTTCGTGCAGTGCTGGGCAAATATGAGATACTTTGACTATGCAGCTTATGTCAACTTACACTAGACCTCGTGATTTCGTTCCTCTGTGTAGTCGCGTTCTAATTTTCTGGCTGCTCAGATAGTCCCCCCCCCTTTTTTTTAACGATACCACCAATTACTCACGTACCTAGATTAGCTGCCTTGAAGACAATGAAGTTACTTTCTGTCTTCAATGTGATGTTTGATGCTCTTATGCTTGTGTTAGCCTTCGTGTATGATACGTTTTTCTTGCATTCTTGATAACTTGGTTTCCAGGCAATGACAGTTCCATAAGAAATAACTGCTTATGTACATAGATGAACCCCATCTAGAAATATTGAACGTTGGTCCCTTGTTTATTAAATCTGCTCACGCTGTGAATCTAAAGGAGCTGTTACCATGGATACACCAGGACCCTTAAGGCATACGACGTAAGGCGAACTACTTCCTGCAGATTTAGCGCTACAGCTATACAATAAATGGGCCCATTATAGGGCTGGTCAGCCATGGTTCAGCCAGGAGAGGGACCGAGCCCGAGCACAACGGGCTAACCCGCAGCGCCCCTTCCCCCCTGGACCTGGGAAGGCCGTTCTAGACTTTACGAGGCGGAAACAGGTATTACCCCCTAGGTTCTTAAGGTCTGACGGACCTGACGTGCGAATCGGATCTCAAATTCAAGAGGTCCACTGCGTCTACTATTAGATCGGGGATGCAACGGGATTTCAGCACGGTGACAAGGTACCTATCTGGGTGTATCCGGATGCATCTTTGCAGTGACCGTCCCGTCGTTAGTGAGACCTTGTGAGGTTCAAGTTGATCGGACGATGTTTGAGGTAAACATTCTGGAAAGCTGGACTTACAAACCGGGTATTAAATGACCGAAGTATGAGAGAGCAAGAGTGTTTTCGACCGAAGGACGGCGGACGACAGCGGGGGGTTAGCAAGTGTTGGTTTTTTCCAGGGCGCATCACCCGCAACTTCGTCGTTATCCTCGTTGTTGAGACGACACTACTGACGAACCCAATGTTGGGTACCTGCAGCCTATTATCTTACACGTCTATTTAGCTGAGTCACTTCTGTCACCGTTCAAAATCTGTTCTATCATTATGAGAGACATCGTATATAGTATCGTCCAATAAACTACGAATTAAGTACACAAAAGCTGTCGTATGGCGTTGATTTCTTGATTGAACTCCAGGGCTTCGGTGGCTGGCGAACCCTAGCAGCTGAACATCCACTATAGAATAATAGCTCCCCGGATTTAGGGCTTCGATTTTCCCTGCTCAGACCCGCCTAACGTTTCCCCTCACTTGAATGCCTTCTCATAATCGGGAAACTTCAAATCGGGTGATTCGATTTCTAAGTCTAAATCGTTTTGCGACTTATACACTGTGATGAGAAGAGTTTATGGGTAAAGAATGCCTCGGTAGGCTATTCATTCCCATACGTGGGAAGATGATGGGGTTACTTTAAAAATCAACCGTATGATTCGTACATATGCCTAAGCAGCTTCTACTCTTTGAATCCTCAACCAGATTTTGTCTCTAACAGGTTATTCACGAGGGGCCGGAGAAAGTTATTTCCAATGATGAAGTTATGACTATGTGTATATAGGTAGATAATGTCCCTAACTGCTAAGATTGTTTGCAATACTGCTAGGTACGTTCACGTAGGTCATTGCCTATTACCTAGGTAGGTACCTAGTCTTAAGCGGAACCCTCCAATTTTCTCGCCAAAGATAACCCAAACTCATCATGTTCAGAGCGCAATCAAAAGTCACGGTAAAGTTGTAATAATAAATTGAAATACATAGCCTCATAGATAATTGAATTAAACCAGTTTTTGTTGGGGCGAAATAATATCTAGGATTGCGCGTTTAGCATACATGTTACAAAACCCACACAATGCTTTTCCTTCTAAGAAAAGGGCTTCCACATAAGACTAGTAGGTACCTAGGTAACTCATCCAGTCCTATACGCTCCCCACGTCAGCGCCCAATTTCGTGTATACGCCATCACCTAATCCATGCTGAAGTTCATTCATTAGTTCTCTGACCGGCTTGTCATCCCTCTTCAGCTCGTCCCAAAATATTCGACAGGGTTTCGAAAGCCGAGTTTCGTCAATGAATCCGTCACGGTCGACGTACTCCTCCATGTATGTGACCATGCTAAGGAAGAAGCTGACATAGTGTTTGCGAAACGCACTAGCGAGACGAATATACGCCTCTAGGAGGATATGTGCTCGTGGGATAATTACCGGAGGTCCATCCGGGGAGAATGCGCCGTGTCCACGGCCGTGTCTTGGGCCGGGCAGCGAAGCATCCGATGCTTTCATATAATAGGCTTTAGACATTTCGCTTGCCTTCATCTCGAGGTCTGCACTGCTGGGCGGGGGTATGAACCATAGAGTCTCGGAGTGAGTTCTCAAGGAAATGTCTACCTCGGAGCCTTCGATGTGCATGTGGAAAGCCGGAGCTGGAGTCTGGCTTAATTCCCCAGAAACAATGCATGTCTGAGGGTCTGGACACGATAGTAAACTCGACTTCTTGAACGCCGCGATCGCAGTGGGCAGTTTATCGTCTGGAATGACGAACTCGATTCCCTGTATTTGTTTGCTTATTTAAACATGGGTTAGAGCTTGATACGCTGTGTACTTACGCCAATGATGGAGGGAACTCCGTAGATGGTAAGAAGGTAATCACCCCAAAGGACGGATGGCACTCCAGCATCGGATAACAATGCCGAGATCAACTTAACCACATTCTCGCCATGTGTGTTGATCGGTATGTCCATCGTATTTTTCTAGGAGCGAGACGAAAGTTGGCTTAATGGTTTGATGAATGTGGGTTCTTGAGGCTTACTTAGAGAGGGAAAGCGATGCAGGTATTTTGACCTTTTGATTCGAGTTTGAGCAAACCCATCAGAATCACATAAGAACGAGACTGCAACAACTCAGTGATTTGTGTTCATGTATTTCAATAGATAAAAATGACGTTAGGGGTCATTACCTACTAGGGCACCGAGGCACATAACATAACTTCTAAGGCTGAGATAAGCGCGCGATTATAGACGTTCCCGACAGTCTGGAAAGTTTCGGTTGGCGTTGCCTATAGGCTATTGATAGTTCTGAGGTTATTAATAGGAAGTGCCCCCACTTGGGCCGGTGGGTTTTGCCTAGGTACCTACATATCTCTTAAATGCCCGCTACCACGGTCCACTATTATCTTTACTCTCTTTCATTCACATCACAACTCAGGCACCCGGATCTACCACCAACCTGACCTTCGACATCATTGAACCAAATGAGTCGCATGAATACTTGCGAATTTCGCCCGTTTAAGAGGCTGCCTCCGGAGATCAGATACGAAATTTGGCTCACAGCCTTGACAGCCTGGTCTGTTACGGTATATGCGACCGCACCAAGCGTCGCTGGCAGCGCGTTACGCCCTATCTATTGGAACGCATCTGCTGTTGGTTTAGTCTGTTACGAAGCATGGTCTATCATGAAGAAGGTCTGCACTAAACTATATCAGATATCGAGAGTAGATCGTTACGTCTGGGTGCATTTTGACACCACCGTTTTCTTTCTGGGTGCCGCGGCGGAAGCGCGTAACACTATCGCGACGTTCGATATGCCGCTCTGTCGTGGATTGGCCCACGCGGCTATTGTGTGGACCTCGTGGGCGGATGTCGTAGGATTCTTCAAGCATGTTTCTCAGAACTGTTCTTCATTAGTCTCCATCCTCATATTCGATGCTGGCAAGCCTTACATACCGGAGATACCGCCTTTGAAACGAGATAGTCCGGATCAGATGGTTGCCGCGTGTAAAGGTGTCGGTAGGAACTACGAACCATGGTGGGTAGACGTGCCTGTCCTAACCGAAGACCTGCAATCATGGTTTAAGCCTTGGCCGAGGCAACCATCCATCATATTCTTGCCGCTCTGACGATCATGTTGGCCCGTTCTAAGACCAATACTTGGTCCGCCCCAACACTATGAACTTCTCCGGCGATTATCCATTCTGGTATAGTTCTTGCTGTAGGCCTCACCACATATTCGCGACCAGGCGCTTCCATGAAGCCAATGACATTGCTGCCAGGGGTATATGAGAAATATAAAGGACCTATGTATTCTTCACTTATGTTATGCATAAGATATCAGATTTCCAAGACCTAATTTGAACTTCAATTCACTATATTCATAATCAATACTACCCAAGGGCCTTAGTAGCATCAGCGTTATTTGTTTAGCCATGTCACCATCTTTGTCGGAACTCGAATCGGCGGCCGTCGATGTCATAAATATCCTGAAAAGCATACCCCAGTTTCAAGAACCGAGGGTCGTGGTCATTGGAGGAATGGCTCTTTGGAAATATCTACCAAAAGGCCGCTCGACGGAAGTAAGGTACCCTTCTCATACGAGGCAATGCACATATTGACCTATGTAGGAAGTTGACTTCATCATTACTCTGGACGGCCCTAAAAGCGTGAAACCTGTGCTTCTCGGCTTAAAAATATTTTCCTTCTAAAACGCTTACTTGGGAAAACGGATCTCTCCGTTTTTCTCCGTTTCGCCAAGCATTCGCCATATGGCCTATACAAGCTACATGAAGTTCATTATTGTTACACTATTAACTCAGATACAAGAATATCCCGCTTGGACTTGAAGATAGCCATCGCGCTCCCGATCCCTAGATGTTACTAGCCGCCTTATGCCTCGGAAACGGTGTGAGCAGGTGGTAGAAAATGCCGGGCCTAGTTGTTTGCAAAAACTCGGCGTTTCTCGTGTCGGCCTCATCAACACACAAGGTCAACGCGCGAAGCGTCAGGGTGGTCTGCGTAGGCGCCTTTTCCGGGTCTTTGTACGTGATAACAGGGCCCAGACTGCAAATCGGCAGGACGTTTTTGGCCAACTCCTCTTGGTTTTCCTCGCCGAACTCGATGGTCCTGGAAGCGCGGGTAATGTCCTCGCACACGAGCACCTTGCTTGCCAAACCTGCGAATTGCTGGAGGAATTCCTCTGCGGGGTCGGTGGGAAGGTGGTAGAAGTTGAAGCTGTGCTGCTGTATCGTGAGGGCCGCTTGCTCCTGGAGGCGCATCGCCGGCGTGATGATATTCGTGAGCACGTGCTCGTATTTTAAATCTTGGGGGTCCAAGAAGGTAAAGAGCTGCTGAAGCTCATTTGCTAACTGTTCCGTTCTAATCTCGCGCGCTCGCGGATAATATGGATGGGCTATCATACTAGCATACGTCAGTTGAAACCATCGTCTCTGCTCGAGGATGGATCGCTTTGGGTTACTGGTCCTCTTTAGAAATTCGTCATCGATCAGCGCCTCAAAGTGGGGGAAGGTCCCTGATAGGCCCTTCGAGAAGATTTCGAGGTATAGCCATCGCGCTATTATTGCTCGAATCACCAGGGTGCCCTGCGTGTCGTATCGAGTGAGTTTGGCGATATCCGGGAACTTGAGCAACCATGTGACCACCCCAGAAGCCGTACCATCCTTGAGCGCCGCGTTCGCAACATCTTCTCCATGTTGTGGGTCATTCTTATAGGGGGCTATCCAATCATCGGCCAGTTTGATGATATTCTCCTCGATAAATTTATATGCCTGAGAATAGTCCGTGAGCGAAGTATACCATTGAAGTCGTGAGTTTCAGCTTACCTCTGAAAACTGAGGCCCGTCGACAGTGGGATGTACTCGAACCGCCGCCCTATGTATATAATCTTCTATTTTCATAAACTCTTCGTTTGAGATTGGCTCGACGATACGTGAATCATTGGGAGGTAGATGGTCAAGCAGGTTCTGGAGATGACGAACTCTTTTCCATAGCTCTTGGCTCTCTCTCTCCAGTTGTAATCTTGTTTTATTATCCGTGGTATAGATTGGCTGCCCGTCGGAAAGGTATCTCACACCCAGTGTTTTGAAAAGTTTCGCCCGGTTATCCGCCATTTTGTTGCAATACGTAGGGCTATTGTCGAAAGGGGATGAATGAAATATGTAGCCCCCCTAAATTTTGTAATGACTATCTTCTTGAGTGTGTACGTTAAGAAGAACTGATAGCCTACGTGTGGAGGTTAATGCTTGGTTCAAGATTTATCATGTGCTTCTTGGATTAAAAATAGAGACGACTAGGAATGTTTAGCCCCTTTATTGGAAACCCAGTGTGACATTTCCATTAAGTGTACAGCTACGTGCACCTACAAAGGTTGATATATAAGGCTGCAACAATCAACAATACACTTTATTGTAACAAAGATATATCCATACAGTTTGCGTAAGTGCTGTTTTCATCCTAACATAATATCTCTGCTTTGTTTGATCTCAGACGTTCGCGACCATAGGCGATGGAACAAAAGTAGACATTTTTCCACATGTGACTATGGGACTTCGAATTTATGGCATTTACTTAAGTGTATTATGAGAATAGTTCTCAGAATCTCAATAATTCTCTACTTCATATGATAAATTGTATGATCATCAGCAAACGGTATAGAGGTAGGTACCTATGCACTAATTACCTAGGTAATCAATCGCCTTAATTGAAGTTATAATCCCGAATATCTAATGTTCATCATACCTACCTACCTGTACTCATTCGCCTCACAACACTAATTAAGTCGAACCAAGTTATGAAGTACTAGTATGGATTTAAATAGACTTCCAAATAATTATTTGTATAGTATTACGGCGTCCCTTAGACATTGATACCTAGGTAGATATCTGCTAGGAATATACTACGTAGTAGGAGGTAGGAGTTGAAGAATCGCGACCCAAACAAAGAGTGATAGCACAAGCTTGTTGCTTACCTAACGTATCCCAAGGTAGGTAGGCGATCTTCGGAATTGCTATGATTGAAAAATGCAAATTGGCTTAGTCCCTTAAATTGAGTGCCGTGAAGCTTTTTGGAAGCTCCATGGTCTATATGAATTTATATGAATTATGCTCCAGCTGCTGAGCCGGCTATGCCAGCTCGCCTAGGACAAGCGCGCCCGTGGCTTAATAGCGAAATTCATTTGAGCCGCCCAACCCACATAAAGTCTATCTAATATTTTTAAGGTTGAATTTACCCCGGTTCTTCTGGGTATTGTCCTCATTATTCCCACTAGGGGAAAGCCGGGGAATGTCGTGACGTTACTGGTTGTAGCCCATATCAGGCTATTTTGCCCCCATCCCTTCACCATGCGCCCCGGACTGGTCCCGAGTCGCCTCTCTCGGTATGGTACGAGTAAAAAGATGTTCCTCCTACACGCGCGGCCCAGCCAGCCGCACAAGTCGGCGTACTGCTCTTTCCCCGCTGTAGCTATTTAAAGGGGAAAAATATAGAATGAGGGGATATATAGGTATTGGGGTAGAGGTAGTAATAAGCCAAGTGTCTCTTCTTTCTCGAAGGGTGTCTCGTGCGTGTGCTTGCTACCTGATCTTCTCCCATCACCTGAAGCCGTAACCGTGATAGTTACCTCCTAAGCTCGCTCGACGGGATTCGATTGAAGAGATGTGGTGCTCTATAGCTGCTCTTTCGGTCTTGGCGGCAGCGACCTCTGTTGTTTCCCAAGCTCCAAGTCCAGGGGAAGACGGAAAATACACCATATCCTCGTCGGGGATAACAGCAAAGGTCGGGCGGCGAACCCTCGAAAGAGAAGTGGATGGACATGCTAACGTTCCGGAGCTTTAGTTCATCCCTTACGGAGCTACACTCACCAACCTATTCGTCAAGGATAAGAATGGAGAGGATGTTGACGTGGTACTCGGATACGATGACATAGACTATTATCGTGAATAGACCCCTTTCGTAGATCCCGCGCACTTTTAGTTAACAGAGGAGTAGCTAACTCTGACTCTAGCGGAGGACCCAGGGCATCCCGTGTACAACAGCATCCCCGGCCGTTATGTCAATCGCATCGGGAAAGGCAAGTATACGATCGACAACACGACCTATACGACACAGATCAACGACGGGACCAACACTTTACACAGCGGTACGAACAATTGGTCGTATCGCGTATGGAATGTGAGTGCCGCAACTGAGGACTCTATCACTTTCACCGTACGAGATGCGTCCAACTCGTCCCAAGGCATGCTGGGCCTCGTGAAGGGGCAGGTGACGTATAGCGTCAGTAAAAGCACGTGGAAGATCTTGATGGAAGCGACGTCGCCCGAGGCCAAGACCCGTACGTTGTCCTCGCGAAGTATCTTGGTGCTTACCTCGCTGACTTGAGACTCGGGTGGTAAAGCACTCATGCTGACCCACCATACATACTTCAACCTGGATGCGTACAGAAACCCCGACACGTTGCAGATCTGGAACCATACGCTGTACTTACCCTACTCGAAGAGGTATTTAGTTGCTGATGATGGAGCGCTGCCCACGGGGAAAATCGCCACGGCGGAACCTGATAGCATCAACGATTTTACGAGCCGTCCCGGCCTATTCTTAGGCCATGCGCGAGGCGACCCCACGTTCGCAGGTAATTGCGGCGGCGGCGGTGCCTGCGAGGGTTATAACGGCTACTTCCTGATTGAAGATGCACCTGAGGATGCCGCTGTTGTCCAATTGGCCAGTGAGTTTTCTGGTATCACCGCCGACTTACGTACAGACCAGTCCGGAGTAGTGGTCTACTCGTGCAATTGGATGGACGGGACCGCCGACCTAAAGAGCACGCAGGGCACGGAGGAGAACCGCAAGGTGGTTAGGAGCTCCTGTGTTGCTATCGAGGCACAAGATTATGTGGATGGCATTAATCAGTAAGAGCAACCCCTGTTCTCCTATACTTCATTTTCAGGTGCCTTAGTTCTTCTTCGGATCTGAAGGCGAAAGAATAAGCATCGATCTGCGTATGATGTAAGAGCTAACATGGTATTAACGAAGCCCTGAATGGGGACGTGTCGAGAAGCAGATTACCGGGCCAGGCCAAAAATATTCGTGGGAGAGCTCTTGGACGTTCGGAAATCTTTGAAGGAAAAGGGAAGAGAAATGACATGATTCTCGGCCTTGATTACCAAAAAGCAGGGTAAGGATTGGTTCGCGCGACGAGCCTTGTGGTGGCAACCGTCAAAAAGAAGCCGGCCGCGTCCTGAGTTGTATGTACATAGCGGTAGGGTTTAAAGGAAATGGTAGCCTTGTGAATCGCGTCGTGTGTCTCGACAATGCATGTTTCTTGGCATACCTCGAAGTTCTAGTGACGCAATATCTCGATTCACGCGGCGTATAATCCCTCCTAGAGTCGGGTGTAGTTAAGTCCGGCGTTAAGAACTCTTAAATCGCCTATATACGACCCAAATGCACTTTGACATCAGAATCAGGTCATACTTGAAGCCCAGAATCTCTCGAGGCAGACATTGCGTATGAAAAAGACCATGTATTGGATATGCGCATCGTGTAACGTAACGACGGTGTTGTAAAATTTATTCAACGGATCGGCGCCTTTTGTGGCACCCTCCGCAGCAATGCGAACGGAAGGTGTAAGGTCTGGACCGGTAGATCTGTGTGACGAACGTATATTTCCTGGTTGGGCCATATGCCTCTTAATTCTCTTTCTACTTCCCCCCCTTCCCGTCCGCTCAAAGGCATACGTGGATGGTATGAAATTGGCAATCTGACATTGACGTATTTGGGCAGCTGGAGGTAAATAAATTAGACCTTGATAGGCATCCATTGCGGCGACTAGCCTGCTAGCTAGCGTGTCCGCCTTATGATCTGCCTGAATTACGGCTCTCTTGCCGTTAGCTTACCTATAGATAATGATGGTCTGATTCGCTGCTAAGTATCGGAAACCATGTCCGCCACAATTGATTGGCTGCGGGAAACGCCATCGGAGGAATGGCCGGAGGAGTAGGATCCCATATCGAATGCTTCGCATGCAATGCTTTTGCGATTGCGGAGCATCGAATTTCGCAAGAAATCCATCTACGAAATCCCGCTTAGGCCCCTGTTCCCGATCCCACCACTTTAGGGGTCCTCTTTACCCTGCATACGCTTGTCATCAAGCGTCCAGGGGCTGTGTTTCCGCGCGCGCACATGGCTTGGCGTGCCCATGACGTAGCAGCCAGTTCTAGACTTTTTTCTGAATGTTGTGTCACTCAATTTTATCAAATCGCTTTCTCGCCGATTAGCCATCTTTCGTCTCAGGGCGCCATTCGCACATAGCATTGAGTTCTAGACTCGACAGCTGAAGGCCTTCCGGTAAAGTACAATCCCATATCAGCCAACGTGTGCCTTTAGATCCCAGTCTGATAGTTAACTTCATGGCACTCCTTACACCTACATCATCTCTTTTAAGTAATGAAAATAGTGATCTGTTGTGACGTTTCGAGCGAATCGACGTCATTGTCGTTCGGTGAGCTTCGATTTTTCGAGTTTCTTCGCAGTGGCCCGTCGTCGTTCCGTGGGGGTTTCCTATGGGAAGGCGTTCAAGTGATCCTAGCAAAGCGAAGCCGCTATCGATTCTGACGAAATACCTATAGATCATAGCACTTGCTAGGGACGATTAAATCAATATTCTAGTAAAAATGAGGACATGATCGCCTTGTGGCCATGGTCACGAGGACTAGGCCGCTAGGCACTTGATGGGGAAGAACCCGGATTATGATGTTATTCATGAGAATGAGGATCCTAGTTTGCCCGGTCGGCCTTTCTCATACGTAGCAACTCACTTCCACCAGTACGTTAGAGTTCGAACGAGGGAGAAGAAATCAGCCCATATTGAAAAAGTTGGTCGGGTTGGCTTGCTGACTTACTTCTCTAAACGGGAATGGGATCAGCACGGCCTGTGGGGGCCAAAGTAACTCTGAATCTGGACCTGAGCGGAAGCTTTCAGTAGCCCATCAGCCTCAAACTTCTAGCCATTCACAGTCGCCTGTCACCAATCCTCCCGTGTGGCCCAGTCTGGCGAAGTTAGGTATAGGCGATGGGACTGAGGGAAACCACGATGACATCATATAATTCCCCGAAAATACGTCAATAGATGATGTTTCCTTCTCCTGGAGGACCAGGGTTTTGGAATTGCCGATTCTTGTGTCATGGGGGTCGAGACTAGATGGGAGAATTTAGTTCGCGGATTGTGGAATTATCACAGGGTGTACCACGCGGTCAACCTCGATAGCTCTTCTATCCCATGCCTTGGAGGTTCTTTACATAAATCCCTGGTTGGCCCGTGATTCTGTCTCTTAGGCATTGCTCTTGATCGACAAGCTGAATTACTTCTGTGTTGATCTATACCCTGAACCGCGTTGTCGTCGCTTTTCTTTCGTTCCCATTCCATTCTCATTCTTCTTGTTGCATGTATTTAGTTGAGAAAGGGCAGGAAAAACGTGAGCCTAAAAAAGTCTTCGCGAAACACAAAACCCCTCCAAAAAGTACCTACTTTATCTTATCTAAGGTATCCGACCCCACGATTGCCCACGCAGGGTCCCGTTCATACAACCGTCCCACGCTGCTAGCGGATGCAGCCGAGCGCTAATCGAGGCCAAACCCAAATCGCTGGAAAACTCAATTAGCTTCTCAATTGCTTGATTGGCCTGAACCGTCGAAATGGCAAATAACGACCAAGCCGACGGTTCAGCGCGCGCAGACCACTATCTAAAGTTAGTGATATTATTAGCGGCCATTCCTTGATGAAGTCCCACCCTATTACATCACAAGAACATCGAATCTCTAACAATGCCCTTTGATCGCAGTCAAGAGGATGTCAGCCCTGAAGTGGTTCAGAGACCAAAGATCAATGCTCCTGTTGATATTGGCTACAATATGGACCGGTTTCTGAACCCGCATCTCCACGCTGAGGATCGACATCTGAGACCACTGCAAAGCCCAACCCCACTCACGGAAGACGAGTCTCGCGCACGCATGGCTACAATCTTGAATTCTATGGTGTTGGACCTCACGTCGAAGCAGAATTGATAGAGAGCAAGTTGCTCTCTTGATCGCACCACTTACCTGCTCCTTTCTAATTGTTTATACAAGTGTTGTATTTTGTATCTGGAACTTGCATCTTCTTACTAATGAGCATGAGAGCGTAATCACTTATTATTCGGTTGGGTTTGTTTTCATCGCATTTTCTGTATTATTACTCAGGGGTAGTCCTGTACGATATCACGACTTATGAGCTGGAACTGCATTGCTTAGGGGGTTTTGGTTGCATTTCGTATCTACATTTTGGTTTTACTTGGGCCATTTCTTACCTTTCCGCGGGCTTTAAATGGTTCCTTGCTTTGTATATCTTATGTATATTATTGAAAAATACAATGTATTCGTCATTCCTTTCCTTACCAGACATCCTAACCTTTGAGTGGCGGGTTCAGGTTAGTACTGCGAGTCAATTGCCATTAGGTGATTGGATACGTTGTTCCAGCTTTCAAGCGTACAAAGCTCTCCCATCTACCATATCAAACCAAGTGGCGGCTGCATCGTCATGCCATTTGCGGCCTTCATCTTCATCTTGCACTGAATAATATAAGGAGGTTTTGCTATTCGCGAATTGATGCGTCTATTTCGTATGATGCGGCACATCTGAGCATATGAAATACTCCCTGTCGAAGGGTTGACTTTGGGATTAAAAAGGTATATGTAACTCCACCGTCACGCTAGCTTGGAATTGCAATAATGAATGGCACAATGAAATGCTATGTTCAAATACTTGAATAACATTGTCCTGCCCATTTACAAAGGGAAAACTAGAATTGACTTGCGTGTCCACACCTTGTCTTTCTCCATCCGTGCTAGGTCACTACATGTGTATGTTGTTTCTGGTTCCTATAGTTATTTGTTAAGATCAAAGACAGTGAATCGATACAATACACGGCATAATTACGTGTATATGTGCGCACACTGAGGGCGTTATCGAATCTACATAAGACTACAGTTTTAACTCAAAATTGCCTTACGCACAAACAAGCACTCATCACCAAAACATGGCAAACAGGAGAGAGCAAAGGATTGATTTAGGAGGCTCAGGATGTCATGGTGAGCCTGTCTTCAATATATTCACTGATTATCTCCAACCAGAAAGTTGTACTACCGCCGCGCAGGTAGCCACTAGGATTTCACTCCTTGCGCCTCCCACGAATGACGGCAACAAATTATGGGAATTCTTAGATTACCTCTGGTCGAGCATCTGCAAATTTGCGGAACAGATACCGCACGATAATATAGCTCAGGACAAGTTGGTAGATGCCATCCTGGAACTTATGTTGCTACCTGATACTGGAATTGACATCTGGTGTGTAAGTAAAGCCACCAACCCTACCCCTATCCGTCTTTTTTAGAACTTAAAGCTGACCAAGTAATCAGATGCATATGTGGGAAGATCTTCCCCTCCTATATGCCGCTTTTAGCGAACATATAAACCTTTTTAAATATTCCGACTTTGAGAACATACAGCTGGAATTAGACAAGGAATGGATACGGTTTTATGCCTTCGGTGCCAGACTGACAGCTGCCGATGTGTTTAGTCATACTCTGCCAATAGCGATGGTGAGCAAGGCATTAGAAGGCAGAAAGAAACCGTGCAGCAGTAGAAAGCTAAATAGAGATTTGTCAACAGCGGCCGTGTGTATTGACTACGCCGGCCTGGTTCTAGTGGAAGAATTAGCTTCTAATCCACACCCGGTACCTGACGATGATAATGAAATCGAAGGAGGCCCACTATTTAAGGGTAAGCCCGGGTTGACGCTGGAAAGGTGGCTATTTTGGGAGAAGAGATTCCCTGAGGAGGCAGAAAAAGCGACGACCAGCGAAGCGAAAGAGCTTGCTCTGCGTGCCGCGAGGTCGATGAAAATATGGCGTGAAACAAGGCTGGAGGGAATTTAGAGGTCTGGTAAAGATGCCTGGCAGGCCAGGTAACACTTATACCCAATAGAAGTAGTCACTTTTAAAACAAAGCGACTTATCTGTATGAGTGTCTTACGACACCGGGAACCTACATAGGTACCTAAGTAACATGATTTCTATAATCTAGACTTTCATTCTAATAGCAAAGCCAAAGGACAATGCATATTAAAGGCCGGAGATGGAAAATGAGTATCAAAGTGAAACGCCATATTAGTTTACGGTTTCCTAAACATTTAATCGGATTGACATGGTTTAGATTACTCTCTAGATAGATCTTAGGGTAGCTCTCAAGATCGTGGTTGTAAGCCCTTCACGAAACCAATCGGAGGAGGGCCATGTCTATTATGCTATACGCACTTGCTTTGTTCATGAGGATGGTTTCTGTCATGGGCGCGACCAGATAGGGAGATAAGAGAGCAATGTTGTTGCCTAGGTAAGAAATTCTGAGTCCACAGTTAAGGATCGTAAGATACGTCTATGTAACTTCCTTTTCATTTATGGCTATAGTAATAGGTGTGATATTTATTATAGGTTGAAGAATAACCTGGCCGAGACTCCTAATAATGATAGCCTTGGAATGTATCTAGGTAAGTTATGATGAGTGCCTAGCCAGGATGGATCGTGAGGAACCTCCAAATCAGCCAGAATTCACTGTCTATTTGGCGAGGAATACGACCCACAGGACACGTGTAGTGCTTCACGAACATGAATGTCTACCTCATTCAAGGTGTTCAGGGCCTGTATTACTCGACCAGTAACATCTGATATATATCAAATCCACTACTCTTATTCGTGGGGACGACTAATTCAACTGTAACTTCGTAGTTCCACCGATGTTAAACGCGTGAAAGCTCGTCGCGCTCAAAATACGTTACCCTTGTTCACTTTAGATGGCCTATTATGCATCGACGTATAACAAATTGTTTGGACTGACAATTCTATGGTCATCTGATCCGTCCAAGATCCATCGTGGGAGCACAATAACTAAGGCGGCCTAGGCGGCTTGGCGTTGGACTAGTGTCGATCAACATATGCAGCTGGAAGGCTAAGAATAAATTGGTGGACGTCCATCAATGTTAGCTAATAGTAAATTTTAGTTGCCGGATCAACTATCCTTAAAGGATACGCTACCTAGGTATGATGATGAAGATGGGGTGAAAAAAGACACGCTATGAGGGTCGACAGCAAATGTGCCAACATTGTGGCCCTGTAGAGGCTATTACTGATGTGACGCGCCGGAAGGCTTACGCCGTTGATTACAACTATTTTTTTTTTTCAAAATGGTATAAACGCAAACCATACCATGAACGTACAAAAGCCATACAATAGCTTCTTCTTCAAAGGCAACCCCCCTAGAAAGATACTCCTCGGATCATAGCCGCAGTTGAGCAACGTGTAACCGACCATGTCTAGAAGACGGAATATCCTATCGAGGATAGGTGTTTAGTATCATAGTCACGACAACTGAGGTAGAAGGCCGCACCAGTAGACTTACAAGTTAATTAAAAAGACGCCAAAACCGAACTTGGGCAGCGGACCGCCTTGTGTGGTCTCGGAAATAACGGTCTCGCGCGCGGTATAAGTAACAGGGGGGATGCGGATAAACGTGATGATCAGTTCTGAGGCGAGCGCGCGTGTGTACGTCTGCTCATTCGTCGTCCCAACGCGAATCACAAAAATGCATAGAGCCAATATCGCTAGGCCGAAGTCGATCTAGAAAAAAGCCGCAAATCGTCAGAATGCCGACGTGAGTAGAAGTGAAAGGAAGGTAGGAGCCCGTACGCTTGCAGGTATCAAGACCGTCGACGAGTTCCGGAACATGGTCCAGGCTAGTACGGCGGCCAGCATCCCGAGCCCGAATTGTATGATGGCCATTATCAGCCACGAGACGACGACGACAAGCCGCCTCACCCTACAGGGGGCGTGCAACTGCTTAATCCTGCTATTCGAGGCGCCGCTGTGAACCGGCCAGGTGCAGAAGTGGCATATATAGCCGTAGTCGCCGTTCACCATCTCAACCAGCGGCCAGTGCTTACGCTGGTGCTCACGACTTAAACGATCACGCCAGCAACGAAAGCAGATTGACCGCCACGTGTGGCTGGGCCGCGTCGTATCCACGATGAGACGATCAAGTCCTGGAATGCATAGACACTCAGTGCAGCAACCGTGTAGGACTGGGTCGGGGCGACCATCCCTAGCAGTGAACTGCCTGCGGACGACGTCAGGCGTGATGACATGGCGGTACAAGGGATAAGTGTGTCGTAGGGTGATGAGGCTAGATAAATCTAGATGAGAAAGGATGAGGTACTGAAGCTCAAGTGGCAGGGAGTCCAGCCCTGCCTCTCCTTCAGCCCTCCTCCTTGGCAGCGCATGGCGACGGAAGTCGCTCTGCGTATCATGTGAGTGCCGAGTGGTTGCGATGCTGTTGGTGGTGGTGGTGAGCTCGAAGCCGTTAGAAGAGCTGCTACTGCTCATCATGCGCGCGTTGGACGTGGACAGAGCAGCAGTAGCAGTAGCAGGAGCAGTAGCAGTAGCTGGAGCTGAGGCTTGAGTGAGGAAGAGAGTTGTTCAATCATGGAATGAACGAAGGGCTCGTCATCTTCCGCCCGACTTCTCCTTTGAAAGACAATATGTAAAAGTGGTTGAAGGCCGATCATCCAATGCGACCGTTTCTTGAATGCCAAGTATGACGGTTGAAGAATTTCCCTGGACTTTGATCGGTTTTCCGGCACACAAGACAACGCGCTAACCCGGCTGTCCGGCACAGGCCGAGACCGTGCACTGATCCGTATAAATAAACAGTATCAGACAGTCATACACACGGTATTGAATATGTATATAATTGGAGAGTTGGAGGAGAAGAAGAGCAATTGAAACGATTCAAAAAAAAGTTAAAGATTAAGTAAGGAAATCTCTCAATTACGTTTGAACAAACGTACACGGAAAATATGATAGTCCATATAAATTGAACTATTTTATAAGGTACATTAGAAAAGTCTTGGAAAAGACAACGATCCGGCCAGTTATATGCAATCTTAATCTTTCCTCATATCCATACTAATCTTGGAACAACAGGTACCCAAGTACTTCCTAACGGAAAACGGGAAACCCCAGCGTCTAAACCGACGCACAGACCAAAGTGGGAAAGCCTGGGAAGCCTCGCAGGGCTGTCCATCACATGTAAGGTCTAACTTTAAAACTATGGTGATCTCGCATGACAGTTCGACGCGATGACTATTTAGGAAAAGACCGGTTGGTGTTGTTGACGTGACTAAGAACATTGGATGAAGTGTAGAAAAATACAACTTGTAAATGTTCCAATGGAACCTTAGAGCTTGTTAGGCCTTGGAAACTCCAATGTTACTATATGGATACCTGGTACATAATTAGCAATATTGAATAGAAAAGGTGGGCAACAACATGAACACATTTCCAAGTCTGATCACGTTCTCATGCAGGTCAACTCAGAGCCTGCCTAAAGTACCATTGCCTTACCATTTCTAATACCCTGCACCACCCTTTTCCCAAATCCTCATTGGGCTATCTTACATAATCTTGTCGCGATCTCTGGGTTTACCACTAGCGTGGCCTATCGGATCGGATGGATAGAGCTACGGTTGCCCGACGCTTCGAATATCTCGCATTTCACAATCAGCCTATCCACTATCCATCTCGACAACTATTACCGGACAACCCTGTAACGTCCGGTTGTAATGTTGGATTACATTACCTAGTTGGCTTACTACAATCCACGCCCTGTGTTACGAAAACCGACCTGCCCATTCAGTTGTCGTAACCCCTGTCTTCCACTGCACTCGTCCCATGCCGAGTTGCGGCAGTCTGCAGCTAGCCGAGACATGTCGGATATGGATTCCACTATTTTTCTTCCCGAGCACGTCGAGTTAAGCTTCTGCTCTGCCGATAATAGAGCGGGCATCATGTTATCTAACTCCGGGGAAATGCTCGTATTAGTTGTTTTATTGCTAAGAAGGCACCTGAATAGTGCATTGATATGTGGACCTTGGTACAACATAAACAGGCCATGAGATTTTGTCGTCACAATAATCGCCCCTCACTCCCCACCTGCACTGTTGGTCATTTTATTAAGGATCAAAAAGCTACTAGTATAAACATCTTATGAAGATGAAGAAGAAAAAAAGATTTCCACAACATCTCACCGTACATTGCAATGAAGGGAGCTGAAAGGATGGATGGGCTTACGAGTACCAAATCTTAGGAATGACCCCTTTTTTGAGCTGACAGGGGAAACCGATCTGACATGGCGCAGAGTCGGGTGGATATCTAAGGACCCCTCGGTCTAGTTGCTACCGGAACTCTCCTTGGTCGGGAGAAGAGCCTCAAATGTCTTGTTCGCACCTCGATCTTTTTAATTTCGCGATCAAATCCCGTTCGTGGACCCACCAGCAGAATAGGAAGAAGCCCACACGCCGCGCTGCATAGGAAACCTATCTAGTACTTCATTTAGTATTTTGAGCGACGATAATTGTCGTAGTTAGAAGGCAACACAAGGATGCCTGTAGCTAAACTGCAAATTTCATTCCCATCTGGATAGGTTAAATGAACAACCTCAACGCCAATGAAGCTGAACGATATCGCGACAATAAGAATAATACATCCTATGAATTGATAAGTTCTGGTTGGCAACTGATTATATAATTTTAGGCGGCATTGATTAAGTGCCTAGATGTCTAAGTAAGTAGGTACCAACTATGGTAGGGCAGGTATTGCATGAACGTTGTAACAGTTGGGAGGCGCCACCGCCCCGGCTCAATGAAGTCATCGTGACGATAGAAACAACTTCAGTCGATTTGATCCCCACACTACCTATATAATTGGTGAGGTTGTATGCATATTCAATGATAGTCTAGTCTGACGTCAATTCCAAGAGTCTTTCACGAATAGCGTAATATGCCACGCGACCTTTTTCTATCATAACGCATCAGCAGTGCATATTCTGTTCGAGCGGAATCCTGTAATTCGGTCAATGAATGCTGTGAGAAGTCCTTTATATTCAAATAGGTATGAATATGATTCCGATGTAGCGAGAAGGAGAAAGGTTAGTCACCGTTTTTTATTGTCGAAACCATGTGGTCTTATATTCAATATAGTCAGATAGGGAGAGATGTCGAGCAACTGATGGAAAAAGAGGGTAGGACAACGAGGGTTCAGGAGGACGTCGAATCAGCGAGAGAGCATTGCTTCCCCCTTGTCACGCAGATGAGTCGAGAGAATGGCCACTCTGCCGAAAAGGGTCATGCGACTGAGAAGGTCGTAATTCGTGTTGAAAACGACAATGATCCGCTCGATTCAAAGAATTGGCCTCTGGCATCCCGCTGCGAGAATATCGCCATTATTTCCTTCCTAATATTCAGTCAGGGGTGGGCGGGAGCAGCAGAGTCGATGGCGAACAAGATCGCAAGCGCAGAGTTTGGCGTTAGCCAAGTCGCCGAAAACTTATCAACCTCCATGTACCTCTTCGGCATCGGATCCGGTGCGCTCTTCGCCGGGCCGCTGTCCGAGACGCTGGGCTGAAATCCCACGTACCTCGCTTCGACATTTTGTTATTTACTTTTCGTCCTAGGATCCGCGTTGACGCCGACGTCCGGGGGCCAAGTCGCGTGTCGCTTTTTCGTCGGCCTCTTTTCTAGCGCCACGCTGAGCGTCAACGGTTCCAGTGTACGAGACCAATTCCGCCCTGTCAAGAGGCGAATGTTGCGGGTGAGCGTCCCTCGGTAACTCTGTCTAGTTAGGGAATGTGTGTTGACGAGTTATCTTTCGTTGGTTAGCTTCTGCGATGGCACCGAGCTGGCGGATGGATTGTCTCGAGCCCGAATCTTTCGTGGCGTTGGACAGGCTGGGTGATACTGATGATATCTAGCATTGTCTTTTTCGTCTCGTTACTCTTCTTGCCGGAGACTTACCTACCTCTGTTTCTCAATTGGAAGGCGAAATAGCTGCGACGCGTCACTGGCGATAACCGCTACGTCTCCGAACACGCCGATTCGGCGTCGTTCACTCGTAGGCTAAGACAAGTCGGCCCTCTGCCTGCAAAATTGCTTACGCAGGAGCCCGTCATTGCCGTGTTTTCCGGGTATCTAACCTTGCTCTACGTGCTGCTGTTTATATTCTTGTCCGGGTTTGATTACATATACAAAGTCACTTACCAACTCTCCACTGCCATGACAAGATCCCGCTTTGCCTCGATTGCGGCTGGGGCAACGTTCTTTACGTTTCTTGCCCCCGGCCCCTCTATAGCTGGGCGCGATGGAAAACCGAGTTCGTGCGCGGCTCTTCTATCGAACCGGCATTCAGGCTCTGGTCCGCGATCGTGGCAGCATCGTTACTGTCAATTAGCCTATTCTGGCTGGGCTAGGGCGATCAGAAGAGTGTATCGATCTGGAGCAACCTGGGTGCTTGTTTTGTTTTTGGAATGGTAATAATCGCGATATACGTCTCGAGTTACGAATACATCATTGGATAGCTATGGAGACCACGCCGCCGTAGGTCTAGCTGGCATCACAATAGCTCGTTACTTGGTTGCCGGAGGCATGGTTATGGCCGCACGCCCGATGTATGAAGGCATAGGTACGCATTGGACGATGACTCTCCTGGGATGTATTGCTGTGATACTGCTTCCAGCGCCTCTTGCCTTCTGGTGGTATGGTCGAAAGTTGAGGTCTAGAAGCCCGTATGCGAAGAGCCCAAGTGCTTGAATTTGCAATAGGTATCCAAATAGTAACTTCAGAATTACTAATAGCTAATGCAAGGAGGTGGCACAATAGCCCCCCTGCTTGAGTGGTCAGCCACAGCAGCCACAGTGTTACATACGAATCCCAATCACCACTATATCCACTACTATTTCCGACCCCTCGTCATCAGTCAACTACTCAACAACCTTCTCGCACAATTACCGTAGTCGATTCAATCCTTAGCCGCGATTGGAGCCAGTGGCTAAATCAACGGCGGCCGGGGAATCAATCCCATAACTAACATTCAGCGGTTTCGTCTCTACATCGGCTGCCAATCCCAGCACGCGGACGACCTAACTGTTGACAATCTTGATCGCTTTCGAGGTTGGACTGCCTAATAGGTACCTAGCGATACTTTGAGCGTAGCGTGGAACGTGTATAGGCCATTATCTTCATCTTGGGACCTCTTCATCATGCACTCGGAATACGCGTGAGGCACGACAAGGGAGTCGCAAATCTATAGGTAATAGGGAGCCTTCTGGTGATGGTGATGGGTATGGTAGGCCTGTTTTTATTTGATTCCTTCTCGCTGCCTACCTAGGTATTGATGCCGCGCCCTCCACTTTTCACTTACTGCAGAACTGAGGATTTGACCCTATATCTGACGTTCTATACAAACATTCCAAATGTAACTGCTCCTCAAGATGCGTCATCGTGCACTTTTGTCGCAATTCTCGCCCCCATGCAATAAGTGGGTCACTCGCTGAATCTGGCCTAGGATATGAGCTTTGACGCATTTTCATACGGCGCTGGCGGCACAGCATATATCCTCACAAGATCGAAAGAGCATGCCAAAGATGCAATTTCTCACATAATAGCCCGCTATGATAGCAATCGGACAGCTGACACAGGAGCTGGGAAGCCCGTCTGCTGAAGCTTTAATCCCGTTAGAGAGGCGGCTCAGCAGTTTATCGAACGTGAAGGATCAAATGGAACACCAGATTCCATTTAACAATGCCGGCGCAAGTGCTCGCACGAATGCCCCACAATCAGTTCAGAGGCACGTATATCACTTTTGGACCAACTCGAATATTTAGCGCCACACTCCTACATGGCATCACGACTGTGTACGGCCAATATTGAAAAGTCCCGCGCGTGATGCCGAATCCTATCTCTGGATGACCTTTCGGCGTCCATAATTGTGGATACTGCTAGGGCCGGGCGGTACACGATTTACTTCGAGAGATGGCATCCCAGACAGAGTGGTGGCTTGCTATTGACACTGAGAGAGCCTGCTAACAGTATCACAGGAGAATTGATTGAATATTTAACGTGGTGTGAGGAGAGAGTAAAGGGATTCATGAACTATCGCGGGGTATGCCTACTTTCATCCGACTAGTGAAAAGTACTAGGCATCTCTTCTATATTGAGTCGTCTTCTACTTAGTCCCCTGAACCTTGGCGAAAACTCCCCTCTGGAATTCCTCGTGCAATTGGGTTATTACAGGATGTAGAGGGGGCAAGATCTGGCAGAAGGCAGTCCCGCAGATCCCCGTATCATGGTCGATAAACCATACAGTGCTTGGAACACCCGCCCAAAACGTAGTACCTTTTCCGCAACGACCGCTCTGGGATTGCTTTGATATCAAACCCGCGAAAGACCATGTCTTCCTAATTGATTCTGGGATACGCATCCCGAGGAAGGCCGTATGCGCTGGAGAAGAAGCGATGTATTCGTTGAAGCTCTGTTCGAGCTTCTCATCAAGCTGGGGACGAAATAGCTCCTCGTAAGACCCTGGCTTGAGGAGTTTGGCATCCCGCCGGAGAAGTGCGGAGATGAATGCGTAATATGCCTTCGCAGAGGAAAAGAGGCCTGCGCCGCCTAAGCAGTCTGTTCCTCCGAATACGATGTCGAAAGTGGGCAGGTCAACAGCTGGCGGCTCGCCCTTCTCGTTCAGTGTGCTGATGGTAGCCATCCTATCCTTCATACTCTCTTTTGTTTTGGGGTAGAAGCTGATGTCATCTTGGATACCTAATGGTTCCCAAATATGAACACGCATAAAGTCTTCGAGGGTGGAGCCCGAGGCTATCTGGACCAACTTGCCGGCCCAATCGTGCCCTGCCCCGTACGTAAAGCGTGTGCCTGGTTTACAAACGAGAGGCAGAGCAGACTTGTCTTCGATAGTTGGCCCCGAAAACGGCTGTTCATTACGTGAGGCACGCCATTTACCTAGCGACGGATTGAGCCAATCGTACTCATGACCTGATATATGCGACAGGAGCATCCTCAGTGTGACAGGAGTTGAGTCAGGTTCGAAGGTAGCTTCGTTTCTCTCATCGACGAAAGCAGTCATGACACCATACTTCCCCATTTCAGGAAGCAGAGGTCTGACGTCTTCATCGAGCTTCAGGGAGCCATCTTCAACGCACTGGAGCACAGCTACCGAGGTCATAAGCTTGGACATAGAGGCAATAGCGCAGATCGTATCCTCCGTGAAAGGGCGATCGTCGCTCTCTTTCAAGGAAGCCTTTCCGAGAGAATTGGAGTAGATGATGTTGCCTTAAACCCGTGTCAGTCGGATGCATAACAGAGCACCACTAGCTCATACTGATCTCAAATATGAAGTGTCTCACCGTCTTTATCTCCTGCTAATAGCGATATACCGGGGAGAAGTCCCGATTGAACTGCATCTTGATAAACTTTGTCCACGCTTTCCGTCATGGCTAGGCCTTAACTTCTGATATGGAAGTAATCGGTTCGTGAATGGTATAGATTGTACTTCAAAACTCCTGAGCAGTATATGATACTAGCTTCCAAACAATGATCAGACGTCGATCTCGCGGTTGCAATAGCGTCACTTATTATTCAAAACATAAATAGAATTTCTAACATGAGGTATGGGGGTTTCCTAACGTGAAAGCGCGGAGAGTGAGGGGCTCTTCTCATACTAGGTACCCATTTATCGCAATACTGTGCCGCTTGGCTGCGGTATCCGTATGAGCTACTGGCTACCTCTTGGCTAGCACTTAAGGTGGGTGCCCTATTGTTTGACACCTATTAACGGTATCCCCGCGCACATTTTGATCGCTACCGAATATATCCTAGTGACGGTTACGAATTCAAGTTGTTGCTACAAGTAAGAAGAAGAGAAAATACGCTGTTGAACCTTTCGGGTTTAACGTCAACCATTTCGCCTCTCTCGTACATTTGGGCTTTGACCTCTCTTCCACCACAGGATTCGCATTGGCCATGATCTCAAAAGAGAAGGTTGGAGGGCTAAGAGACCTTGGACGTACCTAAGTAACTTGAATATTACTTTAGGTCCACTTCACTTGGCCACTTTCGTAAACTTCCCACGTAGTGACTGAAAAAGGAGCCAAACAAAAACTAGTAAAGCTTCTTCACCTACATGCGTAGTTGGAGAATCTACCAAGCGTGCTCCAGTACAACATTTTTACAAGGTTCCATGATATATACATATGAAGGCAAGAGCTATCCATGCTTGTTCGTTTTCAATAATAATCCCAATAGACTTGAGTCATCGTGAAACTGGTTTATTTCGTAAGCTGTAGAGAATGTGTGTTGGATTTATGCAAGCTATGTAAGTCAACTAGTAATATATAAGGCACCATAATTTTGCCGAGTTGAAGAGTGTTTTACCCGAACAATTTGTGATGCGTATTCTAGATCTTCCTCATGAAACTACGGCAAGACTTCATCAAGGGAGAAAGACAATGAATCCCGCCTGGAGCATGTGTTGATGGACGAGGCGAGTGACGGGCGCTGGTTAGAGGTCTGACGGCTGGATTGCCTGCTAAACTCGGGCTACCTTGTAACGTTATTCGGGGAGTATCCTGCTTATATAGTCACTGGGAACTTTCAACTTTCTTGATAAGGTCTTCCAGCTGTCCAGCGACGAAGGGCGGGTTGTCCTTTTGGATAAAGTGTCCGGATTTGGGTGAAATAAGGGGACCCTTCGCTCTGTCTGGGTCGGTGAGCCCGCAAAGCCCCTCATTGTACTTCTGCCACATACTGCTTCTCCTTAGTTAACTACTAAAACGAGGAGGAGGCGCTTACTTACGGTTGAGTATACATCGCGGCCATGCCTATTGGAACCTTCAACATGGCCCACTCCTCCTTGGAGAATTGCTCGGGCTCGTGGCCCACGACAGTTATCCAAGGACCTTTATCCGAAGTCTTCGACCCCTTAAGCTTTGGCTTTGACGGGTCGGGTAGGATGTTCTTGATCTCCCGTCGGTCAAACCCTTCGTTATTTTTTGCGTCTGCTGCAAATATCGTTGTCATCTTGGTGTAAGCGGCTTCGTACACCTCAAGCGAGGTGCCGGGGGGAGCCATCTTCTCTGGATCGAAGGACGGATCCCTCGGGTTAGGCCAGATACTCTCATAATCGGTGTTTCCAGGGTTGGAATCGAGGAACAGGATCCCTTCGACGATGGTAGGGTATCTATCCCAGACGCATGTTCTTAGCAACAACGCTGGACAAAAATATAGGCTTATCGTCTATTACCTGTCAGCGTATCTTCGGGCGACGTGGGCGCCTATGCTATTATTTACGAAGACGATGCGCGAGGAACGATTAGGAGCTAGAGTTTGTATTAACTCATGGAGATCGTCGGTGACATCATCTAGTGTATGGGCGTAGCCGGGCTCCTTAGTAGACCAACTTTCTCGCGGATCTCTCGGAGAAGCGCCCTGGCCGTAGCGGTCGTAGGTAAGTATCCACGGCTTCGGAGAGATAGTGGTCTTCTGGAAGAGTTCAATAGTCGGCTTCCAAACGCCTTGCGCGAGTCCAAGGCCATTAAGGCAAACAACGAGGAGAGCACTTGCAGCATCTCCTTCGAAGAGCTCATATGCGATAGGGGCATCTGGCTTGGAAGGGAGAGCGACAGTAGGCATGTTGAATGTTTAATTAGTCAAATAAACTTAGCAGATTACAGATAAAGAAGAGGCTGGAGTTTCTGGTTATGTTTTTGACTGTGCTTTCACTGTTGGTGAGATAAAGATCTATTTTAGGGTCAAATCTGAGAGCCAAGAAAGAGGTCTATATGTTAGACCACTAGGGGCTAGTACCTATCATATCCATATTGTTGGTAATACAAAACAAACACACTTACGCACTTTGGTATTAACCTGTCCTGCTTGCCTAGGCAGATTCCTAGGCGGCCAGGGAGGCCCAGGGGTCAGGGGTCTGCTAGGGCTGTAGGAGGCCGGGCAATATGCAGTTGGGTAGTACGAGATAAATGAGTAACGTGGTAGTAGTAGTATAATAGATTGGTACCTATTCTAGCACGACGGAACCGACGAGTGGCTTGACAGGGACCGTATGATTGGTAGACCCAATTATCAAAGACGCCCGACCCTGGAATCGGCCCAACTGTTTTGTCAGATCCCCGCCCCCACAAAGAGCCTCACGTTTAAGTCTTTCCTAGGCCTTTATAAGGTGGGGTGCTTTCAATAAGCGGACCCGACGAGAGAAACGGTCGAGGCGGGGAATCAACACAGTACCTGTACAGGAAAAACAAGCTTACTATGTACCAACGAGGTACCCAAGTTACAACTTCGGCCCATCAGTGCATCGCCGACGTCCTTTCATTGCCTTGTTATCCGGACATGACTACGTGAGGGCCTTCTTCAATTCCCATCGGGATAGCGTAGAGGGTCATATATCGTTGGTCAAACGGATTAGTCGTTCTACCTTATTCCTCTCAAAAGAGCCTCCCCCTATCTCCCGCCACATTTTGGAAGGCTGGCCCATGGAAAATGTGATGACTTCGGACTTGTATTGTACTCTGGACGAACAGCCGGTAGACGTCATCCCATTTTAAGAGAGCTTCGAATAAGTCCAAGATGAGCCATTCTGCTATCTCCATACGTCCGGATCCGCCCGAAATCCGAAGCCTATACTAATCACATATGGCTCGTACGGCAGCATAGATTCACAGCTTCTGATTCCGCCTCGCGGCCATAAACCAACGTCTTTGAGCTCCATTCACGGGTTTCCCGTCTCTCACTCTGCTGCGCACGAACCGAAGGTTCCCACGACTACGAAAGGAGTAGCTTCTCCGGAGGGATCGTCAATAGTGCCGCCAATGGTGCCGTTACTGCTCCGAATGGAACGAGCGCTCAGGTCGCACAACCCAACGGCGTCGTAAATGGAGCGAACGGCCACGCGAAGAAAACAGCCGTTGGGCAGCTGTGCCAAATAATATACGAGACGCTTGCCGAGAACCACTGAGTTGACGACCTCACGGATAATACTGATCTCTTTAAATTTGGACTGAATACTCTTCAGGCGCTTTCCCTTCTCAACGCGATCAACGCGTTCATCATTCAGTCCGAGCACCCAATGGACCTGATTCGTGCCGAAGCCATCTACTCGGACCCGACTGTTCCGAAGTTACCTAGTACCAGCAGTTGTCAAACAATTGATGTTGTAGGGTGTGGAACACAATAATTTTGCTAGACTTTGTATTTATTTATGAAGATGACGTAGCTTGACAATTACCGCCGGACTAAACCCACTCGGTCCAACTGAAGATGATCCGACGGCGGATAATTTTAAAATTAGCTATGACGTTACACGACTTCCCACCCATCGTCTGTCGTGACGCGACTAGCTGATTTGCGTTTGCGGGGATGCTGGTGTCGGCAAGCTTGGGAATGGCTTCATCCTCATCCCCTTGGACCCACTTTCGACCGCTTAAAGACGATACACACGTGTTGGGTGCGACTGGTCTGTGCATTCCTCGGATGACTCACCATAGTGCTACCTGAATCTCTAGATACCTTATATATCCTAATTACAGTCCAAATTTTCAAGGTCACTCGAAGGTGCAGTGTAGTGCAATGGTCTGATGTGTGGGGTGGGTTCTGGGGGCTCTCTCAAAGTCGGGGTTCGAGTGGCACCTAGAGCAATAAAGTCAGGCCGTTGCACTACAATTCCCACAACCACAATTCCGTGGGATTCTGACCATAGTCAGGCGGTTCTTGCGCGAGGCAAGGCAGACCCCATACGCGTAGTATGGGAACCCACACATTGCTCAATCTTTTTTTTTCTTCACTTCGTTATCAAGTAATCCCATTTATTAATACTTACTTCAGCGTTCTTCAGCATCCATTGAACTTACTAATTTGAGTATCACTCAACCTCACGGTCAAAAACACGGAACCATTACCTCCTACCTAGTCTCTCCTACGCGACGTACTCGTCTTCCAGATCACCACCTTCAATTCCGTCTCATCCAAATGCTTCCGCGGCACCTCCAGCTAGGACATTAGCACCTCGTCCTCCGGCACGAACCCAGAGTTGCTGGTCTAGAATCATCTTCGCAGCATTCCCTTCGCGTCACAGAGATACCGGAACTTTTGCCGGTTCCCCATAGACTCTAGTTGTACCTCGAGCGTCATAATCCTGAGAAGGAGAATATCAATGACCCCGCCCGCCATGGCGGGATAGGTATCGGCGCTGGAGAGCAGGATTTGGGACGGGGGCCGCCCTCTGTCTGTCTGGAATGCTCGGATCGGGATAGAACAGCGGTTCGCCTGACAACGTGACGGGCGCATAGTAGGTAATGGAAATTCTCCAGTCTCACCCAATGCGCTGGCAACGCTATCTTAGGGACTATGTTATATTCTGTACTAAAGGAATAGTTCGTTGGTGACGATTACCTCGTAGAGATCGAGGTTCCGCACGCGCACTCACTAGGGGGACTACACTGAGGGACTAAGAAAAAATCACCTGGTCATCAAAGGAAGACAATAGAGAGCAGCTTGCCTTATTGTCCATTGTTGAGCCAAAGGACAAGGATATAAAGTAAGAGACTGGGAACAATAGCCTTGTTTCTCTTTGAACGACACTGTAACAACCAAAAGATTCATTAAGGCACAAGATTAGTTATCAGATATTCAAGTATATATATATCTGGTGATACTATGGAGAATTTCGTTCGGTATAAGCAAAAACCTCTATCCACCATGGCGACGATTCACGTTTTTAGAACTGCTGAGACTCAATTTGACGCAGAGCCAAAATTCAGGAACGCGAGAGACTCGAGCTTGTCAGAGAAGGGTCTCGAACAATGTATGAAATTCTCCTGTCACTCTGGGTTCCTCCCACTTATGCAACATGTTACCCACGTAGTATCTTCGCCCTTGTGCAGCTCTCTCTACTCCTGCCGCATCGCATTCGACCGTATTGTTTCGAGCAAGACTATCATCGTTCGCCCAGAGCTTATGGATGTAGGATGTCCCACCCCGAGTTTTGGATCAGACAAGATGAAGCTTTTTTTGATGTTCGGCGAGCAGGTGAATCTAGATGCGCTTCCGAACGGATGGGAAGATATCGACCCGAGCAGCGAGTATGCCCACTACGATTTACAGAAGATCAAGGCACGGACAAGTGCTGGAAGACGATGGCTGATGGACCTCGCACGTACCGCTGGCGAGAAAGCTCACATCGTGGTCATGACCCACGGCCAGACTGCTCACTTGCTTACTGACGATTTCCAGGGCGTCGAGCCCCCTTACTCAGCTAACTGGGATGGGGACCTGAGCTGGCGCTCTTACAAGTTCGATTTTGCTGCCGAGAAGATGGTCGAAACACCGTCCAGCCGAGTGAGAAGAGGAGTATCGGCAGATATCAATACGTTTACTGAGGATGAGAACGATCGTATTAGGGCGATGATAGAAGACCGGATTGAGAAGCGTGCGCCGCTAGTTCAGGCTTACCAAGCTGAACATTGTCAAATTGAGGCTACTAGGTATCAAGTGGTCACGTAAGTAATAGGTCCCTAAGTCAAGCGTAAAGTGAGTGTAGAGGAGCGGCGTAGCCGCTGCTAGTATATAGCAAGTATGAGATGAACTAATAACGCTACTTCTTTTAAGGTTGAAGGGGGCGAAGCCCCCTTCTTATACCTTGCTAACTCGCGTTTGCCTAGCAGGAGGTCCTGCGGACCTCCTTCTAGGCCTACTCCACTTATGCCCCTGACAGGCCATAACAATCTAATCGGCTGTACATAGGCCTCAGTATTCAGTCAGTACATATTATAGTCAATTGATTTGATCCATATTCCCAATTCACCGTATATTCAATGCTGCTTCGTGTAGGTACCTGTAGGTAGGTATTTTGTGACGGATGCCTGTTTGTGGTCTGTTGAGATACACTAAAGGCTAACCGTTCCGTTACATGCAAGAAATTACCTATGGAGCTGCTATGATCGTGATCTCTAGCCGCAATGATCGACCTCTAATCGTCTAAATATATGGGGAAATAACCTCTTTAGGTATGAATTGAAGTGAGCACATGTAGGTACCTATTGGCCTGAATAACCTCATTATTTTGGTATCCACTGCCGAAAATGCCGCTAATTACGTCGGCGCCACCTTTAACAATCTGGTCAGCTTATATCAGAACTGGTGTATTTTCTTTGAATTAATCTTGTAGGAACAATCGTAGCCCATTGCTTGAACGAATTACATGAAAACATAGCTAATCATGGATAAGAGAAATAAAGGGGGTATCATCATTTATCCAGATTCCGAACAGCGCCCAATAGTATGAACTCCTTTTTCGTATCACGTCCCTATGCGTACCCTATATCCCATCTTTTCGTCGACGCCTAACCCTTAGCCAACTAATGCTACCAAATCATATGATGCCGACCCTGACTCCTAGTATATAAGTGTAAGACATTTATTAGAGTTTATAATTTCACACTTCGCCTCCATGAGGTGGTGTAATTGGCAGAGACGAATATGACCCATTCTCATTGGCAGCTGTCGCTGCTGCTGCTCCATTCATGTTCTTCATCCGCGTGTCGGAAGAACCTTCGTTTGATGTATCCTGGAATTCTTGGATATAATCAGTTCCGTCGAGAATGTCCCGATCGGGGACGGGGGCTACTGGAGTCTCTACGTCTGCTGGTTGCTTGCGAAATCTCCTCGGTATGAAAGTCTTGTACATCGTTTGCCGGAAGGTGCGCGTAGTTCCGAAAACGACGAAAACCTACGATATTGTTTGTTAGTGATACATCGAGTCATTAGTAAGCCATATTAAAGTATGACAAGCTTATGCGAAGGATGGTTGAGCTACGGTGGCTAGGCTTTCTTCAGGTAAATGAGAGATGACTTACAAGTAAACTGGTTGAAACCCCTGCCAAGAAATGTAGGAAGTCGGTCCTGGCTTTGCCTGCGGACAAGTCCGCATATTCGCCCAATTCCCCTCTTGTATGCGTTCTTAGCTGGGCCACCTCTGATAAGATGGTTATTAATTGGAAAGTCGCTAACACGACGAAGCCGATAGAAAAACGCAAAACGAGCCAGCGATCGTATATGCTTTGCCGGCCGTCGCCCTGTTCTAACACATTGATATCTCCACCCGACTCCCGCGACCTCCGCGAGAATAAGTAGCGGGCGTTCCATGAGACAAGTCGGTGTCGAGTATAGATATATTTGATGAGAATAGCTATTAGTAGGATACTGCCAATCGTAAGGCTAACCATTACTATTATTGCATTAGCACGACTAGGTAGCCACTTAACGAGTATCATGGAGGGAGGTGACACTTACTATTAAAATTGGCGAGTATTAAGAAAGCTATATGTGAGTTTTGGACCGTTTGTACACGAAGAAGAGCCATGAGAATAGCAGGCAGGATAATAGCCACAAGTTTCGCGAACTGGTTGGCTCTTTGCCTGACGCGTTTGGAAGTTGTAAAGTGTGCGAATTTAAACACGGTGTAGGTGAGCGCGATAGCCCAGAAAAGAGTAAGCATGGCTTCGGCATTGTACGTGTAGTATTCTACCATGATGCGATGAGTCAACAGCGGATTTAAAGAAGGATGAAGGTCTTCTAAACTTACGTATATAGAAGAGAACAAGATCGAGACCGAATGACGCTCCCGCGATGGCTATTTCCGGGCTGCCAAGATGTCTAAGGGTGTATTCATATTGCTCTGTTTTAACATCTCTCCACCAAATGAATGTATGAAATTGCTGGATAATACTCCCAATGGTTCCAAGCAGCGTGGAGTAGGAAAGTAGCGCGACATCTGTATATTGTCATCAGCGATTGGTATCGAAAGGGCAGAGGTGGCGATCCTCGATGATTTGAAACATACAGCTGTCTCTTTCATGGTGCGTCCAAACCAACCATATCATAACACAACTGGCTCCAAGGCACAAGAACGAATAGACAAGAACGATAATAGCCACGCCAACTACCTCAGGGAGTAATTGAACTCCCATATCGAGCTGGCGAGAGGTGATTGAGACATCGGAAGCCGACAAAATAGACTCGACGTTGGAAAATGAATAAAATTAAAGCACCGGAAGATCGGGAGAATAAGCTTTGGCTATCCAGGGGCTTTCTGAGCCAGCCAAGCAAGCCCATCCCATTGTCCTAACTGACGAGTAAGTACCGCCGCCGATTCTAGATGCCAAGAGCCCGGTGCTGTCACGGTTACAACCTTGTTCGGGCGTGTTACCGAGATAATCCATGTGAGATTTCCACTTAGATCGGCGTGGGGGTGCAGAAGCAGCTAGCTTAGGTCCACGGAGCAAGCAGGAGCGCAATACGAATGGGAGATCTCGAGCGGGAAGGCTTTGCGCGGCCAATGGCATGAATGGGTCAAATTTCGGCAGTGTGGGAGCCATCTACCGAAGAACTCGACGCCAATGAAACTCAACCCCACGTTATGGAGAAGCGAGCTCTAGCACATCATCTCGAGAGGAAAACCACGATGTGCTAGCACAAGCTACTTATTCCTGAGGTCATGATGTAAAAGAGGAGAGTCGAGACCGTCGAGGCTGAAATTGGCTCCGAACTAACTTGAGGCGAATTTGTGTAGCGTGCAGTGACGATGCTTACTATGGCTAGAATTGGGTCAGGGAGGGTCATCCGATGAACTTACTGGACGTGAGCGAGGAACAAGGATAAAAGAAGAGCTAACTACTGGGGTCAGGGAGCCCGGTTTTCACGATCAACGACAGCGATCATCGAGAATTTTAGTCTAAATCAAACTTAATTCATCCATGGCGCAAGATCTAATAATATGGAGAATCGCTGCCATGCAGATCACGCTTCCACGAGGTCCTCAAAACTCGTTTTTCGGAGCCCTAACTTAAGACAACGTGAAAATGCTTATTTATGCAAAGATGATAACATGGGAAGATAGGCACACCATACAGAAGGAGTTCCCTTTTACACTGGACAGATTAGCCATGAGTTTCGCATGCTGCTGTTAGCTGCTTCGGATCCAAAGTATTACGTCAAATAGGAACACTAGAATCTAGTCTAGATATGTAACATCCAGTCTGGAAATATAGATAAAATCTTCGGATTGGAGATCCCGAGTCGTCGCAGTCACGAAGACTTACGTACACTGTATATTCTCCTGATTCTGATTAGCAAGTCTTTAAGCATGGACGCGTTGTGGGGCTTTAGCATAAACACCTACATATAGGTAACATGCCGTTAGGTTATACGCGGTAAGCTCCTAGGTATGGTATAACAGTTTTAGCGAATAGGGGGCCGGGCTAACCTATACCTCCAGTATATAAGCCTACAGCACCGCAAGCTTTTGCTGCAAAATAACGTCTCATCAAGTGACGGGACTAGGGTACCGGGTAGCATGCGCTTTAATGGAACTGCATATATGTTTCAATGATCTGCAAGGATCAGATAAGAACTACATAACTGGGTAACGGCATTACCATCTCGGGTAACAAGGAATGGGTATCTCGGAGATAGCCTGAGAAGCTATAATTGGAAAGGGAACGATCAGATTTCCCAGCATGTCTAGTTCAAAGCAGCTGTAGTGTGCTTTTGAAAACCTCGTGAGGGTTTTTGACGACGTGGGATTTGTTACGCAGTGTGACATCGCAGGACTGAGTCGCGTTTAAGGTGGGCCTTTCTTCTTGTACCTGTCTGGGCAGCCCCATTGATTTGCAGAGAATGCGAATCCTGTAACAATCTGGATCACGTTTATCTCGAACGTACTCGCGTCCTTTTTGTCTGCCAAGCAGGAATTAGCTGACTAATATATCATGCATCGCACGATAGAATTCATGTGAGCGTCAAATGACTACCTATAATTTCTCCGCTTCTCCCCTCTGTAAATAAAAGGCGCACTTGAGTATGTGTACGTAAACTACTAGTTCGTATATTAGTATTTCATGATATTGTAGTAGGATCCTTATAAACGCCGGTACGTCTAACACTCGTCTGGTAGTACTCCGCGTACCTACCTGGTATTCTGGGGTACAGAGGCGAAAGAAGAGTTGCGTAACACCTTCCTCTTGCGGATATTTGCGATAATTCTATATCTCCAGCACAACATCGCAGTTTGACCATGATTGAAGGGGTCACAAGCCGCGAGTCCAGCTACACAAGTAGGTATGTATACCGTAAAACGCCTGATGTGGAGAATGGCAACGACTCGTTCTGGTGTCAGTCATGTCACGTAGGAGGTTGTCAAGTCGCCGATGTCAAGATGCACGTATTGGGTACCTACCTAGTTAATAGTCCCCAGTCGATCGATGGCAAGGTTCGTAGGATACGGGAGCCAGCATGGAGAAACGTTCTCCCCCTATATAAGTTATTCCCTAGGTACTCATCGTATTCTCCCTATACTGGCCAAGGAATACACTTGCGTTTCCTTCCAAGTGTTGGATGTTCAACTCTGTAGCAACTTTCTATGGGAATTAAAGGCTAGTTACTTTGAAGGGGAGGTTTGGAGTATCGTACCGTCGTTACGAGCCTTCCGACCTGTCGGAGAAGTGTGACCGGGCCGATAGCAAGCACTGTATCCTTCAGAGTTGCGTATGTATGCATAACGAACATATAATGGGGGGTTTTGGAAGGCAATCGCGCTTTAACTCATCTTGTTGCCTTCGTGGTTAAGGCCGGCTGGGACGAGTCGCTTGGCTTGCGCTCAAGGAAACGATCAAAGTTCAAGCATTAAGATTTTCGGGCGTACGACTTTCAAAATACGGCTTATCTAAACATATAACAATAATATTAGATCGGGAGTAGGATATGGGGGAAACACAACAGGTATAGAGTAAGGCGATATCGGGCCCTAACCCCTAACCCCTGAAAGTGTACCAAAGGGTCACTCGTGGCATGGGCACACACTAGAATTTGAAAATCTTTTAGTAAGTTGAGGTTACTTACCGTATTTGATATTTCAGCAAGTAGACGTATTGAAGGCTGATCGCGGAAAGACTTTTGATATAGATAGCCGTCGTTAACAGTCGGAACTGGAGAACCTCGTCACACTAACCGCGAAAAGTCAACAACGGAATCGAACCTAAACACGACGATGCTAGATTCGATATGGGTCGTAAGTATATTGCCTCTGCCCCCCTTTTCGTTGTCATTTTCATCGTAACATGAATTAACCTAAATAATAGGGGTTCGGGTTTCCTTAATAGGTACCTCCGGAAGAATAAAATCTAAAAACGTAGTAAGTAGGCAGATCAGCAATTTGCTGTTACGTGATAATCTCAGTGGTAGCTTTACCAAGACCGAATGTTAAGGAGATCCGCGCTCATCGAGTTCCTCTAGTTCAATGGAAGCCCCGCCCCTTATTCAGTAGTCTTGGCAATCTCGACGACATCAGCCCACTCCCGCGGTCTATACCTGCCGCCCTCACTCACTCCATTCAGATATCCCTCTGCTTCCTTCGCCCAAGCCAGAAGCTGCTCCTCGGCACCCCACTCCCCCATCGCCATTAAGCCCACCGGCAGCTTGCCTTCGCCCACCTCAGCATCGACGTATCCGACAGGCGCGGTAACCGCCGGGCAGCCCGTCGAGTTCGCCAGCCATATATACATCATGTTCCGGATGGTCACGTTGCCGTCGCTGAAGCCATACGCCTGGTCGCCGGGCTCAATCTTCCAGCCGGCCTCGGGGACTGTCGGCGTCACGATTAACAGATCCGGATACAGCTTGAACAAGAACGCTAGGTGTTCCATGATCAAACCCCTGAGCTGCCCGAATTTAATCATGTCGACGGCAGGCGTGCACCCGCCGACCGCCAGCAGCAGCTGGTTGCAGTGGTTGACATTCGCGAGGGGGTTGGCTGGGTCCACGGCGTGAGACCGGCGATGGTCTAACCCTTCTGTGAGCGCCCAGACGCTGTGTCCGTACTGACCTTCTACGAGGTATGGGATGGTGATGTCGACGACTTCGTAGCCTAGCTTATCCTTGAAGTAAGATATTGCTTTCCTAGTAACCTCGAGGACATCCGCGGAGGCTCGGTCGAACCAATCACGGTAGATGCCAATCGTCTTCTTGGTTGCGGGGCTAGGAGGAATAGACAACGCGAATGCGCCTTGTGTCGGATCTTCGGGGTTAGGCGCCGACACTGCAATATTATCAATTAGTACGTGTTATCTGTGGAAATCGTATTGCCTGACGGAATATATACTTACTAATACGATACGCGACAGCTAAGTCATTAGCCGTCGCGGCCATAGGACCAATGACACAGATCGACGACTTCATCGTGTATGTACGATGTAAAGTAGGCTTCAACCCATAACCCCCACAGAACGACGACGGAATGCGAATGCTTCCTCCAGCATCGGTACCAATAGCGATGGGTACCAATCCCGCAGAAAGGGCTGAGCCTCCACCGGAGGATGAGCCGCCTGGGTAATAAGATGGGTTGTTCCAGTTCACCGGCGTTCCCCAATGGGGGTTGCACCCACTAATATCCGAGCCCAGTTCGTGCATTGCCAGCTTCCCGACAACGATAGCACCAGCTGCCTCAAGTTGCGCAATTGGCCAAATTGTGCTAGTAGCAGGTTTGAAGAAGGGATCAGATGGGTTGAATTTGAGTCCCATATGAGAAATATACCCTTCAACATCCGTATCATCCTTGACGCCTATTGGTACGCCATCAAGGATACCCAGAGGTTGCCCAGCAGCATAACGTTCTGTCGATTTTTTGGCGGCAGCGAGTACTAGCTCCTCTTTCGTGATAGCGAAGGCTGATTCATACTTCGCCGGCGGGTTCTTCCCCCTAGTTATCAGTGGGAGTAACCCTTTAGCCACTTGAAGTGGGGTTAGTTTTCCAGATTTGAAAAGTTCATGGTAATCCGCAGCGGAATGAAAGCGGCCAGCTAGATCATCTGGTTGACGTTCATGTAGCTCGGGAGTGATCTCGGCCTTGCTCTGAACGACACCGTCAGGCAGAAGGGGTGTGACAATAGGCTGTTTAGTTTGTCAATTATTCAACGTGGATAGGGACACTTGAAAAAGTGAGGATGGATGTTGGACGGCATACTTGGAGACGCCAGTCATATTCATGTAGCCCAGGAACGTCTTTGACGCAGCCAAATTTAGCATTCGACCACGTAGCCTGGGCAATAGCCTGAGAGTAGGTGACCCTAATTCATATGAGCGAAGATACGGCAGTAGATGGGGCAAAGAAGGTTACTTGCAGTTTCGCCGCAATTACCAAAGACCATCCCTTAAGCGCAGGATTCCTGTCAGCAACAGGTGCATATGCTGTTTCGGGGCCCTTCTTAGCGCGAGGGTATCCTGAGTATCTTCGAGAGGGCTCCATTGCAGCTAAATGTGTAAAGAAGGAAATATTTCCCGTGGGACACGTTTACCTTGACGAAGGAGTCGAAAGTGAACGCGTCAAAGTGAGGAATGTTGAATAAATGAAACCTCGGCAACGGGATAAATTCCACTAAAATGTATTAAGGTTACACCGACCATCACCTAAATTGGAGAAAAAATGTCCGATTTTGGTCGGAAATTTCGGGCGTTTTCCGATTGGGTCAGGGAGGGACGATGCCACGAGTTCGGCAGCCACAAGTAAAGCCACCGACTTTTGGTCAGTGTGGGGGTTCTGCCAAGATACGTTACCTAAGCATCGATATCCATAAAGCTTCTTTCAATCTAACGATATCTAAGGATTGTAGAGGTTTGTATAGAAGCCTAGGTAAGTATGTACTTCTGCCTAGTATAGGCACTACTATATAAATGATAGGTACGGATAACGCATTCTAGTCGTGAATTGGCAATCACATCAGACGATGCATATGGATGCATCCCTTGGTCTATTGGATGCGTCTGGAGTCGGGACTCAGGAGGTAGGCACCTAGATAGGCATATTTCATTCATATCCATATTATTCACATTCATCCCAGTTACCGCCATCCAAGAATCAATAACGCCGGTCGAAATTCGGGCAATCGTTTTCGTTGCTGAATAATCCAAGGATCATCAGGAGGTATAGGTGTAGATGTCGGAAGCGATACTCTGCCATCCCCCTCAGTGTATCCGGCCTGTAACAATCGCTCGTGGTAAAGACGTATCTCATGCAATATCACTACTTCCAAACTTGAACTGAGGGCAAGTGCCACATCTTCGTGTCGAGGAAACACCGGTGACATTTCCTGAAAACGCGCCCACGTCTTGTAATCCTCTATCTTTCTTTGGTCTTCCTCACTAGACAGGTCAAGTATGGTTCCTTTGCCTTTATCTTGCTCGGTTATGTCTGGCCGGAACCTTGGCCAATATGCAGTCTCGATCTGTTCAACTATGAGATAGACCACCTTCACACTGTGAAAACGATGACCTTCGATAAGATCCCTTATGACGACTTCGATATCACCCTCGAAGTCATTCGCGTTGATTGCCATTCTCTCAACCGCAGCGAAGAATGGTTCCGGATTCGATAATGGATAGGGATAACCGCTGTGAAGCTCCAGGATATCGCGAGACCCGATGAACCAGGTGGTAGTCTGAGTATCCTCGGCAGTTGGGAATCCTCGTACGACCGCATGGTTCATAGCAACTTCTCGCGACTCTTGACAGACATGAGCAATTACAGGTGGTAGAAGACGCCAGTTCTCCCACGGCACATTCTTGGCGAAGAGTTGGATACGGCCTCTAGGGAGGGCGTGAATCCAAATCAACCGCCTAATCTCCGTGGGTAATCGAGTAAATTGTGGAAAAGTTTGGTGGTTTGACATTTGGTTGACTCGCCTTAGGGTGTTGCTAATTTAATCGAAGGAGCTAGTCGTCGGACTAAGGGTTAGGCGCGTCAAGTAGAATGTTTCGACGTGGATAGAGTGCCTATGGCCACTCCGTCGTACGATTTTATATAGTTGCGATCAATTTGATATCCAACCATGACTGATGGGATGCGCGACTACTGCAGATCAGGCCTGTAGAGATTTTGCATCTAAAGCGTGAGGATAAGTAGTAGGGATGGTTGAGATAGTAGATAATGACGACGATGATGAATGGACAGGAACTCGGACAGTTTGAAGGGCATCTGTGGGCAAGTTGCTCTTGATATATATACATATACAAAGATATACAGATATAACATGCAAGAGTTGGAGAGCATTCGAGTGTTGTGATTGTCCGACGATGATTTCCATTGCGTAAGGCTGTATGGTAGATACGGCCAAACTAGAACGGATTGGAATTTGTGGATCCAGTAAAGAGCTCTGGAATTGACGTGATTAGTTGGTCTAATCGCATCATCTGCCCGTTGGCGGTGATTCTCCAATGTTTTGATGCCGTAATTCCACAAAACTTGATGGTATATTCATATGTCTTGGCATTTAGTGTAATTCGTGAGTGTTCAATAATGATAGTTACCTCCTCTATAACGAGTATCATTATAATAATAGATTGTTCAGAAACGTTTTTCTGTTCCTCACCTCCAATGTCGATTCATCCGCTGATACGTTATTCGCTTCGAGCAGTATGGCGTGAATTTATTCATACAAGGTGAGATCATACATGTAATACTGGTACCTTCATCTTGTTGCTTTAGTCCCGAAAGCGCTGGGAGCATCATCGTCAGGCAACCCTCTCGGTTGATCAAGACTTTCGATCCTTCACACTGGTGTGGAAGTGTATTTGAGAAATAACTGGTTCGGGCGCAGGATAAAATGGAAGGGATTCCGCTACCATAATACCTTCTATTGTGCGAAAATGTTTCGAGAGACCGATGCAAAGTAGCCCTGGAGGTATAATGTCTAGCTGGGGAGCATGCTAAGATGCACTGTCGTTTTCGCGTCGTTCTTCGCTGGACTTCCGGACTCTCTACTCTGCCCATATCAAAGCTGATTTAGTTACGACATATAGTCCCGGCCAGAAAATTGCAGCTTTCCGTATAGATTTACGCACAACAGTAGCCGGCACCTTCAATTCTTGTCTCGACAACGTCGAACCAAAGCATTTCCAGGATCCATACACCGCCACAGATATAGGCGAGTTAATCCTTGCCAGTGGTGTTGTGTATGCGCTCAGCCAGCCGTGGCGAAGATGGTTGGGATGATGATGCCATCGTGACTGTGGATTTCGATTGCTTTTTCAATCTAATCCGTTGTCCGTCGGTGGGGATTTTAATCGGATTTTGGATATTCCTGGACCATTACGTGATCTGTCTCAATAGGTAAAGTGTGGTAAAATTAGTAAGCACTGTAAATATTAGGTAATTGTATTTCTTAGGTAATCTTCAAGTCGCCCCTATTATGGATTGTTTAGCTAACCGTAAACTAACATTATTAAATCATAAACAAGGAATCGTTTACCGAGATATGTACCTATAATACTCATGAAAATAACTTCTCCACAGCATTGGTTATCCCTTTGAATCCATTGGATATCTACCTACGGTTGTCGGCCCGCCTTTCCCTTATTCTACCCCATGATCAAGTAGGTAGGTACTTACGTATAAGAATGCTGAGCATAGGTAGCGTTTCATTTCTGTCTAAGAATTCTAATCAACTACCTAGCTTTCAACATAGGGAGAATATACTTCTCATGAAATAATTAAGCTTCCTATCCAGCTCAGTTCATATGCATACCTTTATGTGTAGGTACCTACCCATCCATTGACGTTTTGAATGAGGCGGGACAGTATTGTAGAATCATTAATCTAAAACTAACAGATATTGTAGTTTTAAGGAAGTACAACATACGACTAAGTAATGCAATGGATGGATTGTGATTTGATAAATCATACATCCTCCATATGCGCTACTGCAGCTCGTGTGGTCTTAGTATTACTATAGAAAAACAATGCAATGATCTAAATGGTGGATTAAAACTGAAAGTAATCGGCCAAGCTACCTATAGGATCTTGTGATGGACATGGATATAATACCTAGGAAGAGGACATGGCTCCCCGAATCTCATTATTACCCCAGATTTCCCCAAATCCCACATTGTACCCCGAGCCGTCCATTCTATCGGTCACCACCGATACGGGGGTAAAAAGGAGAATACCTAATAATCGACACACGGATCTATATAAGCGGCACCCTCCTCTACGTCCTATGTATCTAAAGTAAGCTTTCTAAGTGAGCTTCTTATGTTCACCACAATACCCAATATTCTCTTTCTTGGGAAATTTTCCACCATCTCGACTAACTATGGCAGCTCATTCACACATTCATAGTGTCCAGAAGGTGGCCGACCAGGAGTTAGAGGAGAAGCTAGGCCATACTGCTGTCCTCGATGCCAAGAAAGCCACGGATGACGAGCATTCCCAGACGCTATGGCAAGGCCTACGAGAAAATCGCAAAGCCGTTCTCTGGTCTATCTTGCTTTCTATGACCATTATAATGGAAGGGTAAGCCCACAAGCTCTATAACTTAGATACTAAACTCCTGTGTTAACATAAGAAGTTATGACGGCATTCTTATCGGTAATTTCTTTGCCTACCCCGAGTTCCAGAAGAAGTTCGGACAGTATTTTGGAGACAAAATCGGCTGGCAGGTCACAGGAGAGTGGCAGACGGCTCTAAATATGGGTAGCACGGCCGGTGCTGTCGTTGGTAAGTTAGTCTCATACGTCTACATTAGCTAAGACATGTAGCGAACCCTTAATTGAAGTTCTGTTAGCTAACCTCCAACTACCTACACACATACTAGGCGGGCTAATAAATGGTTACATGGCCTCTAAGTTTGGATATCGATGGACTTTGATTGTATCTCTTGGGGCGCTTAATGCTTTTATCTTTGTCGTCTTCTTTGCTCCCGGTAAGGAGGTGCTACTCGTCGGTCAAATCCTCTGCGGTTTGTCTTGGGGAGTATTTGCGACGCTAGCCCCCGCGTACGCATCCGAAGTCTGTCCTACCAACTTACGCGGATACCTCACTACATACGTCAATCTTTGCTGGGCTATTGGACAACTACTCGCTACAGGAGTATTGCGCGGATGCCTCAACATACAAGGTGAAATGGGTTATCGTATTCCGTTCGCCATTCAATGGGTCAGGTTCCACCTTTCCCTATACCCCTTTTCAAAACTGAAATATCAAAATACCAGGTATCTACGAGTACTGAATCTGACGTATTCTAGTTATGGCCGATTCCTCTCATGGTGGTGTGCTTCTTTGCGCCAGAGAGTCCGTGGTGGCTTGTTCGTGCAGAGCGTCTCGAACAAGCTAAGCATTCCATTGTAAGGCTCAGTGGCGAGAAAACGGACGAACAAATAAATAACCAACTCGCCATGATGGTTCATACAATCAGAATCGAAGCTGATGCGACAAAAGGCGCCACGTACCTGAACTGCTTCAGGGGCCCAAACTTGAGACGTACGGAGATCGTTTGTGTTGCATTCATGGGGCAGATCCTTTCTGGTAGTAGTTTCGCGTATACGCCGACTTACTTCTTCACCACTGCCGGCATGGATACTGCCCAAGCTTTCAATCTTAGTTTAGGGGCAAAGGGCATAGCTTTCATAGGGACGGTATCGTGAGTATAAATCTAGGAACTTTTCTTATGGCTGATGATTGTCTAACTACCTATGTATATTAGATCGTGGTGGCTTATCTCATATTGGGGTCGACGACCTTTATACGTCGGTGGTATAGGTTTGCTATCCCTAATCCTCCTCCTCATTGGAATACTTGATGTCTCTGCTGGAAAAAGGGGTCTCTGGCCATCAGGTGGACTCTGCGTTCTCTGGCTGTTTGTGTATTCCCTTACAATAGGACCTTTAGCAGTAAGTCGACTTGATATAATTGATTATCATCACTTCCCTACCTAACCATTCATATAGTTCAGTATCATCGCAGAAACCTCTTCTGTCCGACTAAGGCCTCTTTCGGTCGTACTATCTCGCACGTCTTACCAACTCGTCAACATCATCTCACAGTTTTTGCAGGCGTATATGATGAATCCTGTCGAGTGGAACTTACTTGGTAAAACAGGCTTCTTCTGGGGTGGGACTGCTTTTTGCGTCTTCGTCTGGTCGTATTTTCGCCTGCCTGAGGTGAAAGGCCGGACATACGAAGAGCTTGACATCCTGTTTATGAATGGAGTTCCAGCGCGCAAATTTGCAACCACACACGTCGACCCGTATGCTGCCCCTGCTATAGTTGGTACAGGGGATACAGCGGAAGTTAAGCAGAAGGTTCAATCCACGCAAGACTAAGTACAGTATTTAAGACGACTTGCAGATAGTAGCTGCTTCTATCCTAGTACGATTACAAGGTTGAGGTCTTCGGATTAATCTAGAACACCGACAAGAATTATTTGGTGTAATAAAATCTACCGACCCATTTCCGACGGAGTCTAAGACTTTCCATCTGCTTTAAGTTAGGAACTTGGAAGTATCGAAGAACTTATCTGCTCTGGGGTTATGTGAACTTGTGATCCCTTAGCGTCCCGAGTCGATTCACATCATTACGGGAAAGAATAGGTGTAACGTACATGTAGGTAGCGAAAAGGGGTAGCTATTTTGGAGCCCCTATGAAGTACCCTCAGTAGTGATATCTAATAGAACAGCAAATATCTTAGGTATAGCTAAGGAATCATGCATATAGAACACGTATTTAAACCAAGTAGAAACAGTTTCAATACCTGCCTGTTTGGATTAAAGCCCGTGTAGGTAGGTACGTATAGTCATCAACGTTACACTTCCTCATCTCTCACCAATCCCCTTCTTCTCCCTCCTGTGGGACGATGCCATCCTTGTGGTAGTTCCTCCATCACCGGACATGGATCAGTATATAATAAGCCTCCTTTTCTAATCTCAGCATGCAGCACCTTCTTTCCCACAAGCGCTTCGTTATTCCACAGTTCACAGTTTATATCCGTGTTCTCAGCTCTCCAATTGTCCTCCGCGACTATTGGTACCTCCAGAATCTCCTGAGTTTCGCTATCAGCTATGGTGGATGGCAGCCTAGCACCGCCCACGAGCGTCTTCCATAGCTGACCCTCGGCAACGTCTATAAGACCCCGAGTAGTAGTTATGATACCTTTGGAGTCGTCGAACCGTACGAGCCACCCACCCTGTCTTGTCGACCTAACTTTGACGATTGGAATAGCATGAGTGGTATGTGAATTAATGTCGCAAACCACCATCGTGTGATATATACCTAGATCTTCCAATTCCCTGCTACAGGCGGTATGCATGCGTACCATGGTAGATGTGGGACAACAGTCTGGAGTATCTGCAAATCTCTGTAGGGCTGCCGTCATTGTGGGCCATGGATGAGGATTGTATGCAGTAATACTTGGCAGATTTTCTCTGGTGCTTGCCGGCTGGCAAATACCCGCAGAGTAATCTTCCTCAGAGCAATAAATGAGCAATGACCGTAGATGTGGCAATTTGATTGGCGTAAAGGAGTCCTTGGAAGATTGATAAGGCGTTTCCATGATCCCAATGAGGGTGGGGCACATAAGAGAGAGATGAATGCGGACGTGGTTCATACGCGGCAATAGCAGACGAAGGCTTTCACAAATGTGTGCTTCCTCTCCCCCTGCAATGATATTCCGATCATAGCCACCAGAATCAATTTCTATATTAGCACAGCTCTGGGGTATAGAATCGAGCAGTCCTATGATAGACCTCGCAGAAACCTTGAAGCGACATTTTTCTGGTACGATGGCTGGCACGTAGAGAGAAAAAGACAATAACTTGTCTAGGCTTCCAAGTAGAGGCTCGAGAAGTCGTAAACGTCGTGCCAGTTCTGCGTTGGCAGCGATGATTGAGCCAAGATCGTATGTCGAGAGTGGCGGCTGGATGAGTCGTAAGGTAAGGGAGCGAACATGACCAGCATATTGTAGATTAAAACTCGCTGCGAAACGCCTGATATTGCCAGTGCCCAGGACAATGTGTCGGTAGAGAACTGTGATCGCTAATTCGTACCATCGTCTACAGACCTCCAGGCATGGTAATAAGTCAGCGGTACCCCAGAACGACGACTTAACTAAAGAAAATATTTCAATGAGTAATTCCGACGAAAGCGAATTCATCGGACCGTTCATATGAAAGAATCTTCCAATGGTTATAGTTAGGTATTGTTTTTAATTCAAGTGTCACTTTTGAATTGATGAAAATAATAGATACGTGGAGGGGTAAGAAAGTAAGAGGGGTGCGGCGCGCAGGGAAGATAGATCTCACACCGCCAAGGGATTGCTTACATAACCAAAGCCAGTGCGCTGTCAGGGGTGACTCCGTTTCTGGATTGATCATCAAGTCAAGGCTTTATTGAAATAACACTAACATCCGGTTTACAGCATTAACTATAGGATAGACTCTTCCAGTATAATTTCCTACCTGACTGTCAACAACCATCTGATTTCTTAAGCACCATTTGGCTATGTACCAGTCCGGGTGATGTGAGCTTCTTTAAGATGTAGATCCATCATACCAATATATCGTTCGGGGGTTTGGAATTTGGTGGGATGACAACTCTATACTTCAGCATCAAGTCTTAGGAGGGCCGCCCAATTGTAGCAGGTTCACGTCCTCTCTCCCACAATACGGAGTTATCGAATCAAACGTATTCATGAGCTATTTACATAAATTATCACGAATAGATGAAGGATCTAGGGATGAGATACTGGGTGGAGGGATAAAAGGTAGTTTAGGTTCAACTCCTATTAGGCCTGTTGGTGCCTCCCTTTTATCCCTTTTATTTGGAGATATTCATGAATGAGAAATGCAGTTAGTTAATCAGTGTACCTGCCTAGATCACAAAGCCACAGCTAGGAAGACCCATGGAGGGTCTCCCCGTCATGGCCAATGATGAGCCGGGGATTAGGTCTTCGATTTCCTAAAAAGGCAATTATAAGGGAACGTACCCGCTTAAGGTTCGTAGGTACTTAGGTGCTCTTGTTTGTTTACGGTCAACTATTAGTAACTGTTGTCATAACACTTTCTCTAAGCAGCTACATCTTGGAGAGTAATTCTCAATATATTTTGTCTATCACTCTCAATGTTGCGTACCTCTATAGTATTCAAGTCCTCATGCCCACCTACTAACAAATGCGGTGCAAGGGTAGGTAGGTAGGTACCTAAATAAGTGAGTTTTACCCCGCCATCCCACCTGGTGGTGTCTGAGCACACTGTGCCCTCGCCTTGATAGCTCTATTCATCAACCAATTTTTGAGGGAAGACGAACTTTCGGCTGATCAACAATTCTTCATTTAGTTTCCAACACCTACCTGGATGCTGTCATGGCTATACTAATCGTATGCTACTATAAAATAATACGACGACGGTGAATGCTTCGATATTGCTCGACTTGGAACGAGATGATTGTGACTAACCCACTAAAGCACGCCTGGTCTATCCATTGTATAAGTAATATACAGTACCCCAAACGCCCTGGATAAATAATACAAGGGTATCAAACTACAGAAACCATACCTAGGGATATACCTAGGCATAAACCAAGACCAATGCCTGCCCAGATAATCATACATCATCTCTCGTGGCGAAGTAGGGATCACCAACTACCGTGACGGTCCAGCTGATGGTTGCCTTAACCCCCATTCCTGTAACACGGTGGGCTCCTGGGCCGGGGCGGGCACGACGCTAGTGAAGACGCCCCGACAAGCTTCTAAGCGCGCAATTTGCACGCCATCTTCGGCGTTGGCCCAGCGGTCGTCAATCGCTGCGAGTACGCTTAAGCCGCAGGCGTCGCGAACGTATGGGTTAGCGCCCAGCTGAAGAAGTTCCTTCAATGCGACTTTCTTCCCGAAGCGAGCGGCGACGTGAAGTGCTGTTTCTCCTTCACGATTCCGTGCCTCTATGTTGGCGCCGGCACTGTAAAGCATTTTAATTATCCTCTCCATGGTTTCCTTCTCCGACCTAGAATCTTCCGGCCGATACTTGACGAATGCCATCAAGGGGGTTTGTCCTTCGCAGTCGTAGTGGTTGACATCGACTTTCGCAGACAGAATTCCTTCGAGATATTCCAATCTCTTACTGCTGCCACTGCTCTGAGGCCTCGATTCTCCGTCTTCTTCATTGTGTTTACGTTTCTTTTGTCGTTGATTTTCCTGGGCAGAACCTTGGACGCTCTCCACATCTAACATGACTTCCGCAAGACAGTGCAATGCGTTGCGTCCGCGAGAATCTTCCGACCGAGGATTTGGATTTGTCGAATTGACACCGTCGACTTTAACAGCGTCAACGACTATCCGCAAAAGCTCGGCTTGGGGTCGAATTCGAGATTCGTCTCCACGACCGGAAGGTATTTCGATTATCGGGCTTCTCGCATTCATTGGGCTGGCACTACGCTGCATCTGTGACGTACCGAGCTCCATGTGCCTTGATCGAGATTCCATGGGCTCGACTCCGAAGGCATCACGCCGCTTGAGTAGGTTCCAGTTAATTAAGTGTGCCGGAATACGAGCGGAATCTAATCTTTTGTTCTGTAGCAGGTGGAAAAAGCTACGCCCGTATACATCTATTGCCGAGATGTTAAAGTCCGGATGGGCCTTAACAATGTCAAGAAGCTGTATCAGGCATGAAACTTCATCAAACCAAGACTGGTGGAGAACGTGCAGAAATGTCTGGCCGGCGGTATTTGTGGCACGAACTAATGAGTGTGGGGTTGCAAGCGCTTGAGATATGAGACTGAGGAAATACATTCGGTTTGCGTCCATAGCAGCAAGACGATGGAATGCCGTGTTGCCAAAAGCGTCCGTTACCTGATAGACGTCGTCGGAAGAATTGTTACGAGCAGAAAGCTGAAATCCATCAGTCGACCATAAAGGCTGGATTGACGTTAAGTCGTCAGCGATCCGGCACCAGCAGATACCCATCTCGTGGGATGCAGGTCCAGACTCGCATGAGTTTCTCCTAGTAACCAAATCCACATCTAGGAAATCACCGGGCACAGCGTACCTCGCGCTAAATGGAGCATAGACGGCCGACCCACCAAGGTTATGGGAGCCTCGCTGAGTAGGTTGAGATTGCGATCCGGGGGAGACAATTGGAGAGAAGGACAATTCTCGTTGTAGATCTGCATCCTTGGGGAAGGTGAACTGTTTCAATACGCGCCAGGCCCCTTTCGCTTGGTCTCGAGACACGGTAGAAAGTTTCTCACAAAAACTGCTACTCATGCTGGTTTCGGTAGAATGAGTTAGGCCAGTATCTTGACGAGAGCCACCCATGCCACTTGTAATCCAAGGAGGGTATATTTGGGCGTCATGTTCATCGTAACCAAAATGTGGAATGTTGGCTCCAATTTGGCCAGTAGGGGAGTTCGTCTCATATTTGAGTGGAGTGGGGGTGTTGGACTTCTCGAAAGAATGGTAACTCGATTGAGCAGGAGTCAGACTATCCTCATCGTAGCACCCAGGAATACATGCATTGAATTGGCTTCTGGCAGGATGTGAAGTAGACGTTCTGTGATGAAGTTTCACTCCTCGCCGGCTATTCTTAAGGGCCGCGATGCGTCTTCTCTCGTCGTCGTCATCTTTAGGTCTTATCCATCGAGGATCATTACCGAGAAGTTGGTTTTTGACTTTGTTGGCAGCATCCTAATTCATTCTGTTAGCGCCTCAGATGAATAGAGGGGGCATTACGTCTTGACACTGAACAGCTTTTGAGACGTACTTTACTATAGCACAAGTAAGCAATGCAATCTTATGTACCTAGCAATGAGGGGTCGAACATACCCAGGCTTCCAAACACCGTCTTCCAAGAGTTTTAATATCAGATCAAAAGGTAATCTTGTATAAATGTAGAGTCGTACCAGTCTTCGAGCGCGGGGTTCAGTCCAATCCTTAGGGCGGCCCCCTCTATTCGTAGAGGCGCTAGTGGTGGGCGAGGCCGAATTCATTTTGACGACCGGGGCGATAGTCGATCAAAAAGAATTCAGGAAAATAAAGAAACTTTTAGAATGACTCGAGAGCTATATGAAATATAGCTCCTTCCCGGCAGGGGAAAACGTACTAGCAAGAGAGAAAACCTTATCCATCATGAACAAGGCAGGCGGCTCATGGAATCGGTGGGGTTTTTGTAGAGAGGGCCAACTCGGCGCATGAGATCTGTTCAGGGGTGTTAGTGGCCGAGGTGGATCCCTGCATAGTCCCGTTGGCGAGAAACTACTGGGGATTCTAGAATCTGAACCAATTGACGGGTGGTGACCCTACAAGGCAGTCAGTAAGGCAGTTCCGGGAGGGAGCGAAATATGTAGGTAGGCTCTCTTGCGGTTGTGATCAATGTTAGTAATCTAACGATCTCCCTATAGACAAAAGATCTAGGTGATTACCTAGTAGCATGTGAGGTATCCCCTTGTGCTTACCACTTCCACTCATCGCGATGAGTTGAGGCTAAGTCGCGTCCGATACTATGTACTTTGGCACGCGACTATTCATACGAGTTGGTGAAATATACATATGTAATCATTAATTTCTTTAATAACATACTAGGTAGTTACGTTGACTTCGCATATGAGAAATTGAGAACTGAAGCTCCATTACAATAATAGCACGCCATTTCGAAGCATTACTTTCCTTGTATAACCAATAATATTTGAGGCTTAACTCAAAAAAGAGCATGGACTCCAGTGTACGAATCGGTGTACTGACGTCGAAAAATCAATGATGAAATTGAAAGATGTAAAGAAAGAAAAGATGATAGGTTTGCAGGGGGGAACTCGCCTAATTGACGGCCGCCAAATGATCACCTTAATGGTTAGCTCGTGGCTGTGAGCATTGGTTATATTGTGGCTGGTTTTAGGGAATGTTAGGAGAACCCAATCATGGCTATGCTCCGTCGGTTCGTAGCAGTGGCTGAGCCGGATGGTGGAAGTGTAGAAACATTAAACATCATGAAAAAATTGCCTATATTAACTGTTCCTGGCCGCGACCTACTTGCGAAAGAAGGCAGCCTTACTTGGGTTTCCCCGGCCTCTGTTAACAAGCTACATCCATATGGCTACACGGCTACACTACTGTGTATAAGACTGGAACTCACCACCCTAGATCATACAGGGTGGTATCTACGTACCTACCTAGAATAGGCATGGACTCGCCTATATCGCAGCCTAGGTAGCCTAGGTAGGTCTCCAGGGCTCCCCTTAAGTCTCGCAGACAAATAGATACGATCCAAGATCCGCGCACCATTAAGACTAAGTCAACTCGAATTTAAGCTTAGAATTGACTTTGATGCACAACATAGGAATGCGGCAGACACCGTGCCAACTGGCACGGGTCGAATCAAGCTTCCTGTCCTGCCTCATAGCCTCACTTGGCAAGCCTTCCATAATCCCGCCTCGGAGAAGACTGGGATAATTAGTGGTACAACATGTTGAAATCACAACTTTCAATAGCTATTTCCCCGTATATTCTTCTTTCATAAGCGCTTTTTTCTACTCCCTTAGACACCTAGGTAAATATTTCATTCTTCTTTTGCCACCCGCATGATCGATACCCAGATTCGAGTCTCGGAGGCCCCTTGCAAATTTGTTTCATCGGTGAGATTGTTGTAAAGGGTGGAGCCACAAGTGCCTAATTAAACGGTCGTCGAGTTCTAGGTAATGTTCCTATTTCGCATTTTTTTAGGCCTTTAACAGTCGGTCATCCATAAGCATCACATCTTTTGCCTCTCAATTACGTATCCTCACGATTACACAGCTTACCTATCAGGTACTATGTGGTATGATGACTTAGGCACAACCCCGCGTTCTACTACCTGTTGAGGTCCGTGTCATTCGTCACCGGGCACTCAATTGGTCAATATCATTAATTTATTATCCTTTTTTTCAACTTCTAGCGCCTCCCCCGGCATCCCGACTTCCCGTCGCCACTCCTCCACACCCGAGCAAGTCCGGGTCGTAAACCGATTATTACTCCACACATTCGTGTTTTCTAGACAATAGGCCCAATTTCGATCATGGATTCCTTCGGTGGACAGACGTCTGACTCTGATACTTTTTCTACTTCCATCCGTCTGTTGACGTGGCATACACCCTTTTCCCCCTTGTATTTGGCTTATGTTTGATCATAGTTGTGATTATGGTGACTTTCAAGAGTATAAACAGTGACAATTCTCCTCCTTTCGAGAAGGTAAATATCTTCGAAGACTTCATCAACATATTTACTATTCTCTTCCCAACGACTCATCAATCTTGATATCTCCACCATACCTTCACACACAAGTATACACGTACTACACACACATACACACAACAGACGAGCACACACAAAAACACATCTACATTAAACAAATCAATTGATATTCCCTATCTCTTGCCGCCCAATTCATATCAGATAGTTCTGCAGACTTGTCCAGGTTTCTTACTGTCTGATCCCGCCGCAATGCCTAATCATACTTCACACAAATCAAGGTGATATTTACCTATAGTCTACTATTATTACAAATGATTCACTACCTAACACTATTAGCTCCTCCCACAAATCCTCTGAGCGATCCTCACGCAGGCGGGACGAAGTCAACGCTTACTCCGGGGGAGTGGACGAACTGGAGAGATTCTTTGTCACTGGGGAGCCAAGCAGGAAGTCGAAGTCGAAGTCGTCCATGAAACAGCACTTGGCCGAATGGGACGTTCGTTACGATAACGCTTCCCGGCGTTCGTAGCTGAGCATTTGCTCACCAATGGTGTTAAGGAAAAGGGAAAATCATGTATGATACCCATGTATTAGTAGGAAAGCTAGCGATTCGAGAATCTGATTGGAAGCCCATTTTCCCCCAAACTTTCCGGGGAAGTCTTCCCCGGGGCCTCTTCCGGAACCGTGCTTTAGGTAGTGGTTGCATCGTGGTGATCTCAAGATTAAGTACGTGCATCTTCGAACTGAACTCCAATCACAAATCCTCAGATTGGTGTCCATGGACACCACTTATACGATTGAAAGTGAATAGCGCTTATAAAGCTAGCTGTTCATTACAAATGTTCCATGGTCTCCGAGGATACCTACCAGTCCCTGAGTGCCCATCACACCTCGGCGGGGCGCACCTGCAGTATGCCACGCAATGCGCTTGCCAACCATGTAAGATGCACCGTCCCACTCCCGAGCCGGGCAACCGTACTCCTTGAAACGAGGCCGTTAACACCCCACTAAACGGGTCGCATCGCTCCGAATGAGGCCATATTTGTATCCACTCGCGCCACCCTTCCGTCCGCGCCTCCGTGTGCCTCCCATCATGCCTCCCATCATGCCCCTCCGGCACTTCCTCACGCTCAGAGGCCATTTTAGACACATTAAACATAATTGAGTGAAATTGAGCGTCATTGCATTTATGTAGATACATGAGCCGAGATCCACCATCATCTGCACCTCGAGCATTCTAAAGGAGCAGGTTAGGCACCGAATATCTCCTTAATGCCATATCGCTGCACCTCGTACTAGCGCTGGAGCGAGGCCCTATTGTATGAATTAGACGCACCTTGTAGGATTGTAGGCCCATGCTAGCTAAGTAATAGGTCTCAGAACGCGTCCTGAACAGCGGCTGCTCCGATGAGGATCTAAACAGAAATGACGTGAAGTGGGATGGTCGGAATGAGGCTACCTACTGTCAATTAGATCAATTGAAAGTGACAACTTGCCAAAAGTTTGCTGGTGGCATTTTTATTTCAAAATCACTCTATGTAACACAAGTCTTCAACGGTCTTATATTCATAACAGGTTAGGTATCTGTGCAGGCTAACATTTCTGCTAAGCTAACTTCACCTCTATCCGCTCTCTCATAGTGGACCCTACTTCGGTGGTAGATTAGCAGGCTTGACGTCGAAGTTGCCAGTACCCATAGCATCAATAGTCTTCCCAATGACTATGATCTCGTCCACGACAGCTTGAGGTAGAGGTCCCTTTTCAATGTCTTCAAGGTTCTGCTTGAGCTGCTCAATCTTCGTAGCCCCTAGTATAATCCCGTCTTTCTCCCCGAGGGCAGAATGGTAAGCCGCCCATCGTAAAGCCGCCTCGGAAGGTTTGATACCGAGCGGCTCGATGACTTCGAGCAGCTTCTTTACCGCATCGTGGAACTCGGGTCGATCATACCATGCAGCGAAATGCGCACCGTAAGCACTGCGGAGACGCGTACCCTCGGCCGTTCCCAGCGTCAGCTTGCCGGTGAGGAAGCCTCCGCCGAGTGGCGAATATCCGTTAAATGTCATATTGTGCTTTCGGAGAAAAGGCAGCAGCTCCTTCTCCGGTTCCCGGCAGATCAGGTTATACTGCCCTTGATAAACTGACGGCTTGACGTAACCTTCCTTTTCGCATATTTCTATAAAAGATTTAAGCATGTCAAGGGGGAAGTTAGAAATGCCAATCTGCACTTCTAATTAGTATACTGATTAAAACTTGATTTAATCTCATGATGTTTCTTACTTTTTCGCAGAACCCTTTCTGGTACTGCTCGTTGAGTGCTTCGGCTTGCTCCGCTAAAGGGGTGGCTAGGTCGGGAGCGTGAGCGTAAAGGATACCCAACTTTTCAACTCCCAAGACTTTCAAACTATTCGCGACGCTTTTCCGTACAGCTTCTTTACTCAGAGTTCCATCGCTGTTCTGACCGGCGAAGAGCACCTTGGTGTTGATAATAAAGCCCCTGGCAGGTGCTTTCACCCTGCCGATCATTCGTTCCGAGGCACCGTGGTTATCTGGCGGATACCGAGCCGCAGTGTCTATTTGTGAAATGCCACTACTGTTTAAAACATCGAAGAATTGTGAAACGACTTTCTCGTCTTGCAGCGCTGGTACGTGAGATGATCCAAGCGTTGTGGTTCCGAAGTAAATAACGGGATGCTTTTCTGCCATGGTAAATGACGAATGAATAGGTAAAAAAGGGGTTCAGTTCAGACTTAAGTTCTAGAAAGACTGTAACAGTTCAATGATAATGTTTCTTCTAAATGAGAGAAATTTCACGGTATATAAAGTGTTATTCGATTGATTACATCGTTGCTCTACTGATACTAGAGCTCCGAGTCGCCGGCCTCGCCATTTCCAATCCGCCGAGTTAGCCCGAAAACATATAAATTGAATGCCGACAACGCGAAGCAATCCATGGACGCTGCATTACCTTCTTTGCCATATGTAAGTCTCAAGCATGGATGTAGGCTTCTATGTTTATCTAACATTATACATTGGCGTAGTCACAACTCTGTAGATTATCATTGGGTTGCTATGGGTTACATTTGACGGGGCTATAAGATTTTTGATGACACATGCAGGATCATGATTAATAAGGTTATTTCTAAGGAGTTTTAAACCTTGTTTTCCAGATCATTTAAATTATACTAGCACTGGCTTGTGACGCCTCCTCGTGCCTTCGGCATTGCGTTGTAACTGGGAGAACGGGCAGTAAATAAGACATACCGGAGGTTAGTCGATAATAATGATTTTAGTGTAGTCCTTATCTTACGAAGATGCTTACTTTTCTCGGTTTTGGTATTCTTATTAGGTAGGGAGATATATGATGATATAAGAGACGTCCTCCCTACCTATATAAGAGAAGTATCGTCTTAATCGCTGCCCGTTTTCCTAGTTAAAGCGGGGTGCCGAAGGCACGAGGAAGCGCCACAAGCCAGTGCTAGTACTTCAAGTTTGGATGCAGTGGTGGTCTTAAATAAAGGCTGCGTTAGAGTTTACCACAATACGGGATGGGCGACTGAGTTCTTTCAGTATCTCTATGCAAATGGGTTATGTGGGCGTCAAGCTCACAATTACTGGCGCCGCCTCTGGCAACACCTTGCGGATATTAACATCCACATATTTCCATGTGGCCATTTCGTTTACTCGTTGCTCATGGAGTCTAAATACCTATGTAATCTACCTAAGTCATACAGAGTTCTAAGTTTAAACTCATCATTCGGAGGTGGCTTGTAGATGTGGAAGGCTTCGGAGAAACGTCTGGTAATATAAATATACCTAGCAGTCTTTGATGGATGTGAAATAGTCCTCTCATTCATTCTCATACGAGCACACGCACATCTACACTTACATATCTCAAAACACTACCTACACAACATACGTTCTTATTCAAGAAACACCGATTACGTACCTCTATCAATACCAACTTCAGAGAAAACCACCATGAAGCTCTCTACTAAGGGCTTTCTCATCATAGCCCTCAGGGCCACCCATGTACTTGCCAAAAAGGTACCTCGGAGCTCCGACTTCGAAGTACGCCGGCGCGATCCCTCGCCAGACGCGGCCGTAGCGCAGAACTGGAGCGCCGACGTCCACGAGCCGCCACCGCTGACGGACCTGACGGACATCTTCATGGAGCCGCCGACGAACACGAGCGGGACCGTGCTGCTCTGGCCGCCACTCGCGAACCAGACCGAGAGCGTGGGCGAGGGCGAGGGCGAGGGCGAGGACGAGGACGGGTTCGAGTGGTTCAACCTGGACAACTCCATCGAGGTCTCGGAGATGCCGAACCGGTCGGACTGGGTCATCCCCGTCTCGCACTCCTGGTGCTCGTCGTGGGACATCAAGGACGTCAACGCCCGCGGCTCGATCCAGGAGATCATCATGTGGAACAACCGCGGCAACAAGGTGAAGAGCAAGTCGGTGCACTGGGAGCTGGACGGCATGGTCGGCGCCTACGTCTGCGACTGCAAGTGGGGCTATTTCGACAAGGCCACGGCCTGGGAGATGTGGGAATTCTACGAGAGGATGATCGAGTGGTGCGGTGAGGGCCACGCCGGCTGGATATTCAGCAAGAAGTGGGAAAAGGGCTATGCTATCTCCACCAGGGATAAAATCCTATACACGAAGCCCAAGAAGACTCTCTGCCCCAAATTTTGTTGCTTCGACCCTAAAAGTCAGAAGATGGAGGGTTAAGATTGCGAATCGGTTTGGACCATGATACGATCACACAATGTTGCAGTCAGAGTAATATTTGAAAAATGGTGGTTAGCAGTGGTGGGGGAGTCAGCTTTTATTTGTTTAGTCGAGGAAATGCAATAGCAATTGTCCTTCCATAGGAGGTACCACTTGCCGTCCTATCATGGGGTAGTGGTGTTGAGCGGAGTGGTTCACTTCATACACCTACCCACACTGTAACTCACAGCAGTTCGTCCAAAATGGGCCTAGATTGCAAGACAGGTCAATGACAGGGTAATTTTAGTACTTAGGTTTGCATGGGTGACATACCTGGGAGATTTAAGATGCCATCGTGTGCCATGTTCACTGTAGCATGGAGGAAATTTAGTGGAGAATAACTCCAACCCTTCTGCCCAAATCATTTACGCCTCCATCGCGACACCGGTCTCCTGTAAGAGAAGATCGCTTAACTTCTCTCCCGTTCGTATATAAATCCACTCTCCTTTACCAGTGTCCTGCTTCTGGTCTTGACCTTCGCTAACGATCACATAGTCGAATCGCTTCGGGCCGGATACTGGCGAAGACAGCCAGATTTGCTTGTTGGGCGGCTGTTTGTTGATTATGTAGACACCGCTGCCGGGAATCTTGACGGTCATAACGCCGGACTAATCAGATAAGTCAGTCAGTATTGGTATTGATGATATATAATTGAAATACAGCATCCATATGAAATACCTACACTGAATTCGACATCAATGTCTCCAACCTCATCTTGCTTTTCCTCGTATTGGTTAAGTACTGCATCGAGGTACGTGTCTGCCAGGTGGTGATATTCTTCAGTCGTGATAGACGCCGGTTTGATCTCAGGGGGTGATGAAGACATTGCGCGATGCTGGCTTGTCGAGAACGGGTGCGCCAGAATGGTTCGATGGTAGCGGACACGAAATGGTGTTCGCATGGTGAATTGGCTAATCGTGGCACCACGTGTTGCTGTTGCGATGCCAAAGCTGGTCACGCGACCAAGCTTCACAATGCTTGAACGATACATGGCGAGAATTCGGATCACGATATGCTCGTTAGAGATCGGCGAATGCGGCGACAATGGCCATGTATTGGCAAATGTCTAATATTCGGTAGTCGGCGACTGAAATATGGTTACGAATTGAGGAGAAGATATCGCCAGGGAAAGTTGGATCAAGTACGTAATCGATTCCTGGAGATATCGCCAATTCTAGATGTGGTCGTGAGTTCTCGAGGGAGTTAATGATAGTCAGGAAAGTTCACGATGGTGAGAAAATTTATTGTAAAAATCGGTAACAATGCTTGAAGAAATCGACGGTAAACGCCCTGATTCCCAGAGCTTTGAATGCCCCTGGTGAAATATCAATACATTTTCATTGAGAGTGAAGAAGTGAACGTAGTCGTAATTATGATGATGGTTGTTATGTCGAAAATCGAACGGTAAGAAAGGAATTAATACAGAAACCAACGCAAAAAGAGAAGGATCTCCCAGGATTAGAATGAGGCTCCAGTGACTCGGTAACTTTTGGTGGGCCAGATTGGCAGGTGGGATTCACCACAATCCCACATTTAGCTCCCCCTGTACCTAATCCCTGGCGCCTACGTTTAGCGACTTACAGTCCGAGCTTTCCATGAGCTCGTCACCCCTGTTCGTTCCTCCCTCTTGGAGCTTTCTATACATAATGGCATTGATTCGCTCTATCCGTGAGACTTGAAATTAGCGTTGCTTCCCTATAGCAGTACTTTGGTAATCCACAAGAACAGTTAGAACAAAACTGTACCCCTCCGCAGGGATGGTAATTGTTATTTGATGGAGAATTGCTCCATAAGTAGATATGTACTAAGCCACGGAAAATATATAAAAGGCTACAAGATATATATGCTTTATACATATCTATGAATAACCTCTATATAAAGAAGTATCTTCCCTTACAAATATTAATGGCAAGATACAATTCTATGACAGTGGAGTAAAGGTCCACCAAATAACAATTACCATCCTTGCAGAGGTGTATGTATGTCACTAACCAATCAAACACTGATCAGGACATTCATCTATCTATGGAGGTCCAAAGGTCTATCATTTTGCCCAGGCGGGAGACGAGAATGAGATCATATTATAGAGAAAAATATAATTCAACACTCCTGGGTAGTTCTTAACACACATAGCATTCACAATTATCCCTTTCTGTGACAATTTTATAGGACCCCAATATATCTAACTACAGGCACAACTTACATACCTCTTTAAAGAGCCCTACAAGTGTACCAACAGAGTACATGGGGTTGCTACTACTATAACTCTGGTTGATGTAAGTACCTACAAAGGTGGATACATGACCGAAAGCTTCTGAAGTGAAATATTTGAGCATGGTGTGGAGAGCTTAACTAAAAGATCAGGGCCGATTGGTGCATTCGGGAATAGCTTTCCATTGCCATGTTATTAAGCACCCTACCCCGAACATCTTGATAAGATGCGTACGGGTACCTCAACCAATAAGAAAAGTCCGGCTGAGCCGGAGCTCGTAGAAAGTTCATCTACTTCATCTATGCTATGTAGGTGAACTGCCGCATTCGATGCTTCTATCTATACCGATTTCATCACCGTTGAGAAATTGTAGCACTGGTGTTGATCGACCAGCCCTATCGTGATATATATACCAATCGCCAAGTCGCACAAACCCACGGGGCTCCACCACGGTAGCAATCGCAATATCGTGTGCGCAACAGACCGGCGAGAATCGGCGATGAGATGTATCGTGAGAGGTTAAATGTCTCTTCGGCTATCGTTAGACCCAAGAGTTAAAGAGGTCCTCGGGTGGATGTATGCGGTTAGTATGACGACACTACCCGACGCTACCCCGCTTCACGATGTCTATAAAGGAGTTGAGTTAGGACCTTCGGAAGGCCACTTTCTTCTTCTTCTTCTCTTCATACGTACTCGACTATAGCCAGTTCGAACGACAATTATTCGCATAAACCAATCGTACGCATTGCAGTAAAGACTAGATCGTTGTTGTTGTTCTCCAGCTAAAGGACTGATACTGATTCTTGCCTTGACTAGGACCGATAACCGGTACGCGTCAAGATGGCAACCCCGCCGAAGGAGGCCATGACCTCAGATGGGTTATCCAGCAAGAATCTAAAAGACTGCACTTGATCAAAACCTCTCATCATTAGGTAACATAATCTGAGATGAGCCATGAGCCGGTGTTCGAGCTTCCGCGCCCCGTCTGAAGTGTATCCAACCATGCCCATTTGATTGGAAATTATCAATCTGGGTGACGGGTATGGAGATACATAGACGACGGGGACAAACGTGGAGCTTGTTCTGAGATTATACGGCCGAAAACTTGATCTGGATAATACCAGCGAAAGGATCATGCTCTCGATGTTTCCCCTTCCCCCCGTGAGCAGCAACTAACACCTACCAGAATACTCAATCAATTTTCACAATGGCCCCATCCGCAACCGTAGAAGTCGTTGAGCCTACTACCCTTCCCCACAAGGGTGGCATCCCCGTTGGCAACGGCAAGATCCATGCCAGCGGAGATGTTCAGGTCGCTGATGGGAAGTGGAAGGACTTTTCTTTCCACTCCATCAGGGAGTCGCAGGTTGCTCGTGCCATGGCCCGTCGATACTTCAATGACCTCGACACCTACGCCGAGTCAGACATCGTCATCGTTGGTGCGGGCTCATGCGGTCTGAGCACTGCTTACACCCTCGCCAAAGTTCGTCCTGACTTGAAGATTGCCATCATCGAGGCCAGCGTCTCTCCTGGTGCGTCTGACTAATATGGCTTAGTCAAATTCCTATACTAATCTGCGTAGGTGGCGGAGCCTGGCTCGGAGGCCAGCTATTCAGCGCTATGGTAATGCGCAAGCCGGCCGACAAGTTCTTGACCGATCTCGGCGTGCCCTTCGAGGACGAGGGTCCCTACGTCGTCGTCAAGCACGCCGCGCTCTTCACATCGACTCTGTTGTCGAAGGTTTTAGCTTTCCCCAACGTCAAGCTCTTCAACGCCACCTCCGTCGAGGATCTCATCACTCGCCGCGACGAGGCTGGCGCCATCCGAATTGCTGGCGTTGTGACCAACTGGACCCTCGTCGCCATGCACCACGACGACCAGTCTTGCATGGACCCCAGCACCATCAATGCGCCCGTCATCATCAGCACTACTGGTCACGACGGGCCCTTCGGTGCCTTCAGCGTCAAGCGACTGGTGAGCATGCAGGCGCTCGAGAAGCTCGGCGGCATGCGTGGGCTGGACATGAACACCGCCGAAGACGCCATCGTCAAGGGCACCCGAGAGATCGTGCCCGGCTTGATCGTCGGCGGCATGGAGCTCAGCGAGGTCGACGGAGCTAACCGCATGGGTCCAACTTTCGGGTAAGCACTACACAAGCACTCATTCCATGATAGGGAGGCAGAAGCTAATGGATATTGAAGTGCGATGGCGCTCTCCGGCGTGAAGGCTGCGGAAGAAGCCTTGAAGGTTTTTGAGCAGCGCCAGAAGGAAAACGCCGCCTAAATTCGAGCCCTGAATATTCCATGAGGACAGATAAGGGAAGGTTTACATGCGCTATTGGTTAATTGAGGTTATCAAGGTCCACTTGCCGCTCTAGGTACCACCTTCATTACTAGAATGAATAAAATTGAATGACTTAGTAGAACCACTTTGGAATTTGCAGTGTGACTTGATGGATGTGATTGACGAACTATCCAGACCCAGTGATGACATTCTAAAACCCAGATTCAGGAGCTCAAGGGTGGGTTGGCGGGGTAGAAGCGGAACATTTTAACAAATGAATAATCCCCTCCTCTTAATTGGAGAATCCCGGAATGGACCGGAGAAACTGCGGGATAACATATGCTGGCCCACCTATCGTCCCACTATGAACTTGTACAAAAAGGTCTTGGACTTGCAAATTCTTTGAAGCTTTAATTTCTCAACTTGAATAAGTCTAAGCACATCCCGCATCTTCCTCTTTCATTCTTAAGAAAATGATGTGCAGCAATGCGAATTCTGCTCGTCAGACATGGCGAGTCTGTTGACAATGTAGCCGGTCTTTAGTAAGCTATTCTTCCATGGGCATCTCATACCTAACAATCACTAACTTTTGCCAAGCGCAGGTTCCCGAGATTCCCCTCTCACGAACCATGGTGTTCTTCAAATTAAGAGATTAGGTGCGCACCTCGCGAAACGCCAGGAGACTATAGGTCCAATCAAGCACATCTTCACCTCCAACCTCCAAAGGGCCTATCAGACGGCCGAAGCCGTTGCCGAAGCCCTGCTTGAAGCCCAAAGTCCCTTTAGTAACGATACGCCGACGTCCCTAGCAACTGTGAAGGTCACCCGACTGGCTGAGTTACGAGAGAAAGACTATGGATCATCTGAGGGCAAGAAATATGGCGTAAAGACGGGAGGAAGTAACAATGACCAAGTCCAGTCGGACTCAGAATCGCACGAGTCGATGAGAATAAGAGTTAATCGTTTCGTGGACTCCCATCTGATACCAATTGCCGATACAGATGCGTCCGAAAATACCACTATCTTAATCGTGGCACATGGTATTATCCTGGGTGTTCTCCTAAAGGTGTTGCTGGAACGGTTTCCTCCGAAGCCAGCTCTCTCTAACCCGCAGGGTAGAGTTGAAGATGGTCCATCGGAGCCCGTGGCATGGAGTAACACCGGTGTGCTTCAGGCCAATCTACTATTGAGAAAGGACCTGTTGCCACCGAATAGCCCGAGCAAAGCTGTACTTATTGCAAACTCAGCAGCATCCGACGACGCCATCGCTCCCTCTATAGATTCAAATGCGAAGGTATTGCAGCTAACTATTGAGTTGACCAACAACCTTGAGCACCTTGATGGTCTGAAAAAGACAAGAGGTGGCATTGGAAGCGCCAAGTTTGATTCGCGACAACGGACAATGGACTCGTTCTTCACTCCTGCTTCCAAAAAGCGAAAGCTTTGAAAGGAGATAGGGTCTGCTGAAGAGCCCTTGACTATGGTACGTCTATGGCCGTCTTATTCCTTCTATCCTTCTTATGATGAAAGCACATAATTCACAGACCTGTTCTGAATTTCATGTGGAATCATTTATGTCCAACCGCTATCTGATATTTATTTCTACTCTCAATTCCTGCCAACTTTTTGAGGGTATCTGCTAACCTTGGCACCTTAATGTTAGGTATATTTGTCAAGGGCACGGCAAAGTAATTATGGTCCCTCCACACGGGTATTTTATGTTGTAATTAGATATCAACTACATATTAATATTTTGATGATGTATCGGACATGAAATTTATGCTGGAGCATAAAACGCGTGCCTCGACAATTGAAGGATCTATCTCAATCTCATACTTTCTTAATCAACGATTCATGCGCGTAGCTACTCGCCCTCCTCCACCTCAAAAGGGTAACTCACTTGGGAACCACCCACATTCGTCGAAATTCACCATGAATCCTTGTACGCTTTCACTTACTGCTACGCCTTCGGCTTGCAATGCGGCTGCTTGATTTCGAACGCCAGAAGGTTGTGATCTATATTTGTTGATTAGCATTATGGTCTGACTATCCTTGAAAAGACATACCTAGGTGATATTATTCCCTTGGTATTGACAACCCTCTGCCAAGGAACGTTGTCATGATTGAAGTGCGCCTTAGGGTTTTGTGGAAGGCGTTTAAGGCACATCCCGACTTGGCGTGGCCGCTCAGCTAAAGGCTTGACGATTAGGTTCGCTTTCAGTAAAACATGATTCGGCGATAAACTTACGGTGTCCAATCAAACGTGCTATATGCCCGTAAGATGTAACCTTGCCATAAGGAATCTGCTGTACAGCTTCGCACACATCAACGAAGAATTCGTTTGCGTCATCCGACCACGGCATTTCATGAAATGTACAGCGAATGCTTGCTAATACTGAATTACAGACTACCTAGGTACCTGGGTAGTATGTAGGTAAGGACAGTAAGGTAAATACTGGTTGGTGCCACAGGTGGATATGGAGGATGATGCTCTACGCACCAAGCTAGTTAGCTGGAGATCAGATCTCATCAAGCACGTGTCAGATATGGAGCATATCTCGCTTAATTAGACGATAGTTACAGTGTAATACAGTGCAGGTAAGTATCCCCCATTTTACACACTTCTGCCTCCCGCCTTCCATCATCAGTTCCTAACCTCAATTAAACAAAACATACTCCAAAGCGCATAGATGCTACATCCATATCTTCTATGACAAGCATCAAAGTTTCGTGGGCACTATAGCTCCATAGCACTCCACGAATCCGAGGCATCTGGTTTGGCATCCGCCGCATAGTATATCTCATGCATTCGATGCCTCCGCCAATCTTAGGTATGGACGTCTTAAAAACCATTCATCTTTCCCGAAGTGGAACAGCCCTCAAATACCCTCTCTGTTCAATCCACTCACTTAGATCGTGAATCTCGAAGTATCGAGCCTGGCTCAAAAGGGACATGTACTTGACGTAGTCGAACTTTCCAGTGTCGACGTTGAAGAATATGGGGTAATCGCCGCTACGCAAATAGTTGAGGATGTGCTCAAAGACAACCGGGTCAGCGTCGATGAAGTATGAGCCATCTGCGTTGACGTCCACCTCGTCACGGTCATCTTTCCACTTCTCCAGACCAATGCGGGCTGCGAAGTATGCGCTTTTGTCGATGAGAGTGCGGCGATATGTCGTGAATCGACGCTCGCCGACTTGTAGAGTGATCCGACTGTGAGGAAACGTCGGCATGTTGTAAGATGTCGATAAATGGGATAGATAGTGGTTGAATAATAGTCTTCCGAAGATTATTGAATAGGTATTTTATGTTATCTAGTCTACGCCACAACCGGAGGAGTTGTTTGCATAAAATCCGGAGCGGGTAGGTGCTTATATGATACTTGATACCTACCACTTCAAATGCTGTATCATAGGTAGCTATTCGACGTTACGAATTCCTGTATCCCTAGGTATACTTGACACATGGGTTACTCTTACGGTCGTTCTCAGAGAGAATTCTGCTTGTAAACTAACTCTCCGCGTCATCTTAGACAGCCACAAGGTCAACAACGTATATGCGACAAACGTTCCTACACCATCGAGGCCGTTACGTAGCCATGATGGCCCAAAAAACGTTCCATGATGATATGAATTCGGGGAGTGTACCTTTTAAGTATTGTCACGGGATGTGACAGAACTGCATGGGATAATCATCGAAGCAAACGCTTCACACCAGTTCGACCCCGTTCAAACGCGCATCGGTAGTTGCTCTAGCCCATATAAAGTCGGGTTCTAGCATAAGAGGTACTCAGCTAAGTACCGAAATACTTACCTACATAACCAGTGTTTTCTAGAATGACAATGGTAGACGACCTGGATTTCGGCTGTTGGAATGACGCAAACGCTTGACACTATCTTGACATGTAATACCTATAGTCGCACCTTGACTAAGTAAATCATTATATCTAACGTTGTCTCTGAATCATATATGAATACAGGCAGATAGATGATGTATGGATTTGATGCTTCGTCTATGTTGTCAAATGATGTGAGGGTACATTTTTGGTGACATATAGGAATACGCTACGTTGAAGTCGTAGATGCGTGTCAACTCCATGCGATGTATGCCTCTTAGGGAAGAAAGGTATACATGCAATCATAAGGAAGCTATCTTATAACCAAAACCCTCCCTACTTCACTTTGTCTTTAGCTTCAGCAATTTACTTAGTTCACTATTATCTCACAGGATATGTGCATGTCAAAGTAGAGGTACCTATCTAACTTCGTTACCATACCTCCATTAAACTTCCACCTACACTTCCGCACTATGCTTCTCGCAGATGAACCCTCTCCAACGACTCCCTCGGTAGTCATTCTTCCTCCAGCAGACCCGGTACCGCTCACGACTGGTCAGGTTATCCCGGGCGATTATGCGAGCGGCTCAGACACCGTCAGCAAAACCGCCACCACATTCGCAACTGGATGGATCATTGGGATCGTGTTGATGGTTCTGGTAGTCATTCTGGCTATAATTGTAGCTCTTACAATATATAGGCGACGCAGTAGGAGACATGGAGACAGACTGGTTCAATCTAGTGCAGAGCTGTCAAATCGAGACGCTCCACCAAGATATGAGACACTGCACACATGAGCATTACGCTAGGAGGTGCTGGTCAAGATGATGTCTTGGCTAGAGTGTGAAGCGGGTTTGGACGTGCGGGCTGTAAACCCGCCTAAGGCACTTTCATTCAAGATAGAATCGTAGAAGATAGGATAACGTAACATGTACTCCTAGATCATGGATCCATGCGCATAACAACATTGCTCATGAAGTCAAGATTAACTACACGCCCTAACCTTAGTTCAGACTAAGGCTAAAAGCAATAGGCAGTTTATCTACGGTACCTAGGCTCTTGAGATACTATCGTTACTCCACATTTGATGTTACATTCCTCTTTAGAATTAAGTACCTATTAGACATCGATATCGTATCTTGATTTAGATAGATCGTAAGTATGCTCATTTATGACTTCCAGCTTCCACTAAGTTTGTGTGTGTGTGTGGTGTTGAGTGCTAAGTAAAGGGGTAAAACCAGCATGTGCGCCCTTCTCGTAGCTCTGATCCTGGCATGCTGCGGCCTTTCGCAAGGCATGCTTGAAGTCTTCCAAGCCGCACCGCCTCCTCGAGCGACTTTTGATGAGCCAGCATGTCGTCAAGTGCTCTTTGAGCACGATTTCGGCAACAGTTACGGCGCCCCATATGTCGGGCCCTATTCACTACCTGAGGGATGCAAATTCACCACCGCCATTTTCAACCTAAATGTTGTCTCAAGCGGACGACAGTTTGACAGGCTTGCGACGCTATGGCTGGGCGATATCGAAGTGTGGAGAACGTCCACCGCGATGCCGATTCAGTCAGGCATCCATTGGTCTTTCCAGAAGGACATGACTGTATGGCATACGCTATTAACACAGAGCCAAAAGATCATCTTTGACCTTGGCAACCTAATCGACGGAGACCGGTACACTGGCTATTTCAACGTCACTATGGAGGCGCTGTACTATAACGACCGATATTTCTCAGGCTTCCACCCCGCAGAACACATCTACCCTATCTCAACGTCCTCGTCTTCGAACAACACTACGTCGCTGTTCTCACTTCCCGACGACAGCGGTTCGGTCAACCTTACCCTCCCAAGGAATGTCAAGAACGCGGTCGTTTCGGTCACGGCCTCCGGCAACGGCGAGGAGGAATTCTGGTTCACGAACGTGCCGACGGAGTACGTCCACACGTTCCCGAGCAACGATGGCTGGCTGTACGGGTACAGCCCGTTCCGCGAGGTGCAGGTGCTCGTCGACGGCCGGCTTGCGGGCGTGTCTTGGCCCTTCCCTATCCTCTTCACCGGCGGCGTGGACCCGGGCGCGTGGCGACCCATCGTCGGCATCGATGCTTTCGAGCTGCCGTCGTTTGAGATTGACGTCACCCCTTGGCTTGGGTTACTGACGGACGGACAGTCGCACGCTTTCCAATTGCGTGTTGTGGGGTTTGACACATCTGTGGGGGACGGCATAGGTCCCGTAGGCGAGAACTGGTGGGTCTCTGGGTCCGTCTTTGTCTGGCTTGACGACACGACGGAGCAGACGACAAGAAGCAACTTCCACAACGAGGTGACGGCGCCGTCTTTCGACTTTCTTCCGGTCGTTGGTACAGCAGTTGCCGACGATGGTACGATCACCAATACTTCGCTTTACTTCGCATTGACAGCAAGCCGGAATATAACGATCTCTTCGACAGTCAAAAAGGGGGTCAGTACGCGCGACGTGGCATGGACACAGAGTCTCTCGTTTTCCAACATACAGAACATGACCGACTTAGCTTTCAACCAGTCACTTGCCATGGTTACGTCGGGTAGTTACTCAGACTCGACTTCGGATGTCATCTCTCGTTACACTTATCCCCTGAACCTCTTCAGCGCATACGACGTAGCCTCCTCTGGAGCAACCACGAATCCCGGCTCGGTATTCTGCATGATCGACCGTAGCAAGCTGGCGGACAGTGTTTCTGTACTATCGCTTTTGACCGGGACATCTATCGGTTCGGAGAGCCTTCATACTAGACAGAATGTCACGTCGAATTATCATTGGAATAGGACAATCGTAGAGGGTACGGAAGGTCTAGATACGATGGATGGTGAAGTGTGGCTTTCGTATTCTGGCATTGCGGCGGGCGAGGACGGCGTCGTGGCATATCACCGATACGCCAAGGAGAAAAATGATAGCTTATTGGTAGACGAGCAGGGCTGGGGGCCAATACAGGTACCTAGCACAATGCCTCTTCCGTTTGTAAATCAGGGGGCCGATAGTATACCAGTGACGCTTTGAAACAGACTGTTCCTCAACGTTATTGCTGCCTAACGGATTGCAGGCTGCGGGAGTTTAGATGGTGGCTGGGTTTTCGGGCTACACAGGAACGCCAGCATGATATGCGACGTCACTCCTATTCGCCGATTATGCTTATAGGATATGCACCTCAACTTTGCCACACGCACAATAGGTACCCTAGACCACCCCCGAACTTCAAATGCTGATCTAAATCACCTATGTACCTCTTCTCACCAACTATCTACTCACCAATATTGTCAATATGACATCCACAAAGTTGTTCGAACTTCCGACTCCTGGTAAATTCCTATTGATTCTCGTCGTGATTCTGTGTATCGGAGCGTTCGCGTATCTATCTGAATACCTTACTCAACGTCGCGAGAGCCCAGAACACCTCGATAGGATTACCCAATTTGATAATTGCGAAGACGTATATCTAGAGTAAGTTCCCAAATAAGTTACTATTAACGAATTCTTGTCTAACAGTGTTTTCGAGCATTGTTTTCGTTCACGGCCTTGGAGCACACCCGTATTATACCTGGACAGCCAATGGGCCACGTCCAGGCCTTGTGCCCAAATCTGCGCCAAATGGGCCATCTACGAAAAGCGAAATGAAAATCAATTGGCTTGAACATGACGATTTCCTGAAAAGGGACTTCAAGAATGCAAGGATCTTGTCATTTGGTTATAATGCCAATTGGTTCATGGACGCCTCGTTGTCAACGGCACCACAAAAAGCCCTCACGTTTCTAAGGGCACTCTCTAAGTTTAGGCAAGAAACTAAGGTATACTTGCCTCCCTAGGTACTTAACGTGAAAGGCCCCGTATTAATCATTCACTAGAGAACACCCCCTATTATCTTCATCGGTCATAGCTTTGGTGGGATTCTTATCAAATACGTATGTGTTAGATCTTATCCTCGCCTATCTATGCAATTCTCATCTGTTAAAGGCAATTCACGAAGCATACTTGAATACAGAGTTCAGGGATGTCACTGTCAACACTGCGAGTATATTATTTCTAGGTACTCCTCATCAAGGCTCGCCCGTATCTAGAATTGGCGAGATCTTTGCCCGATTAACTTCCTTCTCGGGATCCGATGCTACTCTCTTAAAGCTTCTGAGACACCATAGCCCAGCCTTATTGGATTTGAAGCGTGACTTCTCTAAGGCCTGGGAGCACATGAGGGGCAGCCAGAGACCATTGAAGATATACTCATTCTATGAAACAAAACCCACGTTTAAGTTTGGGGTTTCATTAGGCATAGTAAGTATTCGCAACGCTCTTGGACTCTTAATCTAATACTAATCACTCTAGATCGTGGACGCCCATTCGGCTACTCTCGATATTGGAGAGTTTATCAGTGTAAACACGGACCATTCTGGCCTAAACAAATGCAAGACAGAGAAAGACGAACTTTACAAGAAGATCTGCGATGCTATAAAGAGTGTCCAAGCCAATTTACAAAAAGCAATAGGTAAGTTAACAAATATAAATCATCCGTTCTCCTTTTGCATGAATTCAATACTAACGCAAGAGCACTCACGCAGAAGCAACCGCTAAGTGGGTTATAGGATCTGAAGATGCTTATAAACACCATAAAGACCATAAATTAGCAAGGGAAAAACTAGGCCGTTATGATAACATAGGTGAATGGCTCATCGACTCGCCTCCTTTTCAAAATTGGAGTAGCTTTTCAGATAGTTCCAAGCGAACACTCTGGCTACGCGGTGGAGGTGAGTTTTTATAGTAACAAGCTTTACAAAAGTATAGGCCTTAATAGATATAACATGAAGCTAACTGTGAGATATACAGTTGGCACTGGAAAAACGTCGGTGACGTAAGTGATTCCATTTCTCATTTTCATTCCTTACGAACTACGTTTTACGGACCTAGGTAGAAGCTAATATTATCATAGCTCCGAAGTCATCGAGTGGTTCGGTAAAGACAGTCATTTGAAAGGATCGCAAAAGTTGATCTATATTTACTGCTCCGAGAATCATCCCGTTGATTCAATTCTTCGCTCAATCATCCTTCAACTTGCCATTTCAGCAGACAGCGGCCCGATCCATCCATGGATTGTGAATAAATACTACTCCCGAGATCAGCTACCTCAAGACTCCAGAGACCGACTACCTCTAGACAAGGGAGATCATAAGTTGATACCTCAACTTTGCGATGCATATACGGAAACCGTGATCGTTGTCGATGCGTTGGACGAGTGTCCTGATCCACTAGGTCTCATCAGAATTCTCCAAAACGCACAAATAATAACTTCAGGTAGCATCAGACTATTCCTGTCGAGCCGACTGCATGTAGCAGTTGGTAAAATATTTTCAAGCTACGATAGCGTAGATATCGACGAATACTTGGTATCTGCAGACATGAAACGTTATGTCGAAACGGAAGTCGATTCCCATTACGTCGGAAAATGGAAATCTGACCAAGGCTTTGAAAATCTAAGAGGGAGATTGAAAGATTCACTGTTCAAACATGCAGGTGGAATGTGAGTACTTGACTATTCTATTCTAGGATCATGGTGAGAACTCTACTAACCTTACATACCTAGGTTTCGATGGATTGAATTGCAAATTGACATAGTATTCTTTGACCAGTCCAGTCTCAATAGTCTCAAGATGAACATCAAGAGACACCTCGAAAGCCTAGAATCTGGAACTTCGGCGACCAAGAACAACAAAACACGGCTAGACGAAGCATACAGTAGTATGCTTCAGATGCGCCACGAATTTTGTGGCAACGCTCTCATATATGCCATCAGATGGGTCTTGTACTCGACGACGCCTATATCAACGGATACATTTATCAAAGAGGTAAAGATCTCGCACGAGTGTCATTTAACGCAAACAAAACCCCAGCAAAGGGCGCAACCGATCAATACAATTCAAATCATTTGGCTTTGCAGTAATTTAATAATAATGGTGAAAGAGTCTGATGAAGTCAGATTTTCCCATCATTCCGTCAAAGAGTACCTACGGGGTTCCATGTATTACTAGTATGATTTCTCCTCCGAAACATGCCATACCCTTATAACGAGAAAACAATTTCAGCAATCCTGGAAAGTGGTGCTGATATTCCCATCACCGAACACCTGCTCATCGAGGCAGCTTCAAACTGGTCATACGGTGACTGGGGGTTGAAGGCTCTTGTGGAGCATGCCAAAACGAAGACTGGAAAGAACATACAATTAACCGACAATGTTCTTCGTACTGTTATATTGAACTATGGGTCCGGAGGGATAATTCTGGAGTATCTTTTCAAAGAATTCGGGCACGACATCAAAATCTTCGAGGACATGTTATATACAGAAGCAGAAATATTTACCTACCTATGAATGCTTCAAAGTTCTCTTCGAATACCGACCTGAAATCGCGATCACGGAATCTTTGATTTTAGCTTTCTCGGGTAATGTGAGGATTGACCAAATCATTGAATTACTACTCAACCATAACCCCACCATTCTCCTTACTGAGGATATTCTTGTCGCCATAGCTCGTAATCCATCGAGCGCTGGAAGGCAGGCGATGAAATACCTAAATTGAGAAAGCATCGTCAATTAGGGTCACTTCGCACGTTGTATCAGCCGCAGCAGCCGCATCTATCCCAGGTAATACAGATACTGAAGAGATCTTTCTATCATATCTTCTGGATAAATTCTCTGGCATCCGCATCGATGAAAGTATACTGGAAGCGGCAGCCAGTAATAAATTTGAAGGGAACACACTGATTCGGATGTTACTAGACCGTGATCCCAGTGTGCAAATTGGGGATCGCGTTATCGAAGCTGCGGCCGGCAACACTGACCAAGGAAACGAGCTAATCCAGACGTTACTGAATCACAACAATGGCCTAAGCATCGGGGACAATATCGTCCAAGCTGCAGCAGGGAATGCAACAACGGGTCAGAAAGTCCTAAAAATAATATTCCAACATGCACCGAATACCAAGGTATCCAAGGCTGCACTTGAAGAAGCAGCCCGCAATGGCAACGGAAGAGGGCTGGCTGTGTTGCTGGGTCGCATGAACGAGTCCGAGATAACAGACAGCTTACTCGAACATCTGCTAGAAATTGCAATATACCCCGTCAAAAATTATGAATCTCCTATACAAACGGTGAGTCTAATACTTGACCGTAGCAACACTGACCACCCTATATCGGATGCTGTAATGAAAGCAGCTGTGCGTGGGCGTTGGGCAGTTGATACGTCAACGAAATTGCTCCTTAAATCAGGCAGGCCTTTCACGATTACCGAGGAACTTCTCGAAGTTGCAGCCCTGGAAGCGACCGACGACCGTGTACTTGGGTGGCTGCTGGAGTATGAAGAGAATTTGCCTGTCACAGAGAATATCGTTATTGCGGCGATCGAGAATAAGTATACCGGTGAACTAGCAATGAAATGTTTGCTGGATAGAGCAAATATAAACATTACTAAGGACATGCTTAAGAGGGCGGCGGAACTTGATGGGAGCTATCCCTACGGGTGGTTTCGCGGTGAGGGTAAGGCACCCCGACAGCTCACTAGATTTCTACTTGAGTATCAAGACAACCTCGACGTCAATGAAGTTTTCGAGACTGCTGCGCGAAACGAAATATTTGAGAAGTTCATGTTCGTTGATCTGCTCGAGTGGAGAGAAAACCCGGAAATCACAGAAGTTGTTCTTGTTGCAGCCGCCCAATCTACCGGGGAAGCCATGGAAGCCATTCTTGAACACAAACCAGACATTCAGATTACTCAAGAAGTTCTGAAGCTAGTGGCAAGCAACGAGAGATGGAAAATGTTCTCTATCATGCAAATAATCTTCCATTACCAGCGCAACATTGAGATCACGGAGGGTGTGATGGAAGCTGCAAGGAACAATAAGACTATGGGGCGAAACTTGACTGCGCTGTTACGAAAGCACCAGGAATCGTGCACCTCGTCTTCTTCGACACGACGGCGAATAAGATAACATACTAATTATACAGTCTTTTTTCACGGCTGAGGATTGTCTAGTTGGTTATTTGTGGAGTGATTATTAGGAAGACACGAACAAGCCACGCATCTGTGGAATGAGGTTATGAAGATATTAGGAAACTAGAGGGACTATCACACAGGTTGGTTTGTATTCGGGAAAGCTCATAGACTTTTATCAATTCAGGGCATTGGCGCTCCAGGAGTGAGCGGATGGGAAATGTCCCAGTCCATATCTTGTTTATTTCCAGTATACTCGAACGATGGCTCTTCATCGTAATTAATTGCTAGCCCCTGAATCTAGGTGACTAAGCTTAAGCGAACACAGGTTCTGTAAGGACCCATTTAGCTTAGGAATACACCCAATTAAAAGCTACGAGTTATGATGCTGAACTCAATTTAGATTAGCGCAGGGCTAAGGCGATTCTAGCGCGCTTGAGGTGGCCTGTGCAAGTAACCTCGTATTTCATGAAACAATCCAATAACCGTTTCCCTGAGGTTCACCATGTCGAATTCGTAATGGCTATCACCTTAATGAACCTATTAGAAGACAGCGCTTATATCTTCTACCCCTTGTATCCCATTGTCTACCATGCGTCTTCTTCTAACATTGAGAGCCAGCAACGCAACTTGCGACAATCTTTGCACCCTGGCGTAATCTCCTGCACATCCCCCACGATCACTCCACCGACGCGTAACTTGTCATGGGGAAAATCACATCTATGAATTCTGTCAATAAGGGCGAGAAGGAAATACAATTGCACCGCGGACAAATTCGGACGATAAGTCTGCGAGGACTTTTGACCCCCGGTTCATCTGAAACCCTCATGATCAGGTAGGATTATGGGCCGATCACTTCAACAGATTGCTGCCGGGAGATGTCCCCGTCACCCTATAATATTACGACTTCATGCACCCAGGGTGCTGGCGATGATATAAAAGCAGGGGAAATGGGACGGGGAAGGCTCTACCAGATTGACAAGTTCTCAAGCGATCGTCTGTTCTTCACTTGAGATCTGATCGTTGGATTTTCTCTCCGTCCCTCTTTTCATCATGAATTGGTTCGCCTTTGCCAATTTAGCCTTGGGCCTGCTCTCCTGCAGTAGCCCAGTTGCTGCATGTCCTGGAACATCAAAGCTTCAAGCACGGGATACAGTACTCACCCACCGCCCCGAGACGACGACTGTCAATGCTACTGGCGGGACCTACGAAGCTTTCGAACCCGGCTACCTCGCCGGCACCTGGGAGGTGTTCAAGCGCGGGGAGTACGTGTCGCTCAACGGAACGGGATACATCCGCGTCCGCTGGGAGGTTGAGTACTGGAAAGGAGTCGGCCCTATCTACGAGCCTACTTTCGATGTCACCTCCGGCACGTTCCTCTTCGTGGCGGGAGGTGGCGGATACCAGATGACCGACAAGCCACAGGGCTGCCCTCAGGGAACTGGGTGCCTGAACTTTACCGGCGCAACCGAGTTCGGGTACAGCTACCCTTCGGACGATTATAACCCTTGGCACAACATGTACTACTACCTTGACGGGTCGGTAAACATCACGAACCACGAGGCTGGTGGGCTTTATAACGTTGGTGTCATGGCGTACAGTAAGTTGCCTATTATCACCAGTTTCGTCTCGTTATTAACCTTGCATAGGCTACGAGAATATCTTGTCAGACATCAACACGGCCCCGGCCACCTCGGGAAATTTGATAAAATACGGATATTCGTATGACCCGGCCGCAGGTTCATGTCCCTGTTCGGCATCGTGAAAGGCTAGTCTGCCGATCGAGTGAGAGGAACAATAAGACGTAGATATGTAGATGTCTTGCTCCTCTATTTTTACTTCTTTGATGTATATATCGATATAAATATTTCTACGATGCCCAATATATCTACCCAGGTATGATATCATTTGCTAGTAACGAATAGCCTTGCGACTTGGTTGCGGATCGCACACGAACGTAGAACTCCGGTTCTTGGCAATGACGTATGGTAGAATCACCCTAGTCTACGGGGTTGTCCCAAAATTAGCAACTTCAGACGATCGGTGGTAACTAAAAAGATATCCCTAACGAGAATAAACTATGCAAGCCTCAACTCTCAGGTTTACGTGACATGAAGAACAGCGAGAATTCGTCGCATTAGAGAACGGCTATGTCTACCTGCACAGCCGAGTTAGGCTGCGCCGCAGTGACATTCAGTGCCGATCCGGACATCGTGAGTGGCTTCACTGCTCCTACTACTCTTCCTGAACGTTGACTAAGCTAACTAACCCATAGGCTGGAATTGGGGTAAGAACGTCTGACTACAGCCATGGGTTAAGCCCTATTACTTACTTATTCTGTCATAGGTTATTCTTGCTTTCTTGGTATCTGCTTGGTCAAGTTTATTAATTATCACCATCGAATATTTCTCTCTGCATGGGGACGACGTCAACTTCAATTCGAACGCACTCGACGGACTATTGAAGGAGTATATCTGGAAGTTGACGAAACGCCTCAACAAACCCTGGACCCTTGGAGATGTTCAGCCAGCTATTTTGTTGGTTAGCGACCAACAACTAATCACCGGCATCGCGATCCTCAGTGTAGGCTATATCCAACACTGCACTATTACCCAGTACCACTTCTATATAATCTACTTGCTTGGATTTATCTCCTCTCAAGTTTTTGACGCCTCCCTTCACGCTCTCAATCTGTACGTCGATAGGCGTCCATCCATGAAACTATGGAGAGCAACCCTGATGAGCATCCTTTTCGGTATGCTTATCCTCAACTCATTCGTTGTAGATCATGACGAGTTCCTTGTATATGACGACGACGATGATATTTGGTATCTTGGGTCGTCTACTCAATGTGTATGGAACAAATTCATCGGCTCGAGCCATTACCGATACTCACTCTTAGACCTATTCATATCCTTGATTGTATTGATATGGGCTTACTTCGGGGACATGCAACTGTTCTACCCTCGTATTTTCAAGCCGCTCGGATGGATTCTCAAAGTCTTCCAAGCACCATTACTGGGTCTCCTTAGACTTCACGACCAAATAGACAAGAAGATGTCGGGAGCGGAGCCTACTTCCACCAGAGTAGGCTGTATTAATGCGGAGACCGACTCTAGAGAGACCTGTTCTGTGGATTCATTCCATTGGATGTTCTATCATCTTCCCTTGCTCATAATCCAATTTCTAATCTGGTTGTTATTGCTCCCAAGCTTTACGTTGATGGAGATTCTCACATCACGTATTGTCGACCTTTGGAGAATTTACTCAGCACTATTATGGGCGACGATCTCACTTACGCAGCTCAAGAAATATGCCAGCTCTCATCAATCTATTCAAGGAAGCGAGGCTGGATGGGGCTTTGGCCAGATCCTCCCATTACTTCTATTACTATTACCGGCGACGTCAGTATTGGAGATATACCAAGGCAAGTAAAGCGGTCCGAGGAAAGCGTTGTGGGCTATACTAACAATTACTACCTAGAGGCCCAAGAGAAAAGGAAAAATGATAAGGCTAAAAGAGCTGAATTCGAGTTTCAACACTTGGCTTTGCGAGACTCAGACGAACGTCTCGTTTATGAGGAACCGGCATCGTTATATCCCGCTTCTACATCTAAAGGTAGCAAAGGCGATTCCACATTGACGGGGAACAGAAGCCAGCAACGACAAGACGCAGCGACAAAGGATACCCTTCAAGATAGAATGTACAGACATAGGCTATTCTGCGTGTGGATTACTTTCTGCACACTCGCCGCCTTCGTAGGGACGACATACGGAGCAATCAAGGGATATTCGATTTAATAGGAAAAGGAATCGAAGTACCTAGTCATGGAGACGTAAAGAAATAGTTCGTACCTCGGTGGCCTCTTTTCATGATAGGCCATCTATCGTAGGTCGCTTGCGCTGGGAAACCGAAAGGGTGAAGAACAAGACGAAGATCCTACCTAATTGATTTCATCTCCAAAAAAAAAAAAAAGTACGTGGCTGAACTCCGCCAAGAAACATCAAAATGTTCGCGTCAATTTCGGATCCATGGACCAGTGATTGGTTGCGCATGGCGGGCCGCCCGACTACGACAATCCTCTAGTCCTACCTACATCAGGGAAGGCGATCAGCTCGCGACCCGGTTGGGCGAACCGCGAGGCTGAATCTGCGACCGACGTAATTCGCCGTCCACGCCCCTCTTCTGTCAGACAGCTCATCCGATCTTTATCTACATATCTAACCCACCGCACCATTGACTTTCTACCACACAGTCACTAATATACCAAACCTCCAACTTCCAACCTCTCAATCCAAACTCCAAACCGAACACCGACACACCGGACATGATCCTCCCCCGCGCCGTAAAGAACCGAAGGCGCAAAGGCTCCGGCTTCAAGTCCGGCACCAACCACTACTACGGCAGCAGCGGCGGCGGCGGCGGCGGATCCCACCTCCCCGTCTGGGCCTACATCGTCATCGCAGTTAGCGTGGTATGGGCATGCCTCTACCTAGGGCTGTTCTGCCATTTCTTTCGAAAAGGTATTGTTACCTACCCCCCTCCCCCCCTCTTCCTCACCACAATCCAAATCCAAATCCAAAAAGCCCGAAACCTGCCTAACACAAAACTCCCCCCTCTCCCCAGAATACCTCCAACCCGACCCCCTCAAGCGGCGGCGGCGCCTAGCCCCGGCCCTCGGCCACGCCGCCTGGAAGGCGTTCCGGTACGCGACGCCCATCCAGCCCATCCTCTGGGCGAGCCGGAAGCTGGCGGCGCGGCTCCGCGCCGGCCGGGGCGCGAAGAACGTCGGCGGGACCTTCTACCGGAAGATCGAGGAGGGGGAGAAGGGACATGGACATGGACAGGGACGGGAGCAGGAGCAGGAACAGGAACAGGGGATGCGGGATGTAGTAGGTAGTAGTAGTGGCGGGAAAAATGGCGGCGAGCTCGTAGGAGCGGAGCCGCCTTCCAAGGTGCGCGGCGAGTCGCTTATGTCCCCCCGTGGTGATTTCTGAGGGTCTGGGTGACGGATTAAAAAAAGAAGGCGGGTGGGAGGGTTGATGATTTACGTGAATAAGTACCTATATGGTTTCCAGGAAAGCATGATTATAGACTAAAGGGGCTATGTAGGTATTTAGAGCGATTGAGTATGGGTACAAAGTAAATAAGAGGAATTTTTCTCGCAGAGCAGACATTTAAACAAATAAGATACCCGATTCGGAGGCAGTAAAAGGCAGCGCAGTAGGTATTCACGACAGAATTACATACAGAACTATACATTAATCATCAGCCCTTCCAACCTGCTAGGCCTCGACCACGCTCCCTCATCGAATCTCGCAACTCGGCTTCATTTTGGCAAACTTCCAAACATCCCCTCCTCCCTCCAATTCGGCGCCTATACAAGTGAGGTATCTTCCGTATCAAAACAAAGAATCATTCATTTTGTCTGTCGATGTGTTTCGCGGTATGCTAGACCTGAATTTTAGGACTGGTTAGCTAGGTAGTTTGCGGCCTAGATGGTGGATTAGTGCTCAAGCTCTACACTCTAGAAAATACTCGACTTACCCGCTCGAGATTGTAATCGTACTTCTCAAGCGCGTTCACCGCATCTGTTCTCGAGTAACCCATGCCCGTCAGGTTCTTGACGATTGGGTCATCGTGCTTCCCTTCGTCGCTCAATGCTCTCCCCACGGTGCTTGGCCTACCAGAGCTATGACTTTGGACGGGGCTCTTGTTCTCATCGCTACTCTGTTTCGCAGGGGCTTCGCTGGGGGAATCTAGGCTGGCGAAAATGGCTTCCCAATCTTGGTTGTTTGGTGCGGCAGGACCTTGGGTAGAGAAGGAACCAGTGTTGGCATTGTTAGTGGCCGGAGCTGCACTAGCCATCGCGCCCGAGTTAGACGAGACCGTGCCAAAATCATAGCTGCTATCGATTCCGAACGTGTTCGACACGTTCGTCGATTCGCTCTTAGGTTGACTTGGTGGTGGGCTACTATCAAATACAGGATTAAAATCGTCAAGATTGGATCGCGACAAGTTGGCAAACTCATCGTCCGCCGAACCTTCTTTAGCATCTTCTAGGTCTGCGAACTCGTCATCTAAGTCGTCAAAAGCGGCCTTAGATCCGCTAGGAGCTGTGTTCGTCACCGTCGTTGGCGTCGGAGCAAACGAATCTCCACCCTTAGATGCAGAAGAGAAGGACGGAGAAGCCTTTGGTGGCTCAGGGAATACTGATAAATCACTTGTATAGATATTAGCACTATTGCGAATCATATTGTTATATTACACCAAAGCCTAAGAATGTTCATACTTAGATGGATGGGACGTATGAGATCCCGCAGCAGCGCTGTCTGGGCCGTCCGTCGCGGCAGCGCTAGCCTTTGATGCAGCGGGAGAAGCTGGGGCCTGCTGAGATTCCTTGGGTTCAGTCTTCCTATCGGCCGGGGACGCCGGGGCAAAGTCATCGTCGAACCGGTTTCCCTCGCTGGCGGAGTCCGATTCATCATCTCGTTCTAGCTCAGAGATAGGAGGGAACTCCGAGTTGAAGGTCGAGAATGCGTTGGAAGTATCTTTCGTCGACTTGTCTTGGGCCTTGCTTGAAGAGCTGGCCATGCTTGCAAAGGCAGAGTCAAAATCTACCTTTGCGTTGCCATTGTCTTTCAAGTTGCCGAACAGATCGCTGTCCCTGTTACCGGCGTACGGGGTGGTTGGTGCAGGTGCTGTTGGGGTCTCATCTGGGAATGATCCAGGAATGGATCCGTCATGGGGGGATTTTGGTCTCTCTTCACTCTGCGGGGTCCACTTCTGGTTGGAATCAGAGTTTGATGTCAGACTCTGACCGGTAGACATTGCCTCCATTGGAGCAGGAGTGGAAGCGGAAGGAGTTGGGGCATTTTCACCAGACCTGCTGACGGGAGGCGAAACTTGGCGTGAGGGTGTAAGCGTCTCGGATGCCTCGCCGAACTGGGCGAAGCTCGGACTGGGCTGTCGTGGTTCAGTTGGCACAGGAGGTTCGGCAGTCAACGTGGCCTGACGACTCACAGTTGGGGTAGAGCTAGTTGGGGTGGCAAAGGACCCAATACTAGCAGTAGACGTGCCGGTGTTTTGATGTTTGAACGATGTCACAGGTGCCGGTGATGTGCTGTCACCCCCAAAGTCGCCGAATATGTCATTAAACGACTTTTCACCATAGGGTTTGACAGGAGGTGAGCTAAACGCACCCATTATATCCGTGCTCCCCGTTCGCCTAAAAAAGGGATTGTTTGCACTAGCAGTCGACGGTGCCGGACTCGCTAGCTGAGCGGAGGTTGCAACCGGCGAGCCAGTGTTGACCTGACGAGAGAGTTCTTCATTGCTCTTCGTGAGATCTTCAACCTCGGTCTTTAGCTTGTCTCGTTCGCCTTCGGTCGTGGAAAGTTGCTTCTTGTTGATGGCTACCATCCCTTTTTGCTGTCGAGCCTCTGATTTCAGCTTTTCGATCTGCGGCTTTAATTGAGCAATCTCGGTGTTGACGAAACTGATGCGCTGCTTAAGACTTGCGTTCTCTTGCTGGTCGGCCTGAAGAGCTTGGGATATTTGGTGGTGTTGACCCTGCAGGTCTTTGTATGTGCCATCAATTGTGAGCAACTCGTTCGTAAGCTTCTTCGTTTCGTCGCGTATGTTCCTAAGCTGTTCTTCTAGAGCTCGAACATCTTGGGCTTCCTTCTCATATAAGGCGCGCAGTTGAGATAATCGCTGCTCGAAGTTTTTCTTCTGCTCGCTAGCTTGATTGATCTCATTTTGCGTGGAACCACGCTGTCCCTGAACTTGTTGCATCTGCTTTGATAAAGATCCGACTTGATTAGACAAGTTCGCTAATTCGGCCGTCTCGTTAGTTAGCTTTTTACTGATTTCCGGGTCATTGTCGCCGAGCAGGTCTTCCATAGTAGACGCCGAAGCGGGCACGGGGCTCCGTTGAGCTTGGCCCGAGCCGGCAGAACCCCCGGTATCATGAGAAGTTAAAGTTTTCCCAAACGAGGAGGATGGAATGAATGGCTTGAATGTATTAACCGTAGGAGATGTTCGAATTGGTGAACCTGGTGGGCCACTGGCGAAGGGGTCTCTCGTTGTTGAGCCTCCAGTGGACACCGGGACCTGAGCCGGAGCGGGGCTAGGCGAGGCGTCAAGTCCGAAGAGGTCATCAATGGCGGACTTTGGCTGAGGTTGAGGTTGAGGCGGCTGTGGCGGAGGCGAAGAGGCCGGAACATCAAATGGCGACGGGCCGATAGGAGCACGGGCTTGGGTTCGCAAAGACGGAGGGATGAGGTTCGGCGGAAGCACTGTGGGCAGTGGAATGTCTCGTCTAGTTCGCTGTTGGCGAATAAGATACATGGCAACAGCGAAGGTATCCCTGTTCAACCGACCCTCTGAATTGATGTCCGCGAGATCCCAGATTTGAGCTAAAGCGTCTTCGGGCAAGCCGGATCTGCTTAGGAAAGGGACCGCTTCCTCTCCTGTGATGAAACCTTTGTTTGCCTTATCCAATTCAGTATACAGCTGATCGAATCTTGCCTTTTCAGCAGGTGTGACGAGCCAGTCGCCTCCAGTCACCTGAGGCGGTACGCCTGGAGGGGGAGGACCTAACGGCGGCCTTCCTAGCGGACTGGTTGTTCGCACTTGTGCTTGTCCACTTAACTGTCGCGGTATAGCAGATATGGGTGGGCCTGTAGTTGCTGGGCTCTGTCTCGGCGCAGGAGCGCGTCGTGTAGCGGCCTCATAAAGCGCGGCAGGGAGAATATTCGGTAGGCCTCTCAAAGCACCAGACTTCATAGAACTAAGGAGATGCATTGCAATAACAAACTCAGTCTGCACAAGGGCGCCCCTCTGCTCCGTATCGGCGAGCTGCCAGATGCGCCCCAAGACTTCGTTGGGTAGGCCTGACTTCTCAAATATGTTCTTTGCTTGGTCACCGGCTAGTATACCACCAGGTTGTAGGTTCTGCTTCTCGAAGACGGTGGCATATTGTACGACCTTCTCGGGCGACAAGGGCGGTATTCGTATGGGCCCGCTACCAGTTCCTTGTGCTTGTAGCGGTGGATGAGCCGGCGGTGGTACGGGTGCGGCGCTAATATTGATCCCATCGAACCGCGGCAGAGGACCCTGTTGCATGGCCAGTTCAGGGGTTGGTTCGCGTCCGGCTTGGGCATGGCCGATGAGTCGCAAGACGAGTCCAAAGCCAACAGGTGTCAAGAAGCCGCGATTCTCATTGTCAGCTACCTGCCAGATCTGCCGGTGTTGTGAATGATTAGCAACTTCGGGTTTCCATGGTTGTTATGTCATCCCCCAGCGTATGAAATCATGAGCTCGACTTACCTCACCAAGAATGCGTGAGTCAAGTCGGGTCTTCTCGAAAAATTTCACTGCTACATCGCCCGTTACGATACCCGCACCCTCAACGTCCGCTTCTCGGAATAGTTGGCCATATACTCGCTTTTCTTCCGGGCTGAGGATGAGCGTCGGCGCAGCTGCGAAAAGAGGGGGTTAGCTGATGCTATCGACAATATATGTAGCAAACTAATGAAGTTCTTGATGGTATGTAGATATCTAGTGATGTTATTTGGACAGGAGTTATCGTAACTTACCGGCGTCAACGCTGGATTCGGCGGACATTATTGCGCAGCCGAGCTCACCAGGCTTCAATTTAAGACAGAGCTCGGCGGGCGAGGGCGAAAGATTTCGGGGTTAATGTTTCGGATGCAGATTAAAAAAAAAGGTTCAATTGACAATGTGTCAAGACGGGTAGAACTCTGAACTGCCAATAAAACAAGGGGCTACTCTGGAGCTTCGGCAGCAAAATACCGTTACAAAGTTTTAGGTCGTGTATTGCGAAAGGTAGGATAGGTATTCCGTAAATGTGGAAGAGAATGTTTTGGTGTTGGAGTCTCCAACTTTCAACTTTCGGCAGGAGGCTGGAGTCTAAACGTTCGATAGGTACCTAAGTATTACAGGCTTGACAGGGTAACCTTGAACTCTTCCCCCTACTGCCCCTACCTTCCCTACCTTAAGCTACCAAGGCAGCTGGGTACCTAGTCTACCGCGAGTCTACGTAGTCGGAGCCACTTTTCTAGCTCCCTGAGAACATTTGAACCTCTTAACCATCGAAGCCCCGGGCTCCCGGTACACATATACATATACATCATATATGTATTCCGTACATCGTACATATATATGTATGCAGAGACCCTCTATTTTAAACGATTATCATTATTAATATTTCTTCCCGACGTCCATTCGACATTCGGCTTTCTTCATCTTCCTTCTGGCATCTTAGCGTGCATCGTTTTATCCTGTCGGAAGGCAGCTAGATAGACATGTGACCCGTAATAAATATCCTCTCTATTAAAATTTGGAGACAGATAGAAAAGGAACGAACGTTTCTCGATGAGTCAAGCAGCTCGAGGGCGCTCTTTTCCTCTCATGAATGCCGCGGCATCCCAATCTGGAATCGTGATTGTAGGGGACAGATAGTCATGCACATCGCTGCGAGCTGCATTCGACAACGAAGCCACAATTGGTCGACGGCAGGTTCAACCGCGCATAGCGTCTAAGGTATTTATCGAATAGAGTGAGGTTGGTGCTCTGGATTTCAACCATTGGTCCAAAACTCTGTCACACTGCATGGAAATTATCAAGCGACACCAAGCGACACGAAAACGAAACTGCAGGGAGGATAATCAAACTACGACGGGAACATATTGAGTGTCTTTTAACGTCCTTTCTGTCGATATAACCCATTTGGGGACGACACCAGAGAAACTCGTGCTATTAAAAGTTGTAGGACGGATGTACAAAGCATATACTAATCTTGCTACCAGGCTCAGTCACAGTAGAATCAAAAAAGGTCCCCTGCTGCCTCTCCATTAGTCCCAACGGACAGCTCCACGTTATTCGGAGACTTTAGCACAACTAATACGTCTCGATTCGTCTTTAGTATAAACAAAGGTGCTATCAAGGTAGGTCCGAATCGTATCCGGTCACGGGTGCGAAAGTATTAAATGTCTTTGGCGGTGACACGTAGCACGAGTGGCCTGAAACTTAATACTCAGCCTCAACATCACCCTCGCCCTCTAGGGAATCAGTGGCAACTTCCTCGTAGTCGCGCTCCAGCGCAGCCAAATCCTCACGGGCCTCCGAGAATTCACCTTCCTCCATACCTTCGCCGACGTACCAATGGACGAAAGCACGCTTGGAGTACATCAGATCGAACTTGGTAGACAACGCAGACCAAGCCTCAGCGATAGCCGTCGTGTTGGAGAGCATGCAGACAGCACGGTTGACCTTAGCCAAATCACCGTTGGGAACGAACTGAGGAGCCTGGAAGCAGATACCAAGCTTGAAGCCGGTTGGGCACCAGTCGACGAATTGGATCGTGCGCTTAGTCTTGAGGGTAGCCACAGCCGCGTGAGCGTCCTTGGGGACGACGTCACCTCGGTACAGCAGACATGTGGCCATGTACTTGCCGTGGCGGGGGTCGCACTTGACCATCTGGTTGTACGGCTCAAAGCAGGACATGGTCATCTCCTGAACCGAGTTGGCCTCATGAGCAGCCTTAGCAGCAGAAATAACTGGTGCGTAGGCGACAAGAGGGAAGTGGATACGAGGGTACGGCACCAAGTTCGTCTGGAACTCGTTGAGGTCGACGTTGAGAGAACCATCGAATCGAAGAGAAGCAGTAATGGAAGACACAACTAGATAAAGTTAGCCACCATTAAATTCGTGATTTTACTCCACACATACCTTGCGCGATCAAACGGTTGAGATTCTCATAGCTAGGGCGCTCCAAGCCAAGATTTCGGCGGCAGATGTCGTAGATGGCATCATTGTCAACCATGAACGAGCAGTCGGAATGCTCTAAGGTAGTGTGCGTGGTAAGGATAGAGTTGTACGGCTCGACAACCGAGGTAGCGGTCTGAGGTGCTGGGTAAACACAGAATTCCAGCTTGCTCTTCTTGCCGTAGTCAACGGAGAGACGCTCCATCAACAAGGCGCCGAAGCCGGAACCAGTGCCACCACCGAAAGAGTGGAAAACCAAGAAACCTTGAAGACCAGCACAGCTGTCGGCAACGCGTCGCACTCTGTCCAAAACCTGATCGATGAGCTCCTTGCCCACGGTGTAGTGGCCACGGGCGTAGTTGTTCGACGCATCTTCCTTGCCGGTGATCATCTGCTCAGGGTGGAAAAGACTGCGATAGGTACCGGTGCGGACCTCATCGACGACGTTGGGTTCGAGATCGCAGTAGATAGTGCGAGGAACATACTTGCCCTGGCCTATTGAATCCGATTAGAACACCATTTACTAGCTGCAAAACAGCATAAGAAAAAAACGCTTACCAGTCTCAGAGAAGAAAGTGCTGAATCCTTGGTCGGGATCAGCGAGCTTGCGCTCTTCGGTCAGGTATCCATCAGGCTATATGATAAATTGATCAGTCGTGTCCTACTGCCAGAATACTTCGAAGAAACCTACTTGGATACCGTGCTCGAGACAGTAGAGCTATAAGATGTCAAGATTAGCATTGTGCTTGAGTCATTCTCGTGACAGTGACAGGGGTCGTTGAGATCCATATCACGCATTAAAGATGTGCGACGTCGACGTCCTGTCCGATAGATAGGATTCTTACCTCCCAGCAGGAATTGGCGATTTGGCAACCCGCCTGGCCAACTGCAAGCAAATACGTCAGTATAATGGTGGCTTCGAAGGATGGGCGTTATAGGGGTCTATAGTATGAGACATGGATGATGCGGTGAAGGAAAACGCGTGCCTCGAGGGGGGAAAAACATGGAATAAACGTACCGTTGATGCTAATGATCTCGCGCATCTTGAAGGCAAATACAATGCGAAAGCAGTAGTAAATGAGAACAAGAAGATGAGAGAACGAAGAATCGGAATCGCGGGTGCAGGCAAGGTTAGAAGGAAAGTCCCGTAGCAGGAGGTGTGAGTGATTGAAAAATGTAGGTAGGAATTGAAATTGAGTCGAAAGGAGTTCTGTTGATGCTTTTGGACCCAGTCGTTTTTACCCAAGTCCAATAACTAAAAAGTACTAAAACTCCAAGTGGGGGCGGATTAAAAATTCATCCCCTGGTTGGGTAGGAGCTTTTGTTGACATGAGATTGCCTAGATGGGACTCGGGCTACTCGGGAAGGCACACAGACCACGTCAGAATGCAGGGACCTCAAGGTGGGACTGCTGTTTAATATAATGTTGAATAGTAGGGGACAAACTGAGCTTGGCAGCAACGACACACCGTCGCGCCCATTGTCCAATACTTTCTCACCCCCAAAAAATTCGATCTTCATTAATAATTTAGCTAGCAATTAAATCTCATTCATTGAACTGTTGGATTACTAGATTACCACAATGTTAATTCGATTCGCTCCTATAATCCTATTGATTACATCCGTGTTTGCAAACACCGAAAAGACCATTTTCATCGGTCCACCAACCGCCAACATCCCCTCAGCTCATCCAACCCTTGAAGACTTGCATGTCGATGTCCTCACCCCTTCTAATTGGACAATACGAACACATCTAGAGGCTCAATTCCCCAATATTTCATCACCAAATGGCAAAGCCACTTGGCTCATCTTGGACGAACTCACTGAGGGTCAACGTTACGAAGTGAGAGTGTGTTGGGCTGCAACTGTTAGTTAAGCTCTAATGATGTTTCTTTTTTATATCCGTGCATCTATTCAGGTCGAGAAAGCTAATTAGTTTATAGCAACCTACCCAATTCAAAATCGCTACCTATGAGCTGCAAACTGTCTTTGAGACTCCTGAACTAATATCTGAGCTTTCAGAATATTCATGGTCTCGCCAGTCTCTTGGAGGTGATCGTGGGTCTCAATCTAAACCTGTAGGAAACCTCCGGGCCTCGAACTCGGAGAGAGAAGCTTCGGTTCTCTTTCTCCAGATTCTAGCAGCGGCAGATTACTATACGGCGAATAAGACGCTGATGAGACACGTTCCATCAGTCCATGTGGATATCATCCTCGACCCCTTTCTCCTTGGCGTACTGCCCCGTTCACTATTGCCAACTGTGGGCTACATTACCGTAGTAGCCATCACATCCTGGTTTATCGCACGATACATCTCAATATGGATTCGTAACTTAGGAGCAGAAGCAAACCCTGAGAAGAAGATTCAGTGAAATGGTAGACACGCTTTCGTCACTGCTTCCTATATTTGCCTCCCTAGATCCAAACGAGAGTACCATCGAATCCCAGCTATCATAACTCGTAATCCTCGCTCATCAAAGCATTCCACTCAACCTCGGACGGAAGCGTAACCGCAGCACTGTCTTCATTTTATCCACAACTCAATCTATGCTTTAAAACCATTGAGACATTGCCCAAGTCGATTGTCTCAGCAAAAGCGAATATTGTTGAATGCTAGAAAATGAAAGAACATGAACTCCGCGGTCTATAATACGTCTGCTTGAACGTCTGCCAATGACGCTGGCATATCATAAGGTTGACCTGCTACCAATTGCCGGGGTAACCCCCTGACTGACCGTGGTGAGGGTGCGTCGCCGAAGGAACCGGTGGCCCAGCAGCGTAGGCAGGTTGCACAGAGTATCCGTGAGGAGCCGATGATGGTGGTGGCATACTGTATTGTGGGTTACTAAACGTAGAGGGGGGCGGTGGATATTGTTGACCGCTGTATTGAGGCTGATTCGGCGGCGGTGATGCATATTGTGTTTGTTGTGCTACGTTCTAAATTAGTGAAATACAGCGACCATATCCCAAAATATATCACCTACAATAGGCGTGTCCTTGAGGACCTGGGCTATGTCCATAGCTAGAGTGCTGTCCCGAAGGCGGACCGCTACTGTATGGTGGATTGTGGTGCTGCTGGCCGGGAGGAGAGCTGTTGTAGGATGGATTCTGATGGCCTAGCTGATTAGGAGGAGGGGGATACGAAGTTGCAACATGCTGGCCGGGCGGAGGAGGGTACTGCGGTGTCACGTGTTGAGTAGAGGATGTATTATAAGAGGGTGAACCTTGCTGATGAGGCGGAGAGCTGTAGGATGGCGTCGAAGCATTGGGCGGTTGGTAGGATGTCGGAGGAGCATGACCACTATATCCGCTTGTCTGGCCTGCATTTGTATAGCCGTAATTCTAATACGTCAGATTACGTTAGTCAGATATTCCCGTCCCAATACCGTCGTTGAAGGCAAACATACTGGTTGGCTTCCATGACTCCCTCCGAACATATTCGCAACTCCTCCCATCACAGAACCAGCTAGGCCTGATGAATGTGGAGCTTGGCTGGGTTGCCCGCCATGGTAATTCTGAGGTTGCTGGGGCTTATGACCAGAAGCGAATAGGTTTGAGGCAAGTTGGCCAACAAGTTGGCCAGTACCTCCGCCATGCGTACTGGACGAACCTCCGTGGCCACTGCTGCCGTGACTTCCACCGAGACCACCAATCAATTGACCAGCAAGGCCGCCAATACCACCAGAGCTGTGGCCGTTGGTCGTCTGAGGCTTTCCATGGCCGCCGGAAAATTGGCTCAGTAACGAATTAGCTGCAAAGCTCTGTAGTTGGATATTAGGTCAGCGCATTATGCTTCAGAATGCAATATTCATAAGAAGACTCGTAGACGCACACCAAATCCCCTTTCGCCAGATGGTCCATCAAGTCCTCTATTATCCTCGGTCGGTAAAATGGGCTCCATCCGACCGTCGGGATGCTTGACCGTCTGTGTGCCATCGGGATGGGTGATGACTTCTTGCCGGCCAGGGATCCCATACGGATGTTCATTTGTCTGGGCAGGTGTGTTTCCCGGCGCAGCTTGTGTCGGGGTTTCCCATTGAGACACGCCCGTTGAGAGCTGAACGTAGTAATACTTCTTACTTGTGCCATCCCACTGCGCAATCCATCCAGGTGGGAGTTGTGGCGGTTCGAACGTAGGGCCTTCGTTGGGAGAGGCGGGGCCAGCCATGGCGACTGAGGGGTCTTATCCCGTCTCCTCTATATCTAGAGTATGTAAAGTAGACGAATTGGGAAGACTACCGAGTCGACGAAAGAGAAAGATCGTAGAAGGGGGGGAAGAGACCTCGAGTATCGGCAGAATCGCTAATGAAAAAGAAGGTGGTCAGTCAGTCAATAATTCTTTTTTAAAGTTAGGGATCTCGAAGGCGGTATGACAAGCCTTGGTACCTACTAGGTAATAGAATTTAGAGAGTTTGAGAGGAAGAAGGGTTGTCGAAGGGTCGCTGATGAATGAAAGGAGACTAACCCGCTAGTTCAAGATCTAAGACCCTGCAAAGTCTAATCTAAACGTAAGGTAGTCGCCAGTGCAGCTTAGATTAGTATGAGATATGCCGTGACCCGTCGCAGGTTTCTACTTCCCCAGGTAGCAAGTTAAGTATATACTTCACGTCTATATATCAAACACCTAAGATGCCCTAGGTACCTTACCATCTTGGAGGGGTCATTCCTCCCTCCTATAAGTGGACCCTCAGACCCAGCCATGCCACACAATGAATGACGACGTCAGCCACAAAGCCACAAATGCCACAATAATCGAAGTGGCGGTTCCAATTGACTTCCAAGATTCGTCGAGGTCCACATGGACTTCGCCATAGAAGAAGAGCTCCGTCGAGTCATTCTACTGGCACGAATTCAGGTGCCTACGTGTTTTCCCCAATGATCCGCCAGAATCGTATCCATATCAAATTACCTAACCCATGACAACAACGAATGAGACGCGATTAAATATCATTTGTTAACACACCGTCGGTTGCCTCCCAGTTGTGCTGTACATTGTGCAGGTGCATGAATATTCACATGAAAGGTAACGCACGCATAGGTATGTCTCTAACTTTGATGTACCTAGTGAATTTATCGAATCAGAGATATGGATAATTTAGGTAGATGAAAGCTTCAATGTTTTCCTGTTATGATGAGCAAGCTCTACCCACTAACTCAAAACTCCGAGTCTACCTGCCTATATGTTCTTGACAGTACCTCCCCAATTTTAGACCATGAACTTTAAAGATTCTTAAATTAACTTTGAGGTGAAAGAAAGAACAAAACATGTCACGCATAGCACAGTCCAGAGGAAACTTACTCTTGACACCCTCTTTACCGAGAGCTATGAAGTTCAACTTAACCGTTAGTTGCGCGGATGGGCCAAGAAGAAAATAGGAGCAAGCACCATTCAAAATCTGCACACAACGGGTTCAGCTAACTTACAAAACATAGGATTCTACAAGATCATGGACTCTAAGCACCCCCACCTCGAAAAGGCAGGAGACGTAGACCGCCAGACACGACTCGCACAACTTCGTCAGTTTGTTATGGATGGCTCTCTCACTAATGAAGAACACCGCTACGTGAAAATTCTCCTATCAAGAGTCAACATAGACATCATAAGTGAGCTACCAATTGAGCTCGTGGCACAGATTGCGGACTTCCTAGGTTTGCGCGATTTCGTTACCTGTCTCGCTGTCTCCAGACGATGGCGAGGAAAGTTCCTTTCTATTATAAATGCTGTCACAGATGAGCTATGTCCATCGCTACGTCATATATCAATGGGCACCCCATTAGACCCAAACGAATGTCTAAAAACCCTTCACAGGATAGGACGCTTGCACCGGCATTTTTTCGAGTCCAGTCTTGAGAAGTCGTTTTCTTGGCAAAACGAGTCATATTTTAAACTTGATCCCGAGTATCATGGCCGCCATAAAGATATGTCTGCTGCTTATGCGCAATTTGATTGCCAACCTGATCTCGAGCCGGATTCCTCCGCATATGAGAATGCTTTATATTCTCATGGTAGGATAGCGTGGCAACCTTGGCCTCGAATCATTGTAGTCGATAACCTATGGTCACGGACACGAAAGGTTTTCACTTCACCGAAGGGTCCGCTTGTTCATCCAGAATGCAAGCTTCAAGCTCTAGGGGATAGACTTGTCATAGCATCCATGGACCGTCTCTTGTAGGTAGTTTCACATTCAAGTATGTTTTCAACTCGGGTCTAATTGAATTGAATAGGACCGCGTGGGACCACATCGCAAACATTTGTCTTGAAAAGAAGTTACCCGGATCTATTAGATATGTTGCAACTAGAGGATCTGAGGTTGCCATAATTCTCTTCAGCGGAGACGTCTTCTTATGGGAGTTCGGCGGTAAATTCTCGACGCTCGCAACCACGCCATTGATCAACTATCATGGCTTCACCAACGAACTCACCAAAGACTGGAAGCAGAATCTTTGCGTTATATTCCATCCAACATGCACCAGGAAACTTTTTCTGGCCTCCGGATACACCGATAGTTCTGGTTCAAAATTGACGCTTAAACGCATGGTCTACGAATTCGATGATACCAGCCATACAGAGACTTTTGAATCCGAAATTTCAATGGGAAAAAAAGTACGCACTACCCAAGTCCGAATAGGAAAAGGAATGCCTTGTCACCGCGATATCATAGGGTTTGTTGAAGTATACCTGTTCGCGGACCCGCCAATCCCAGTGGCAGCATCCGAATCTTTCGTCGAATTTGACATTTACAAACGGAAGTTCTTTGAGAGAACTAACGAGAGGGGTTTCCCTCATATTAACTGGGTTATGGGACATAAACACGGGGATGTAGATTTTCTTATTCAGTTCCACGATCGTGGCTTCACGGCCTATAGCTTTCAACCCGGATTCGACTTGAAAATTGGCGAGTGAGTTTCCAACACGTAATGGATCAAATGAGAATAACAAGTTCGGAACACACTCAGAGTAACAGTCGCCTACTTTATAAACTACCGAATACCCTCATTAGAATCATGAAGGGCTTTGGAGCTGGTTGATGTGAGAGTTCTTCAGTCAAAATTCGGCGCCGAGATAAATGACACAAAACCATCCTGTCAACGTACAATATCTAAGGCGCTGTGGCACATTAACGAAAGAGTCATTAGTGTGTCTAAAACCTGTTATTTGCCATGGTAACCTTGGAAGGAATAGACTACGTTACACCCTTAACTCCTAGAAGCTATTTTGAAGGCATCCATAGGCCGGATCAAGGAAGCTCGAGTTGAATACTACACCAAACATATCGCCCCGAAAGATTTATTTGTTAGGGATGGTTATATTCTCCGTGGTGTCGTTTACGGGTGTAACCAAAACCTCGTTTGAATAAATAACTGTCTGTCTAATCATCCAGGTGACTTTTGGGAAGGTATACAGCCGAGTCCGAGCAGAGGTATATGCACTGCAGTCTAGCAGCAATACGAAAACGACGTGCCAAATCGACGGTGGATAGTGCTAGGCTAATCTTTAGTTCAGGAAACTCGCAAATATCTTCCCGTCTAACGAGTGCCGCCGAGTAAACCGGTAGGTACCTCTATGGCCGGACGGATTTAGCTAGGAACCGGGGATAAAAAGCAAGACAACCGCTCGTCGGAGTAGGTACTACTGATTAGGAAATCTAAGTCCGTGATGACTGGGTCTTTGCCATCATAAACAACCACGATTTTTCCATTTTCCACGAGTTGCAGTAACGCGAATAGGCGGAAGAAGGATGGGAGAAGAAATAGGAGTTACCGATGGCTTGTTACCCCGCAAAGACATCCATCCATCCTGGACCCGACACCCCTGTGTCCCGACCTGCTCCCGACTCCCGCTAGTGACCTAATTCTGCAGACCAGCCAGGTGATACCTGTCACTAAAACCCCACCCCCACAAACTCATTACGACGGGTCTTTTGTGGGGTAGTACGGTAGCGTGATTGGTCATTAGGTCTGCTTGGGATCACGACCCATTGATCAACCTTCACTTTTACCCCAACCACGCGTATCAAGCGCCATGGTTATTATGGATGCTACAAAATATTTACCTGCCAATTTCAACAGCTGAGAAATCCAGCCAACCATCGACAAGATAATTCCGGCGTGATAGACTATTTGCGAATGGCACGGCGGTACGACATTAGCGGGACGAATTATCATTGGTTCTTTCTCCCTTCTCTTGCCCATCACTTACCTAGTCATTCACAGCTAATCATAGGTAATATGGATTTTCGACTTAGAATTCGTTCCTCCGAGACATTGCGTGGAAGACTTGCCTCGGCTGGTTCCTGGCTAGAACAGCGAATCTTGCAGTAGATTTCACATGCTGTCTCAGACCGCTCACCCAAGATCTGTAGACAATGGCATTCCAATTCTAGCTTATGCACAACCAGGCCTCTCTCAACCGGGGATGGGTCCTAACGCGGTATACTAACCCCGTGGAGGAGGGGCTGAGAAAGAGAATTTCTTGCTAGATTCGATTCCCGGATCCTGGGTTTCTCGACGATATTCTGGAAGAAGTACGAAATTCGGTAAGCTATGCGATTGTTGACGAGTTGCTTGGTCCAACTCAGTTTGGCGTCCCTTTCGCAAGAATGGTCAGCTGGGTGGAAGTCGACGAACAAGGGCTACCTACGTGTGCTACGAATTCCATGAATGAAATTTGAGCTTGAGTTCATTCTTGATTTACATCTTGGTTGTCTTGATCCAGCTTATTCCCCGATGGGTATAACACGCCTCTCATCGTTATAGGAATGTCTATATAAGATCGCCATACCGTGTCATGAGACACGGTGATACATTCTTCGAAATTTCTACTCACTAACTCGCAACATACATTGATCTACGGACACAACTCCTGTCTTCGGACTTCCTGTCTGCCTTCCTATCCCCTTTTTAGTTTGTTGGATATTACCTAAAGGACATCATGTATAATACTCTTGCTCCTCTAGTATCGGCTGCCTTACTCGCTAGCATAGCCGCTGCTCTTCCAGCGCCGACTCGAACGTTAGAAGAACGAACTGTTACAGCCTCCGTGGTCATTTCACAAGGCACTCTTGTTGGTTCGGTCCTTAACGGAGTTGAGAACTATGGTGGTATACCGTTTGCCGAACCTCCGACGGGGAATTTGCGGCTGAAGCCGCCGCAGAGACTTAACTCTTCTCTTGGCACTTTCGACGCCACTGGACTTGGTCCCGCTTGCCCACAGATGTTCTTCTCTACGGAGGGAGATCTTATCACCTCTGTGTTGGGCTATCTGATCAACACGCCACTGTTCCAGACGGTTACGGAACAAACGGAGGATTGCTTAACCATGAGAGTCCAGCGGCCAATAGGTACTACGTCGGACTCGAAACTTCCTGTTCTCTTCTGGATCTTCGGGGGTGGCTTCGAACTTGGCAGCCCTCAGATGTACGATGGTTCCTCTTTGGTCGCTAATGGCGTAAGCCAAGGAAAGCCTTTCGTCTTCGTTTCCGTGAATTATCGGGTAGGTGGCTTCGGATTCCTGGCTGGCAAAGAAATCCTCGCAGACGGCGCATCTAACCTGGGACTCTTGGATCAACGCATGGGTCTCGAATGGGTGCAAGACAATATCGCAGCATTCGGAGGGGATCCGGAGAAGGTGACAATCTGGGGCGAGTCTGCCGGTGCCATCTCCGTGTTTGATCAAATGGCCCTTTACGGCGGAGATAACACCTACAACGGGAAGAAGCTCTTCCGCGGGGCCATTATGAATAGCGGAAGTGTGATTCCAACAGATCCAGTAGACTGTGATCGCTGCCAAGACATATACGATACTGTAGTCAGCAAGGCGGGATGCTCCAGTGCTGCCGATACGCTTGCATGTCTTCGCAGTGCTGACTACGATACATTCCTTAACGCCACGAATAGCGTTCCGGGCATCCTCAGTTACAATTCTGTCGCATTATCGTACCTCCCACGACCGGATGGTGTGGTCTTAATAGATACCCCTGACGTTCTCGCCGCCAATGGTCAGTACGCCGCTGTACCAATGATCATTGGCGATCAAGAAGATGAGGGGACCCTCTTCAGCCTGTTCCAGCCCAACCTCACAACTACGGATGAGCTCGTCGATTATATCTGGAAAATATTCTTCCCTGCTATCGAAAGAGACGACGTCGTAGGCCTAGTTGACACCTATGACCCGTCGATTACTGCCGGGAGCCCCTTTGACACTGGTACCTTCAACGCGGTGTATCCAGAATTCAAACGCCTTGCGGCCATTTTGGGGGACATGGTATTCACCCTCACACGCAGAAATTTCCTTGAGTCTACCCTTGCTGTGAATCCGGACGTGCCCTCGTGGTCCTATCTTGCATCCTACGACTACGGCACGCCGATACTAGGCACATTCCACGCTTCCGACATACTACAGGTATTTTACGGTATACTCCCAAACTACGCTAGCAAGGCTATCCAGAGTTATTACATCTCGTTCCTATACACACTGGATCCCAACAACGGGACGAGCTCAGACATTCAGCAGTGGCCGCAGTGGAAGGAAGACAAGCAATTGATGCAGTTTTGGAATAGCAACAGTAACTTGTTAGCCGACGATTTCAGGGCCGCATCGCAGCAGTACATAAGCGCAAATTCCAAGAAATTCTTAATCTAACGTTGCATTTTGAAATGAGTTATCGTGCAGGCATTCGGCGTCAATCAAGGATGGGCATGTGAATTGATTTAGGGTCTTAAGCGGATATTCCGGTTCGAGATTATGGTCATGCCGAGAATCACGTTGTGAAAAGAAAAGAAAAACAAAAACGAATGGGAAAATATGAGACGAAACTAAGGACGGGAATCTAAGACACGAGAACTGATGATGCTATAGACGAGGGTGCTTAATTCGATGAGGGTGTGATGATGGTGTGGGGCGGATCTCAAGCATCAGCAAGGTTGCGTTGATAATAATAAAAAACAAGGTAGCAATTTCAAGGTTTCTGATCAAGATAACCCGAGGAGAGGGGAATGTAACATCACTAACCGATACCATGCTCGTGGAGAGCATCTCGCGCCATATTTATTGTTGATGCCTATGGCTTGAGTGCCATTCATCATGCTAGTGTAAACTCAACACTGCTACTTACTCAAGCTTCACTAACAGCAATGCGGTTCTCCTTGCTGTTGACTCTATTGAGCGCCTGTGGGCAACATCAAGCACAAGCAAATGGATCGCCTCCTAAAAAGGGGTCACTAGCGAGAAACGTCGGCCAGGTCATTTTAGACAAGAGTTCATATGTAGACTCGTTAATTTCGAATATGACAGTCGAGGATCTGGGTGAGTTGGCTAGAGCTCAGATACGCGTTGAATACCAAGACTAACAAATAATCCAGTTCTACAATTGCACCTTATGTTTGGCGGCGACATTGTAGGGGTCGAGTCTAAGAACGAGCTTTATGGTATGCATGCTGGCCATATTAAAGATCTCACATCATATTCACCTAGGGGTTAGACTATGCGATGCGCTTCAGCCCAGACTCACCAATAGGTGCAATGCATGATTGGTACGTCTCATGTGCTCTAATCCAGCCGGTGCCCCTGGACTCACAGCGACATAGGTACCCGCTCAACACTTCTCACTATAACTCCGTTCAGGCATTGACCCTCCAAAAAGCGCGACTGAAGATTCCGCTCATGCATGTGGGAGAGTGCCTTCACGGTGTCGGGTCTTTTAAGCAGTCGATGTTCCCCCAGAGTCTAGGACTTTCAGCTAGTTTCGATACCGATCTTGTGTATCGCGTCGGCAGAGCGATTGGAACCGAGGCGAGGTCGATCGGGATTCATGCCTGTCTGTCTCCCGTCCTTGACATCGGCCAGGACCCGAGATGGGGGCGAATGCAAGGTAAATATCTGCTCTCGGCTCCTAAAAGAAGTTCCTTCCGTTGCTGACACCGAGTAGAGGCGTGGGGAGAAGATAAAGTATTAACTTCGCATATGGGAGTCGCCTACTCTAGCGGCCTGTCTAAGAATGGCTCTTGGTCTGAACCAGACGCCGTCGTGCCAGTGCTCAAGGTATGAATTCTCGCGTCAATGTCTAGGCAAGCTGTTGGTTTATTCTGTTGGATAGCATTTCGCCGCGCACGGAGCTCCTCAGTCGGGACATAATACCGCCCCGTTTATGGGTCACGGAAATCGGCAGGTGTTACAGGATCTCCTTACGCCATTCAGGGCGGCGATCCAACTAGGTGGAGCAAGAGGCGTATTGATGTAAAGGGATTATAGGCAGTCCGGTTTAGTTTCTCGTACTGACTGACGTATAGGGCATATAGCGAGTTTGACGACATACCGGCTCACGTCCACCCCCTGTTATACCAGGCACTTGAAGACTGGGGGTTTGATGGATTCACTATCGCCGATGATACTGGTATAATTAAGCCCATACGACTCGTTCCATATATCATGCTAATTGAGCAATAGGAATGGCCGAGTTACAAGCGGTACATCAGGTAGCAGATTCTGCAGGAAGTGCGATAGGGCAATGGTTTAACGCTGGAGGAATGATCCAATTCTACGACTATCCTCTTGAGGTCTATCTTAATGTGAAATCCCATTCCCGTTTAAATATCTGAAGGGGTATTAACGAAGTTCTAGACAACAAAAGACCTCGTCGCAAATGGTTCTGTGGAATTGACAACTCTACAGTCTCATATTCGCAACATCCTAGGTGTGAAGTGGGATTTAGGCCTATTTGACGACCCTTTCATCCCATCGGGGGTCAATCCTCAGGAAATTGTCAAGAGCCACAGGAACCTCACGCTGGAAGCTGCTCAGAGAAGCATCGTTCTCCTAGAAAACAAGAACTCCACATTACCATTAAAGCCTCAAGCTCAGAAAATCACCAAGATCGCACTCGTCGGCCCGTTCGCTGATGTACTCAATTATGGCGACTATTCTGGTCAATGGGGGCAGTATCCCGCAGACGCGGCACAGACGATCCGCCAAGGAATACTCAAATATGCGAATGGAGGAGATTTTGAGTTGGTTTCTAGCTGGGGCGCAAATACCTGGGAGTATAACTCCCAGTATGTAATACCACCGTACCTCTTGTCGGCGAATGGGACAGCGGGTGGCCTTGCTGCGACGTATTTCGCGGATACTAATTTCACCCAGCCTATGGCATATAGAATCGAGAATCCTGCGCTTGACTGGGGATTATATCCTCCAGACGGTCTACCATCTAATAACTTCAGTGCTATTTGGGAAGGGGAGCTGAAATCTCCTGTCGACATCGACGTAGATGGCTGGATTGGAGCGGCTGTAGGACCCAACACGACTGTTAAGCTCTTTATCGACGGAAGCTTGACCACCTCATATGGAGTAGAGGGTCTTCTACAGTCTAGCAATATCATGGGAAATATCATGAGCTACGATTACATCACGACGAATAGCACACTACCTCCGACCGGATCTGCCCCTTTTACATTCAGAAAAGGGGCAACATACCACATTCGCATCGAATACCAAGCCTTCACTCTCTACAAGACAACCGAAAACGTAAATTCTCTCAATTCGCAGCTCATACTCTTCTGGAACCTCGTCAGTCGGAACGGCGACGCAGTCGACCAAGCCGTCCAACTCGCAAGCTCCTCAGACGTGGTCGTCCTGGCCGTGGGGGCGGCTTGGAACAGCGACGGAGAAAATGGGGATCGAGGCACGCTAGGCCTTATATCAAGCCAGGACATCCTAGCCAAGGAACTATTCAAGTTGGGGAAGCCTGTGATGCTTGTTCTTCAGGGCGGTCGACCCTTTGCGATCGACTACTATAACCAGAGCGCTGCTGTGCTAAGCGCTTTCTTCCCTGGCCAGTCTGGTGGCCAAGCGATCGCGGATGTGTTATTTGGCACGGTAAATCCAGGAGGGAGGATGCCGGTCACCGTCCCGAAGAACGTCGGTCAGCTTCCTGTGTATTACAATTACAAGCCGACTGCCCACTTAGTGAAGTATCTCGATACGGAGTCGTCGCCGGCTTATTGGTTTGGTTACGGGCTGTCGTACACCACTTTTAAAGTATCCGAGTTCGCAGCTATGATAAACGGTACGGTGGCGACGGAATTCAAGGATGGGGATACGATTACGTTTTCGGCTACAGTCAGGAATAATGGTACTGTAGATGGGAGCCATGTAGCTCAAGTATATGTCCTCTCGCGCGTTTCGTCCATCGTGCAGCCTGTTAAGCAGCTTGTCACCTTCCAACGTGTAGACATATCGGCCGGCGAGGAAATTACTGTATCGATGGAGTTGGATACGAGTAGGTATCTAACCATCCTCAACAGGAAAAACGAATGGGAACTGGAGAAAGGATCGTATACGTTTGCGCTTTTGAACCATGGCGGTGACACGGATACAGCGACGAACGTCACTTTGAAATGTGTCTAAAAATCGGGGGCGTACTAAGAGAAAATAATTAGATGTAGATGCAGCAATCGTTAACAAGTTGAAGGTCAACGAATATGCGTTAGCTTCCTAGTAATTTGAATAATAATTTCTAACAATTTTGTGATTCTTTACTTGCTAAAAGACAAACATTTGATGTGGCATGCTCGTGAATATTTTAACGGTTGCCGTGAAGCTAGGCTGCCGCCTAGTGAATTTTGTAGTTAAGGCAACAAACTTTTTCCTTCTCGTACTCTTCATACAACATCGCCATGGTTGTCGTCGCTTCCAACTGTTTGAATTTATCAACCAAATTCTGAAGCAAACCAGTAAGGTCAAACGTCAAATTAATTGCCGAAATTTTACTCACATATTATAATAGGACCACCGTGTTCACCTTGGGCAAAATTCGTTTGCGGTTAAGACGAACCTACATTGAAGCATCAACTTCAGGTGGAAGGAAACACGTCGACACACATCCAATTTGACTCACGTCTTCGTCAAACCTTCAAGATGAGGGAGCGCAGAAAGTCGAACAAGAACGTGGACATGACGTCCCCGTCCACTGCGACTCCTCCTACCGACGTATCCCCATCCACAAAGGCTGTGACAACACCGCGAGGCGGCTCTGCCAAGGACATATCGTCTAGTCCTTTAAACCTACGAATCACAAGTTCCCAAGGACGACCTCTATTCCCCAACTTGCCGAAGCACCCGAAGATGCCTGACACCGAGGGCAAGAAAACAGCAGGCTTCGTCAAACCTGAAGATGACAAGAAGGATTACAAGTGGAACAGTATGGCAGAGATGATCAGTGCGCACGTGGAAGAGTTGAAGGAGAGACCGCCTCTAGGCACGCCCAAGGAGGGGACAAAGCAGGGTGACAAAGTCGATGGAGAATCTCAGCAGACATTGCAGAGCAAGGGAAAGGGAAAAGAGAAGGCAATCTGACCTATGAAGTCGATGGGATTGAAGAAAGGAAATGCTATGCCATGCTTTCCAAGATGTCACTATACGTCTTCGGACAATAAGGTTGAAGATAGCATGAGAGGGTAAAGTCCGTCGCTTTAATTAAAAAGGGGTTGGAGCAGAGTTCTAGTATTGCATCATAAGGCCAGTAAACCGTATAAAGTGGATATCCAATCCATATTCCTCAAGCATGTAACCGCCTAACCTTGAGAGCAACCCCTCCGAAGGAAGGGACCCTAGGGTAACACAACCATCCACCGCCCCACCTGGTGGAACACTACGCTGTACTATTAGGAAGGTTGATTCAGATCCATTTACCTTTGTTACCTTTATTACCCTAAGGGTAAGGCTCTAGGCTAAAATCCGCGCCTTTTAAACTATTTTAATCCTGCGCGTGCCGCGGGAAACAACATTCTAAGCAAAAACAATGACCGAGATAACTTCGGATTCATGTCCACCTCTTCGCCCCGTCCCTCGCCCGAAGCTTCCGATATAACATGTATCGCACCGGAGCCGTTCGAACCCGTACCGCTCATTGCCGACATCTTACGCACCGGCTATTGCGTCCCGGGCTCCGTGTTCTTGGTTGAGGGCGTCGACTCCCTTCACACCTCGAAATCTAAGAGATGGCGCGCCGTGCGCTTGATGCTGGGAGATGGAGAGCTATGCATACAGGCCCTGCTGTCGGCTGAGATGCATAGGTACGTAGATCAGGGTGAGGTCGCATTCGGATCTTATGTTAAGCTGGAACGGTTCCGAATCGAGTGGAAGAACGCTTCTAGTGAAGATGGGGAGAATCCATCTACGGCCAAAGGAAAGGGGAAGGGGCGCGACGATCGTGACCTAGGAGATAAGATGGTCTATTTGGTAGTTGAGGACCTTGCTCTAGTCGGATGGAACAACACCCTTATCGACGCAACAGACGTTGTGGACACCGACGTAGGCGTCGACTCCCCATCTGAATCTCAGGAAAAGCCCGAGGCCATACCTCAATCATCCAACGCAGCCAACCCATCACCACCAAACCACGGCGCATTATCCTTCGACAGCGGCATCGGCATCCCGCAAGAAATCATCGACGCAGACGACGACTTCGAAGTGATAGCCGACGCCTCTTCCAAAGCAACGCAAAACAGACAGGACATCGCCAGCCGCTCCAAGGACCAAACACCACCACCACCACCACCAGCAACAGCGAGCTCCCTACCCTGGTCGAGCAAGGACCCAGACAAGCCGATGAAACTAACAAAGCTGCGCGCGATCCCCAACCTGCCGTACAAGCAGAACTGGAGCGTCAACGTGCTAGCCGTCGTGTCGGCGCTCTCCGACATCGAGCCCTCGGGCCTGCCCCCCTACACGCAGCGGCAGGCGCGGCTCGCCGACCCGTCCACCGACAAGCACGTCCTGCTCACCGTCTTCCTCGACCCGGACCGGTTCGCGCCGCAGGTCGGCAGCGTCGTGCTGCTGCTCGGCGTCAAGAACCACCGCTTCGACGGCGGCAGCCTCAAGAAGTACGCGAGCGACCGCCCGCCCGACGGCCGGGCGTGGTGGTACGAGAACCCGGGCCAGCTTGGCTGGTGCGATGTTGAGGGGTTGAGGAGGTGGTGGGAAGGGTGTCAGTTGCCTTGATTGATGAGGCTGGTGACAGTTATGTCAGATAGGCGCATATCGAGTGTTAGGTCAACGGCGACCTTGGAGCATAGCTAATCATTAGGTAAAGTGCTATTCATTATTATCACATATGGAATAGTAATACAATGTGTACAGTGGCTCAGTCGGTTAACCGCTCACAGCCCACGACATTGGGTCCCACCCAATTTGCCTTCTTTATTAAAGTACATTAATAGGCCTATATGCTTTTTACTGAGGCAATTGCGCATGCCGAATGTAGAATACGATGGCTTCAAGTCTAGGAGACGCCGGTGTTGCAATATGACTCGTAATGCTTCACCAGTACTACAACTTGTAGTTTACTTCGCCCCCTATTTTCATCATATGGGAGAGAAGCGTCGGCGGCCACCGCACTTCCACACATTTTAATTTGCCTCCGACCTATGATTCCGCGGTACAAATCCTCTCACTGAACTTGTACGCATTGACTAGGTATATTTAGTAGGTAGATCATGCGTAATGAATATTAAGTCAAACGTGTCACTGTACTCCAGATAGCCCATAAACGTGACTACATACCTAATGATACTAGGCAACGTTTAACTTACCTTACGAGCAGAGCCTCTTATGGACATAGTAGACCGAATTTGCGAACACGAGTGCTTTACGTATTATACAAGGCTCCTTTCTGTTGGTCAGCTGTGATGTCGTCTTTTCCCAGCTAATGCCAACCAATCTTGAAACTTCGTTCTCTCACATTGGAAGTTTGCTACTCAACATGGCTCCCCTAAATCAAGATCCACATTATCAACATGATAACTTATTCCAAGCACAAATGAACAAGCCTCTCATCCCTCCCACCTCGGAACTTAAGCTGGCGGACCTATGTGCCAAATGCTCTGGAGCTCTGTTCCACGACGGCCACGGAGGATTCAAGGAGAAATTAGATGACAACCAGTCGCCACGACTTCTATTCCCTGTTAAGAGTTATCACGAAAACTATCGCAAAATCTGGACAGATTCCATCCCGAGTCTTCCACGAATTGAGAAATCTGCCCTCGGAGGTTGTGATTTTTGTTTGTTCCTACATAATAGCATATTATCTCGTGATGTGGATAATATGCTAGTACAGTCTATTGGGAAGAAACAAGCGGAATTGGGTACACAGAAAATATCGATATCCGTCGCGTACTGCTGGTCAAGTGGTTCTCCAGATATATATCGTGATCTATATGGCGGAGATACCGTGGAAAAGGAGGTCTGCTCTAGGCAGGACATATTTTCAGCTGAAGATGATGAATGTGAGGAATACCACCTAGACGATGCCGAATATCTCCCAACAGAAGGTGAGAACTTAGGCAAAGGGCACGATTCTGTGGAGACAGAAACCGGCATAAAGCTAGATGACGGTCAGCTGGAGGGACTACTCATCCGACTGGAGTCTCGAGCCACCGGTGAATACATACCACCGTTCTATCTCTGTTGCTATGCTACACAAACGCCTGGTAGTGAGGTTGCCGGCAACTGGCTTGGTCTAGCTCTACCGTCGAGTCAGGATTACTCGGAGCCGCATAGAGCGGAGTGGATGAAACAAGCTCTCCGAAAGTGTGAAGCACATAACCATGAGCTGACCGACGAACATTTCGCTCCCGAACGGCTCATTGATGTGTCATCTCCAAAACCGAGGCTAGTCCTCCGTGGCAAATATCAAATGTCACAGACCAACCCCTACGTCCCGACGTACGCCGCTCTGAGTTATTGCTGGGGTCCACCAGAAGATGCCAGGTTGCAGTTGACTACGACAAAGGAAACTTTTGAGAAGAGGCGAAGGGGTATTGAAAATCATGAGATGACACAAGTCCTCAAAGATGCGGTCTTCATAGCACGGGAACTAGGAATGCCTTATCTTTGGATCGACGCACTTTGTATCACACAAGGTGACACTGGTGACTGGGAGAAGCAATCTGTTGATATGTCAAAGATCTATGGAAACCCAAAGGTCACTCTTTGTGCAGCATCTTCCATGTCTTGCCGAGAAAGCTTCCTGCGCCAGCGAGGCAGTCGAATCCGTATGCCATTTCGTTCGACTCTCCAGCCGAGTATAACAGGTTCATTTGATGTGCAGTTCAAGTACGTCCGGATGGCTACCAACGGGTCCCGAATATTCTCACATCGTGGGATGGACGTTTTCGACCTCGATTTGTCGCAGGCAAATTGGTCGGGTCGTGGCTGGGTATTCCAGGAGAGGTTTTCCTCTAGGTGCAAACTTTCGTTCGGAAATGCCTTCATCCATTATCTATGTGACAAGGGCAGTCAAAGGATGGCCAAGTCATTGATCGATGGCCCATGGTTTATGAGTCTATCGGCTACTCTTGATGGGGACTCCGAAGAGCTCTATCACTCGTAGCGTTCTAAGGTCCTACGACGATACGCACGCTTCAACGTTCATTCCTTTACCAATCACACAGACTTGCTACCTGCATTATCAGGGTTAGCACGATGTTTTATTCAACGGCTACAAGATGACTTTCTGGCTGGGTTCTGGAGAAAGGATCTTCTAAGAAGCTTGCTGTGGTTCGTGCGATACTATGTTGATGGTGGCTGTGGGGGGGGGGGGGGGGGGGGGGGGGGGGGGGGGGGGGGGGGGGGGCGGGGCGGGCGGGGGGGGGGGGGGGGGGGGGGGCGGGGGGGGGCGGGGGGGGGGGGGGGGGGGGGGGGGGGCC